>NC_041221.1:151966754-152067740 GCF_002837175.3 Physeter macrocephalus
GCCCACGGGCCCAGCCGCTCCGCGGCATGTGGGATCTTCCCGGACCGGGGCACGAACCCGTGTCTCCTGCATCGGCAGGCGGACTCTCAACCACTGCGCCACCAGGGAAGCCCCAAAGTAAACATTTTTAATTCCACATTTTCAGGTCCAGGGAAATCAGTGGTGTAGATAATTACCCTAACACCACGCAGAGTTGCTACAGCAACTGTTCTCTGCTCCACTCACCCTCCAGACCAGCCCTGAGAGCCAGGTGTGGGCTTTGCCTCTCCAAAATATCAGCTCATTGACAAGAGAGACCTTGTGCTCTGAGATTCTTTACAGCACCCTGCGTGTTGAAAAGCTTATCCTTGATGTCCAGAGAGTTTTAAAAGTCCACTCAGCATGATGAATGGGCTCTTGTGTGAGGGCCCTGGCTCCCAAAGCCTTCCTTCTCTCATCTCTGTAAAGAATGGCCTACCCGTGGTGATTCTTTTTTAAACTGCAAATACTCTTGGCTGGAGAAAATTTTGAGACATCAATTTCTTAGAGTGCCTTCACAGATCAGATTACTTTCCTTTTAATCATGAGGAGCCAGGTCCCCCCTGCACCCAGGTGGAGGGGAAGTTGGAGTTAGGCATTGATGGTCCGAGTTTACCCTGGACTGGCTACCCTGGGCTGGGCTAGACTGTGGACTCCATGTGGAAAACTGCTCCAGGCTGTGGCAGAAGATGATATTTCTTTGGTACTCGTGATCAAAGACTGAGGGGGCTCTTCTGTATTTTCCATAAGCTGGGATCCAGCCTGGGAATCTTGTATTTGCTATTTTCCACACTGTCTGCTACCCCACTGCTCACTTCTGAACCTCCCAGAGATGAATAATTTAGCTGGCACAGGAACAAAAATCTCAACACTCTCATCTCACTTCACTGTGGATTCATATTTAGCAGCTAGAGGTAGACGGGGATGGGGAGAGTGACTGAAAAAGACCGTAAACCCGCAATATGTCACAGTCCCCTTCATGAAGGAAGTTTGCAGTGCCAGCCATGAAATGGCCAAAACCCTAATGGTGAGAAGCACATTTCACTGGACTCCTGGAAAATGATTCAGCCATACTTACTCCTAATCTGACCTAATGATCCTATTTTGAGAGCATTACATATTTATTTGCTGGTTAGGAGAAAAACCACCACCTCACAAGGTCTCCCCACAAGTGCTCTAAAAACAGGGCTACTGGATGAGCCACTGTCCTTGCTCCATTCCGGGGGTCTAGGGCTTTAGTGTGAGAATGTGGCCTTCAGAAGGGCTGGGATGTTTGAAAGGGCAGGAACCAGGATGGGGGGTGGTGGCAGTGCTAACAGTTCTAAGCAAGCCAGTCGGGGCGGGAGCGTGGTCTTGAGGGAACATTATCTGGTGTGATTCTTTGTTTTCACGGCATCACCTCCTATTCCTCAGGCCAACAGAATCACCAAGCTGTAAAGGGCACACCTTACAAATCAGGGTTCCCTGGCCGTGGCTGGAGCGTTCATTACCAGCCGTAAAGGCACACCAGCAAGAGAGGTTGCTGTTCTGTAGCCCAATTTTCCATCGCAATAACCCAATTAACTGGTGTGTGTGTTTGTTTTACAAAGCTCCAAGCTACAATAAACCATACAGATACGCGGGCTGCAGAAAGCTCTGTAATTAGGACAAGGTGTACAAATTAAACTACTCTTTTTAAACTTCAAACCAGCTAACTTCTGACATACTGTACTGCTGGGGCTTCTGGGACTGAACCCAATTAACATCTTAGTATTTTATAAGCATCGTTTTAATTGCATTTGTATGCAATCTTCTCTCCAAGTGCCTTTCAAGGTGCTAGTCCTTGTTCAGCTTTTATTACTTTGGTGATTTAAATCTTCTCTCTTAGAGGTTCCCGTTAATAATGCCTACTGCTACTTCAAATGCTGGTCCAACATAAAACTCGTCTCTCAAAAGAATTATGCTTTAAAACAGTTACATTTAACTTTATTGTTACATTTTTAATTTTTTTCACTGTTTGAACATTGTGTCTTTAAACGTTTTATCAACCTGTCAGCTCTTGTAATGGCTAGGAAAGAGATTCTTTTTAGAAGCTGCGATGGTGGTTCCCCCACCCGCTTCCTCTGCTCACCATTAGTGCGGTGTAAAAGTGTTTGGTGCCATTGGATGCCATGATGAGGAGGAGGTATTTGAATGAGTAAATTTAGGGTTTTTAAATTCCCTTTTGGGTTTCAGCATCATTGTCTGCATTTTGAGAATGGGGCAGGCAAGTGAGGCATTTTCTTCCCGTGTGTTATTTAAAGGGGTACCAAAACATGCAGGGATCGAGATAAAAAATACTTTAATGCAATGTTAAAAAATAAAATCAGTAAAATATGACTTGCAGACCAGCTATCATTTTTGTAAATAAATCTTTTGGCGGCCAGGGCCGGTGTTAGAGTTTGGCGAGTGAGGCAGTGCTGTACAAGTGCAGACTTGGTGTCTGTTTTATTTAAAATTCTGATCTTTTATTCACCATTGATTTTTTTTGGCGTTCATTTGTATTATCAAAAATATTGCATTAAAATATTACTTATTTTGATTTCTGGTTTTTTTGTGTCCCCTTAAATTTTGCACCTGGGTGAGTGAGCGTCTCATTCACCTCCCCCCTGTTCCAGACCCTGCTATAAATCTAAGGGCAAGGAACACTTTAAAAGGGATTTAAACATGTGGAGAGGTCCTGAAGGAAAGTTTTCATCCAATGAGTCAAAAATGTAGGGAAAAACTCAACCCAATGTACGGTGGACACAGAAGTCCTCACTTTCTGCTTAGAAACACCCAAATGAGGGGCAATGCCTGAGTTTATGGGAACTACCACATGGCAAACTCTTCTTCAAAACCCCAGCCCATAATTTTTTGTAATTTTCCTTTGGCACTTCTTATTGCAAGAAGGAGTTAGGAAAAATGAGTACTAATGTTGTGCTCAATTAGGATTTCTGTTATCTGGATAAAAATATACAGTCTTGAGCAGGCAGTGGGATATCCTCCTGGAATATTTTAAACCTTTTTGCTTGATTGAGTGTCTTGTCAAACAAAACTGGCAGCCTCTCTCCCAGAGCTGCCTGAATCTATGCAGATATGATTTCTATCATGCCTTTATTATGTGTAGTCTGTAATAAGGATGAGCACATATAAATCATCTCTGGATGGCGGTTAGGCTGCAGTACTCAAAGGAGAAAGACATTTCTGCTTTCAAATGTCTAGTGATTTCAGATATTATATAGCAAGTCTCCCCTGAACTGCACAATCTTCAATTCTACTCAAGCCCTTCTGTGGAAGAAGGAGACTTTCATATCTTTCTTTGCAAGAATCGCTAGCGTGATAAGAATTGTGTCACTAAGACTAGACCACTGTATCTTTTTGGCTAGTCTGATGTCAAAGTTGCATTTGAAAAGAGGATCCTTCTGTAATTTGATTTAAGAAGCTGGTCTTGAGAGATAGTGGGGAGACCTCAGAGTTGGGGTCTGCTTTTCTCTAATGGGGCACAAGTCTTGGAGTGGGGAAGTATCAAAATTCTGTTGATCTGTGTCTGCAGCAAGAATAAAGTGCACCTCTGGTGACATTTCCAAGGGTCATTCTTTCCCCTGGGTCAGGAACTGAGTCATAAATATCTCAACCTCCTCTCCATGACACAAAGGGTAATTTGGTAAGGGAAAAAACAAACCAACCAACCTCTACCACAAAGCCAAAGGCAAGAACTCCAGACCTGGCTACTGATATTGTTGAGCACTTACTGTGTGTCAAGCATTGAATATCTCCTTGTATTATCTCATTTACTCTTTGGTAGATTGCAGCAATGCAGGGACTATTCAGATACCCATCATACAGACAAGGGAAGGGAAGCAAGCTAAGTAATGCCCCTTTGGTCACAGGTTTGTTAGGTGGTCGGCCAGGATTCAAATCCAGACACACTGGTTCCTGATACAATTTCTCATCCCCTCTGTTTTCACGTACTGTGTGGTCTTGGGCCACTTTACCTCTCAGATCTCAGGAGGAGCAGGACAAGAGCGAAATAGCTGGCTAGGAAATTGAAGCAGGTAAGTGGTTGGAGGGTCTCTGGATCCCACTTCAGTTGCCATTACAAGGCAGTTCAAAGGAATTCTTTGGTTGGGTTGTGGTGAGTGTGTATATGGACTGGGGGTGGCAGTGGTGACAGTAAGTGGGGTAAATTCCTGACATACTGTGAAGTATCATTGGTCTTTGAGACGCCCAGTTCTCTGGTCTGAGGCCTTCTTCCCCTTTCAATGCCTTCCCTTCCTCCCTCCAAGAGTCTTGGATTTGACTGCTGTAGGTCCACCAGACCAATGCTCAACCTTTGTCACACTGCAGCACACGTGAGAACTTCATTTGGGAGGTCAGGCTGCCCTGTCCCTGTGTCTGCCTCCCAGATGCCTAGAGGTTGAGAGGGTTCAGGATATGGCAGAGCTCGGGGAAGCCCCGTACAAAACCAGGAATACCATGAGGCCTGGGGATGTGTATCTCTATGCCTAGCATAGTTGTTGACTAGATACATCACTCCTGGTGCAAAGGGAGACATCGTGGTAAAATAATTCCCACCAAGTTGTCAGAGATTTAATCAGCCAATATACACATGTAAGACTGCCCTTCCTTTTAGGAACATTAACTCTTGAGAGTGGGAGATCTTTGGGGGCAAGGGCTTTCCCCAGAACCTGTCATCATGTCAAGTGGCTTCTTTGCCCTGCAGCGAAAGGTGAGAGGTGAGGACGGTCAAGCCTCAGGGAGAGGGAGCAATGAGATAAGGAAGGAGGCTTGGGGAGAGAGCGAAGAACAGAGAGAAGACAAAGAGACAGGAAGAGAGGAGCATTTCATGACTGGAGTCTTTTTTAATGGGACTGAGGGGGAATGGTTGTCTGAACACAAACCCAGGAAGTTGCTGTGACGTGCACTCTTTTCTACCTTATCTACAGGCAGCTCCGGCCAGATAAGGGGTGTCACTGTGATTTCTCATTCTTGGCTGCTCTGGTTGTGCGGTTGTCCAACCCCTGTCCCAGATTGTCTGAGTAAGGGCTTCCCTGGGCTTTCTCAGAAACCCATATGGCTGGCACAAGGATTCAGACCTTGTCAGTTGAGCTGCTGAGAGCTGAGATCCCAGCTGGTTAAGATGCATGGTTCTCCATAGCTGGCTGGAAAAAGCATTGCCCTGTAAGGCTGTCATTCTTCATCTATAAACTGGAGATGGTAATTGCCTCCCACACTACCTTCCAGAATTGTCAAAGGTGATCCAATCTCCATAAAAGTACTTTGAATACTGTAACGTCTATACAGGCATAAGACATTACTATGATTTAAGGTGGCAACATAATTTCAAATTGGGAAGGGAGGTCTATGTAGAGGTCAGCTGATCTACCCCTTTAACTCAATGCAAGGTGATTTGCCCTTAAGTGATTTTATTCTAGGTGTTGCAAATCCCACTCTGAAGCTTTTGAGGGGGGCACATTCTATACCCCATTCACTCTCGCAGTAGGGAAGTCTTTATTCACACTTAACCTAAAATTTGCCCGTTACAGTGGGAGCTGTTACCTTTCTTTACCTATGATACAGATGCAAAAACAATGAGTGTAAATCATCCATAGTAGCACATCTCTTTATGTACTTGAGTGCCTTCTACAGACTTCTTTTCCTTCGAGCAGGGGCCCCTGCTCTAAGAGGTCCTTTTAACTCACTTCCCAAACTCATTTTCTTTCCTTCAATTATCTGAACTGTTCTTTGCGGAATTTGATGTTCCAAGCCTTCACCTTCGGTCATGCCTTGAGGCTCAGAAATGAGGACCCAGCTCACGCCCTCTTGGGAGACAGGAGGTGTGGTTGAGATGTTCCAGTGGCCAGCATTTGGTGGCCGAGGAGGGCTGGGCCATTTTGGGCCACTATGTTGCTGACTGTTGACCCAAGAGAGTCCTAATGGCAGTCCCTGGCTTCATTTAGCCTGGCTTTGGCAGCTGGAAGCCTGTGGCAGGTGATACTTGCTGAGCAGGTGAACTTTTCTAGCTTGGTGCAGACAGACTCTGGGGCATGGCCTCGACAGGCTAAACTCAGAGTGTGCTGATGTCTGCATGTAGAAGACATTTAATATGGGGTCCAGTAAATTGCTTATATGGCAGTGTGAGGTCAGCAGAAGAATGGTGGAGAAGCAGATAGAATTCCAGGGTGCTAGTCTAGCCTTTGACAAACAGTGTGACTTGGCCAAGTAACTTGGCCTCTCTGAGCCTCAGCTTCCTGCTCTGTAAAATGAAGGTGATATCTATTTCACTGGATAATGTGTGAAGACTAGAGGAGCTCATACATGTGAAAATGTGGAGGACAGTTTAATTTGAAAATTATGTAAGGGATTATTATTATTATCATATTAACATTATTCACCTCACTAAACAAACTTCTGTATCTCCTTGGGCAGAAAAGAAGGGAAGCATAAATTCTAAGTAGCCAGAAAAGTCATTGTGTCAGATTTCCCATTCAGTGCCTAAAAGCCCCACCAAGCAGGAACATTGCCTTTTCATGGTGGGGACTCTGGAGCTTGGCGAAGTTTCCTTCTCTGGCTGGGCCTGGAAGGGCCAGGATGGTTGAAGGTCCACTGTCTTGGAAACTCCCTGAGGCTAAAGAAATGGCTCTGACACTGACCCTGCACACAAGGATTCCAGGGGTCAATCATTTCTTCCTTCAACAGGCATTTATTATGCTACTGTGTGTCAGGCACTGTGCTAATTTTGGGGATGCCATGGTAAACAAGGCAGATATTGTCACTGCTCTCCTGGTAGCTCCACCCTGAATGGTTGTGGACGGTTTTTAGGGCATCTGTGAATTTTGGGAAATTGGATACAAAATTACATGTGTTTGTGCAGTTTTTTTTTTTCCTTAGGGCAAGTGTTTGTGTCTATGATAGGATTCTAAAAACAGCTCAGAACTCCTCTAAAAAGGTTAAGAACCATAGTCTGGTGGGAAAGATTAGCTATTCACGTGAAACAGTAACTACAAGGCAGGAAGTGTCTTGTAGAGAGTATACTTGGTGGGTACAAAACAGAGAGTACTTCTTGTCAGCTGGGCTGTTTGGGGAAGGCTGGGTGGAGAAGGATGTATTTAACCTGAGTCTTAAAAAATGGGAGAGTGCAATTCAGTGCCTCTTTATTGCATAACACCTAAAGGAACCATTCACATCATAGTCTGTGTGAATGGTACCCCTTGGAGTTGAGCAGTGCGCAGCCTGTGCATCTATACATGGTGACCCTGACTTGGTTGGGGGAAAGAAATCATCCTTGTTGGTGAGTTATGGATTTCTTGAGAAAGTTATGATAACCACTCTTTTGTCACATCACGCCAACAGGATAGAAAGACCAATAGGAGAAACCCTGAAGAAAAACTCAGCTTGTGGAGCAACCTCAGTGTGCAAATAGAATTGGTTTTCTTATTTTCTCTTTTAATTGCTTGAAATCCTCACATGCCTTATTAAAGGAAGCTCAGAGTCTCCCACCACCCCTTGAATTATCCAAACCCCAAGGGCTTGCTAACTTAGCCCACAGGATAGTCAGTCTTTATTGGACACTTGCTGAGGAGGAAAGTGGAGTATGGGCAATCTTCTAGTGATGTGGTTTCTCACTGGCCCATGTGTGACTTGGAAACATCGTTCTGCACCACTCTTGGGCGAGGCTTCAGCTCAGGTCCGATCATGGTTGCACCAGGACCTCAGGGGCTCTTGGCTCACCCTCACTTGCTCAAATGTCTTCCAGGGATGAAGTTGTCAACAGCATCATTGCTGAAGGGCTGGCTTCAAAGTCCTCCCCTTCAGCGGGCTAGAACATTGATTTGGCTTCCTCCTCTCCTACTCTTTCCCCTGGGGTAGGGCTCCTTCCTTCTCAGACCCTCAAAAGGCGTAAGGTTTTATTACATCCCTGTCTGAGAACAGTCGTGTGCTCTCACAATACCTCCCTTCTGAGGAAAGTTCTCTTCAGGGATTTATACAGTGACACAGCTGGTAACTTCTGTCAAAGAAAAAGAAACTTAGCTCAAACATAGTCTCTGGTAGGCAGTCCTCTGATGGGCTCCCTCTCTACAAACAAGTTTTATGGGCAGGTATTACAACGGGAAGATCACAAGCTGTAGAGTAAAAATTTGGATTTGAATGCTGCATCGGATCTGTGACCTTGGGCAGTTTATTTAATGTTCTCTGAACTTCAATTTCTTCCTCTCTGAAATCTTTATATATTGCCTACCTCAGAGGGCTCTTATGCAGATTAAACAAGATAATGCATGTAAAGCACTTAGCACTGTGCCTGGCATAGGGGTAGAACTCAAAAGACTTTACCTAGAACTAGTAGTAAGAAATGAGGAAGAAGATGAGAAAGAGAAGGAGGCAAAAGAAAGAAAATTGGACATAGGGCGAGATTGGAGGAGCAGGAGCAGATAGACGGCCAGCACCCATGATCACCCTACTGTACCCCTGTTGTATGCACCAGCAACGAAACTGCAACCCACCCCCCGACCTCTGCCAATTCCTTCTTTTTCTCAGAAGCAGAAGACATTGTAACCAGGGCTTTTCCCCAGCTCTAGGCAGTGTGGGTGTCATTTTTTCACTGGGAGCTTTTACTTCTGGGCTTTCTCAGTGGATGGGATTCCTCTGAATCCCTGAGCTAACCCTCTCAGCTATGAGGCCTCCATTATCGCCAGCCTCTAGGCAGCCCAATACATCCTCTCCCTTCCTCCATAGGCTGCCCCAGCCAGCCTCAACTCAGCTTCTCACAGCCGGACCTTTGCCTTGGAGGCATTATTGGTGACCCTGGGCCCACTTTCCCTTAACCCTGTTCTACCAAGGCTCATTGCAGGGGTCAGGGAGCTCTTCCCAGGAGCCCTGGGCCCTCCACTGGGATGTCCTGTGGGACTGGGGCTTCTGGCCAAGGGGTGACCTCAGGAACTTAGCAATGAGTTAGGCATGTGTTCTGTGCTGTGGCTGCCCCCCAATCCAGGTAGTGACCGGGGGTGTGTGTCAGTGAAAGTTGACATTTGCATATTGAGCTCTTCTGGGCATGCACTGGACAAAGAGTGATGTGCTATGGCTATGATCTCCTGGAGAAGGGCCAAGAGACCCAGAATGTTTTGTGCCTCTCTAGGGGCTGGCAGGCTGGACTTAAGCAGGGTGTTATCCTGCAACCTTAGTCTAGTTCTGGGTACAGCATTGTTTGGTGCCTCCGTTTCTCATGGGTCTATCCAGACCCCAGGATCATTAGAAACAGTTCCAGCATGTCTGGGGTGGGGGGGATGAGAAGCACTGTCCCTTTCCCTCACTTACACATCAACATTCGTTGTGTTATCTTGAGCAAGTTACCTCTTTTCCCAATGGGTTTCCTCATCTGCAAAGTGGCAATAGTAATGGCTGTTGTGATGTCATGCTTGTAAGCCCTTGGCACAGTGCCTGGCAGGTAGTAAGTGCTTAGTAAACATTTGTTACTGTTTTTCTTATTTGCTTGAATAGCTCTTTTAATTTCCCAAAGCTTTCACACAGCTCTTACTTAAATTTTAAGCATTATGGAACCTCTTTGTGGGTAATCAATTCCATTTGACATTTAAAGAAACAGCCACAGAGAAGTAGGATGACTTGACTGAGGTGACACAGCAAGCCAGGGTCAGGTCAGATCTCCTGACTTCCAGGGGTGCTCCCTCCTGGATCCTCGGAAATAAATCCAGGGACTCTACCACCTCCAGGCACAGACCACACTCAGAGTTCCCAGAATAGGCTTTGTTCCTCTGGCATATGTTGATCCCTTGGTGAGAACTTGTAGTAAAAACTTATTCCTTCCTCAAGGTCCTGCTCAAATGTTATTGGCTATGTAAAGGAAATTCTCTAACTTCCCAGACTGAATTAATCCTTCTTGCCTTGTATTTTGGACAGATATCGGCTAGGCACTTGATATTGTAGTGCAACTGAATTGTAATTGACCATGAATTTTGCCAAGTAAAAAACAATGTCTTATGCATCTTTGTATCCCAAACAGTTCAGAGTAGGTGCTCCTTAAATATGTGTTGAATTAATAATACTAATAATAGTACAAGTAAATATGATCCCATTTAATTCTTACAACAACCCTATGAGCCAGGTACTATTATTGTCCCCATTTTCCAGATAGGAATACTGAGGTTTCGAGGAGTTAAGTAACTTGTCTGAGGTCACACAGCTAGAAAGTGGCTGGACTGTGACTTGAATCTAGATCTTACTATCTCTGGAGCTGAGCTCTTAACCAGTTCTGGGTTCTCTCATACCCATTCACATGGAGCTTTTTCTCCAGGTGATAAA
This sequence comes from Physeter macrocephalus, assembly GCF_002837175.3. NCBI lineage: Eukaryota > Metazoa > Chordata > Mammalia > Artiodactyla > Physeteridae > Physeter > Physeter macrocephalus. The sequence continues at coordinate 151,977,087 of NC_041221.1, forward strand.
TACCTATCCTAAAGTTTCTCAGAAGCTGCTCTAGGCCTGCCTGCCAAGAGGGAGGAGTAAGAGGCAGCTGGGGTGTTGCAGGCTGAGCTGGAACAGAAAAACCTGAATAAGGCTCATTGCCTCTCTGAAGTTAAGAGGCAAATGTCTTCGACTCCCCTCTCCCTGAGCAGCTGCATGGGTCAGCCACATATAATGCTGTGGCATGCTGGAAAGCCTTTGAGGAATGGTATCTATTCGCTTGTAGTTGGCCTTTTCCAGGGCCCATGAGTCAGTGGACCTTTGCATGGCCCCTCGCCTGCAATTGCCTCAAGGATAACGCTTTAGGAAACACTTCTTGCCTATTGCTGCATCAAGTAAATGGAAGTTACCAGTGTTCATCCAGGACCCAGAGTTGGGTCTCACCAAATGACTCTGGGGGGAGATTTCTACATGGAGAAACACCAGTGATAACTTCAGTGGGACTGAAACTAAAGATGTGTGTATAAAGGATAGCTGGAGCTTCTGGAACAGGAAGCTACACAGAAGGGCCCTGTGCTCAAAACCCTTGGAGAAGGTCACGTAACTGTGTTTGGGCGTTGAGATCATCATGACATGTCTCTTAACCCAGTTTTCTAGTTAATTTCAAGGAAGAAACCCATGGCTCCTGCTCAAGGCTCTCATTACAAAGTTTTAGGATTGGAAGGGACTTTAGAAATTAGCTAACCCAGCAAATATATAATATTCATCTTCCCCCTACCCAATCCTGTGCCCATAGCAATGGCAGACATCACTAATTGATGGCAGTGTTCCCCCCAGAAAAGCCTAAATGGGGCCTCAGAATCCTTTAATACTTAGTGGTCCAAGCAGTATGGAGTTGGCCATAGACTCCAACCAGAACCTGTAACTTTTAGCTTAGTTCTCTTCACATGGTTCCTTCCTGGGTCTGAGGGAATGGGGAACTTGAGGTTCCTGCCTGGGAAATATCGGAGCTTCTGTTTTTATTGGATGTTAACAGGGGCAACCAAAGTCTTGGACAGGATGCTAGATTAAAGATACAAAGTCAGGGGCTTCCCTGGTGGCGCAGTGGTTGAGAGTCCGCCTGCGGATGCAGGGGACACGGGTTCGTGCCCCCGTCCGGGAAGATCCCACATGCCGCGGAGTGGCTGGGCCCCTGAGCCTGCGCGTCCGGAGCCTGTGCTCCGCGACGGGAGAGGCCACAACAGTGAGAGGCCCGCGTACCGCAAAATAAAAAACAAAACAAAACAAAACAAAAAAAACATACGAAGTCAAGTTCTGGTCTTGATGTTGCCACAAAGGAGCTGAGTGATCTTAGGCAAGTCGTAACCTCCTTGGATCTTAGTTTGCCTCATCTGTAAAATAAAGGGCTTGCGAGGACCACATGATTGCTATGGACCTTCTTTCAAAAGTATGGCTTTGAAATGTTTTGATATGTCGAGATATGTCATGGAGATATACGTTTCTTGTTCCTAGGAGGCAGTGTCTATATGCCCTATATCACCAAGGGCAGACGTGTGAAAATCATGCTGCCACTTCCCACTGCCATGCCTGTAGCTTATATTGGCAATGTGGACCCCATGTGGACTCAGTCTTAGAATCCTTTTCTCAATCTTGAGAATCCTCTTCATCCTTTTTGGTGGGGTGGGGGAGTCTAGGCAGCCACTACCAATTGATTAAAGTTTGTGAGGCAAATAAAAACTATTTGCCATCTGTTATGGGCTGAACTTTGTCCCTCCAAAATATTCATGTTGATGTCCCAATCCCTAGTACCTCATAATGTATTTGGAGATAGGGTCTTTACAGAGGTGGTTAAGTTAAATTGAGGTCATTAGGAAGAGCCCTAATCCAATATGACTGGTCTCCTTATAAGAAGAGGTAACTTGGACAGAAATACGTACAGAGGGAAGATGATGAAGATGCCGGGAAAGGATGATCATCTACAAGCCAAGGAGAAAGGCCGGGAACAGATCCTTCCCTCATGGTCTTCAGAAGAAAGTCACCTCCTTGATCTTGGACTTCTAGCCTCCAGAACTATAAGAAAATAAGTCTCAGTTGCTGAAGTCATCCACTCTAGGGTATCTTGTTATGGCAGCCCTAGCAGACTCATATACGGTCACTTGCCTACATGGAGTCTGGCAGGAAAGATGCAAACAAAAATGCAAAATTGTGAGAACAGTTCACTTTGCCCTCATTCACCTTGTAAAGCCTGGCCTTGAAGACTTGATAGGGTTTTATTGTCAAGGAGCCAGGAAAGTAAAACTTGGAGAGATGTTCCCCTAATTCTATGGCCTTGGGTGAGTCCTTAAACTTCTCTGGACCCCATGTCCTCATCTGTAGAGTGAGACATTTAGATTGGAGCAGATGTCTTCAAAATACTTTATTCAAACAAAATCTTAGGCAGAAACTGAAGAAGTAAAACCTGGATAAACATGAAGCTGTTTGGATAGAGGTGGAAGTGGGGGACCTGGGACTGTCTTCTTTCCTCTATCCCCTGGATCCTTAGCACAGCTAGGATTACAAAGGCCCCATCCCAGATCAGAGGTTCTGCAAAGTCAGGAGTCTAACATCTGAGTCCATTGGACTGTGGGACCCTGGAGAGAGGAGCTGTCTCTTAATTAACTTAGCATAGTGCCAGGTTCACAGCAGGTGCTCAATAAATGTGAAAAGAAGGGAGGAGATGAAATGATAGAAAAAAGGAAGAGAAGAAAATATTGCTACAGAGTTCTAGAGGGGGCCTGAGCCATTCAGATATCCTTAGGATGTTCTTTTTCGTTTTGCTTTGACCTAGAACTTTCTTGCCTTTTCTAGAAACTAAGGCCACAAACTGAAACTCAGTCAGGCACTGGAGAAGTAGAGGTGATTGGAAATGGACTTAAATCTCCAACGAGGCCAAAGGGTTAAATCGCCGTTTCAGACCAGTTGGAGATTGACTGGCTGAGAGTTAAAAAAAGGGAAGTTGAGAACTGGTTGGGAGCTGGGGAGGCGGATTTTCTTCTGGGCTGCTTGCTAAGGGTTTGGCATTTCACCTGCTAGATGGCGCTGTCCTCTAAGGAAAGACGCCAGCTCTGCTCTAACGGGGCTCAGTCAAGGAAAGAGGAACAACTGAAGTTGAAAAGAGTTGATGTGCAAGAGGCAGAGGGGATGGAGGATAGCCCTTTCCGCAGCAGCAGCATCTCCTTTTGTGGTGGCTCTGGTTCCCTTTATAGATCTTACTTTTCAGCGTGGGTGTTCATATACCACATCTGAAAAGTTACAGGGCCTTTTGCTCTGAACAAAAGTGAATAAGAAATGTGTGTGTGTGTGTGTGTGTGTGTGTGTGTGTGTGTGTGTGTTTTGTGAGGAAGGGACAGGGAAGGTCACTGAGGCTACAACTTACAAATGACATGCCCCAGCCCTGGTGTTTGGCCTTGACTTAAACGAGATCAGTGGGAAAAAGAAACAGTCAGTCCTTTCTCCATGCTGCCTGCCAAGCTGGACACCTCAGACTCCTTGAGCTTTACTCCAAAGCCTCTAGCTCAGCTCCAAATTGCGGGGGCATACTGCTTGTAGGGACCGAGACTCCCTTTCCCCGGGCACTGTTAGTGTTAGGCTGATGTGCTGGCTCTGGGTCTGCTGAAATCAGGGATGCAGTCTGCAACTACTCCCACTCTATCAGCAGCCAGAAGGAAGGAAAACAAAGATAAGGGCTGGGGGGATGGAACCAGCAGGGGACCTAAGAGGGGGGACGGGAGGGTTGAGGAAACACAGGGGACAAGGGAACAAAGAACAGAGGTGAAGGGTGAAGGGGATGGGGGTGGGGTAAGAGGGACATGTAGGACCAGGTGTCCAGAAAGAAAGGAAAGGGCCATGCAGGGGAGCCAGTGGAGGAGAGAGGATGGACCAATGGAGGAAATGCGAAGACCAGGAAGCTGGAGTGGAGCTTTCAAGTTGGTGCTAAAGCCAGGAAACTTAAAAGGCAGGGGAAGGGGGTTCTGCCAGATAAACAGGAAAACAGAGGAAGAGGAAGCCCAGTAATTAGGGAAAACCTGACCAAGGGCCCAAAAGGAGAGGAAAACCACTGTGACGGGGTGGTTGCAGAAAAGCAAGGCAGCAGATAGTGGAAGCAAGCTTTGAAGCAGGAGGGTGGAAGCAAGGGAGGCAGAGAGCAGAGCTGGGAAGGAGAAAAAGAACGAGGAGATGGAATGCGCAAAACCCAGCACGGTGGAGAGCAAGGGAACTGGGAAGGAACCATTAAAAGAATGCTAACCTTATGGTCGTAAAAACCAGAATGTGTGTATTTTGGCCTGTGGCCGTGGTCCAGGAGACACAGCGTGGCTTTTAAGCAAGTCTTGGAGTGGTTGTGTCCACACGTTAGTAGCTTGTCCTGGTCTGCTGCTTTGAAATGCAGCTGCTCTGAGTTGCCCACTTGTTGGCTGGCAGCCTGTTACTGGGGATATCAGATGAAACCCACTCTCCACACCTAAGGTATCCCCGCTCAATTTATGGTGCTCTAAGTTCAGAGGCACCACCTTTTCTTCCAGGGCCGTCGCTGCTCTTTGCAGGCCAAGAGTTGAGATGTGTATCCTGCGGGGTGACCTGCTCGCTGTCTCTCAAATCAATGGTCCCTTGGAGGATGTTTCTCGGTGGGACTGGTGTAGAGGCTCTGAGAGGGCAGAGAGGGCCATATGTTAAAGGTAATACAGAATGGAGGTTAAGGGAAGGGACCCTGGAGTCTGATAGCCACAATTTGGTTCCTTGTTTTACCATTTTACTGTATAAACTCGCATATGTTTCTTAGCCTCTCTGAGCCTCAATTACTCATCTGTAAAATTGGGCTCGTAATTATACCTATCTCATAGGGTTCTGATGAATCTTAAATGAGAATCTGTGGGGCTAGCAGAGTGGCTAGATCATACTGATGCTTATTAAGTGTTAGCTGTTCTTTTTATTATGATTTAAAGACCAGATAACTCTGTGTGTGTGTGTGTGTGTGTTTGGGAGGATCAGTCCTTGAGTGAAGAGTAAGGGGCTTAGATTTTTGTTTTGAATATTATTTAATTTATTTTTTTACACAGCAGGTTCTTATTAGTTCTCCATTTTATACATATTAGTGTATCTATGTCAATCCCAGTCTCCCAATTCATCACACCACCACCACCACCCTGCCACTTACCCCCTTGGTGTCCATACGTTTGTTCTCTACATCTGTCTCTATTTCTTCACTGCAAACCGGTTCATCTGTACCATTTTTCTAGGTTCTACATATATGCGTTAACATACGGTATTTGTTTTTCTCTTTCTGACTTACTTCACTCTGTATGACAGTCTCTAGATCCATCCACGTCTCTACAAATGACCCAGTTTCATTCCTTTTTATGACTGAGTAATAGTCCACTGTATATATGTACCACATCTTCTTTATCCATTCGTCTGCTGATGGGCATTTAGGTTGCTTCCATGACCTGGCTATTGTAAATAGAGCTGCAATGAACATTTTGGTACATGACTCTTTTTGAGTGATGGTTTTCTCAGGGTATATGCCCCATAGTGGGATTGCTGGGTCATACAGTAATTCTGTTTTTGTTTTTTAAGGAACCTCCATACTGTTCTCCATAGGGGCTGTATCAGTTTACATTCCCACCAACAGTGCAAGACGGTTTCCTTTTCTCCACCCCTTCTCCAGCATTTGTTGTTTGTAGATTTTCTGATGATGAAGAGACTTAGATTTGAAGGTATTTTAGCAAGGGAACGATCTGTGCAAATCATTGTTTGTGAAAATTGATGCAGCAGTGACATATGGCTCCTTTGGGGAGTAGGAGAGACCATTTTGGTGCCCAGAGCATGCATGAGATAGTGGGTGCCTGGACTAGGGATGGGGGTGGTGCTGAAAAAAATGTAAAGGGTATTTTGAGAGGCAGCCCAAACCCCAAAACCTTTATGATTGGATGGACAGGTGGTGGGAGAGGGACATTTTAAGCATGACTGCAAGGTTTGGGGGCCTAGAACAGGAGTCAGAGGGAGCTCTCAAGCTAAGAATGATTTTTTACATTTTTAAAGGATTGTTAAAAAAAAACAAAGAAGAACTCGTGACAGACAAAGGATGTGGTCTGCAAAGCCTAAAATATTTCCTATTTAGCCCTTTACGGAAAGAGTTACCCTATCTCTGGCCCAGCCTATGGTATCAGAAGATGACTTTGCCCCTGAAATCAGGAAGCCTGGAGAGGTACAATGTCCCCCAGAAAATTAGAGCATTGGGACTAAAGCTGGAGCAAGGTTTGTGTGAAAACTATACAAATTTGGGTCACATATTCATTCCACAAATATTTTTTGAATGTGGCTCAGGAGATTGACAGACCTGGTTGAATCCTGGCTCCATCTTCCTACCTGTCACCTTCACCAAGTTATGAATCTCTGTGTGTCTCACTTTTTTCCACTTGTAAAATGTAGATGATAATTATACTTACCTCCTGGAATATTTTTTTGGAAGATTAAATGTGATAAGACATGTAAAGCCTTTAGGCAGTGTCCGGCACACACCACATAATAAATATTAACTTTTATTGTTATTGGGAACCTAGAAGCCCGGAGATGGAAATGAACATGGCATGTGCTAAACAACAGTAAGAGGGTGAACTGGTTTGATAAATAACAGTAAGCAAATATCACTTGCCATTATTATTATCATCGATATCATCACTCTTTTCCTGCTGTTAGAACTTGGGGTCTGGTCTTGGGACCCCAGTGTTCTCATTCGTAAAGCATGAGGTTTGCTAAGATCCCTTCCAGCTCTGTCTTTATAATTTTTTGTCAATTCCTTGGTCCTTCCCCATTTCACTTTCTCCTTTCCCTCTGTGCAATTACAAACACACTTAACTGTCTTTGACATTTCTGACAGCCAGGTCATCTCTTCCCCATCCTCTTTAAAAATCCTGATCATGTAAGAACTGATTCTGTTTTCCCTCCATTCCCAGTGAGCTCTTCCTTTTGCATCCCCTCCCCCTTCAGGCATTTCCAACAAAAGAGTCAGGTCATTTTTCATGCAGTATCAGCCAAATGTCAGCCTCCGAAGCATTTGTCCTTGTTTCTCTGAGTCTCGGAAGTTCTCCGTCTTCCCACTAGGACTTTCTGAGAGCATGGAGTGGATCCCAGAATTTCTAATCCTCCCTGCTGCAACTGAGCCTCTTCTCACACTTTGAGAGAAAGGATTGGGAAAAAAAGGCTGGTGGAGGAGCAAGGCACGCAGGCCTGGCCGGCTCGCTGCTGTGCGGGTTTTGTGCTGGCGGGCAGCTGTGCCCCGCCGGTTACTTACTGCTGCCTTGAGAGGCCAGTCGGGGGAGAGAGATTAGGGCCATCAAGATAAGGCAGAGAATATTCAAACTGGAAGCAAAAAGGGGCTTGTTTTTCCAATAGTAAGTAATCAGGGAACGGGAGGAGGTAATTTGCAGATTAGGAAAGTGAACAAAGAACATAAAATTAACTTTATAGCAAAGAGGAGCACAGTCTGTTTGAAGAAATAAACCTCCATAAAGCACTATTGTTGATAAAATCAGACTGTTGATTTAAACTAAATAGGAAATATGACCAAATCAGGGTGAGGAGGGGTGCTCAGTGGAAGCTGGGGTTGAAACTTCAGGAGGAGATGGAAGGCTGATTTGGGCTTGAGAGACCTGATGTGGCATGGTGTGTGTGTGTGTGTGTGTGTGTGTGTGTGTGTGTGTGTGGAAGCTGGGGTTGAAACTTCAGGAGGAGATGGAAGGCTGATTTGGGCTTGAGAGACCTGATGTGGCATGGTGTGTGTGTGTGTGTGTGTGTGTGTGTGTGTTGATGTGTGTGTATGCATGTGCATGTGTGTTGAGGGAGAGATGTAGTATTAAAGCAAGGATGGCATAGATAAGAGGAATGTGCCTTTCCAAGATACCTAAACTGCCTTCATTTTGGGATTGCCTTTATTTCAGCGGATAAGAACAGATACTACACTTGATCTTAGCCAAAAGGCCAAGAAATGATAAGATTCCCACTTATTTTAAAAGTGGCCCTGACTTCCAAGCACTGGTAGATAGCACATATGCTCTTGCACACAGCCAGTCCCAACCCTACTTTCTCCTATTTTTAATTCTCAAATACCCACAAAAGCTCACCTGAAACACCAGTAACTCCCTGTGAACACCAGTACTGACCGAGGTACCAAAGTCCAAGAATTCCAAGGTCATGCTTTTCATCCCAAGGAGGTTTGGGCAGGACTTCTCTCCCCTTCATCACAGACAGGTTGGCCAAATTAAGGTAATACCCCTGCAGCGGGCAGTGAGAAATCCACCTCTGTGTTGTTAGCTGCCCTACAGTTCTCCGTGCTGAGCCTTCCTGACCCCACATGGACTAGGAGGGAACACTTACATGGTTTTTATTGTCTTTGACTTGCTGAGGTAGGACTCTTCCCAAGGACCGAGTTTCAGAGAAGCATTCCTGTGTAGCATTGTGTACAAAAGTCTTCATTTCCCCCTCTAGGTCCATTATCCTCCTTTGTCCGTCTTGCTCTGACCCCTGGAAGCCACAGCCTGGGAATTCCCTATTTTCTGGCTTTCTGGATGGTCCACCTTATGAGAGGCACCTTATGAGAGGTTGGAGGAGAGAGAGAGGGCAGACTGCAGACTGGCAGTGGCTTTCTCTTCTGAAGTTCAGAGCTCTCGAACTATAGCTGAAGGCTCAGCTACGGGTTTCTCTGGGTTTGGGGCCAAAGCCTTGTCCCTTCGGGCACAGAGGTGGTCCTGGCCCCCCTGCAGCTGCTGCACCTGGAATGCATCACCAGCCTTTGTTGGCTTCCTTTAAACGTGCCCTTGCTTTTAACAATCCCTTCATTATGCTCTCCTCTAATGCTCCTACTTGAGTGTGCCATTCTTGTAGGACCCTGGTGGATACAAGTGATTGTGAGTTCCTATCTGGAAATGAGAAAGCCTGGGTCATTGTAGGTCATTGGGCAAGTTGCTTCTCCTTACTCACTTCAGGTTCTTCATCTATGAAATGGGCATGATGGTGAGGTCATCTTTCAGCTGAAACATGCTAAGATTCTGTTTCTGCTAGTGGTGTAGTGGGCAGGGCTTTGGAGGAAAAAGAAACATAGGTTTGAATCCTGGTTTTGACACCTACTAGGTGTGTGGCCTTGGCCAAGTCTTAATCTCTTTGAATCTTTGTTTTCATCATCAGTAAAACAGGGAAGATAACCCTTTCCTTGCAAGTTGAGGGGGAGGGTTAAATAAAATTACATGTATGGAAGCAATTAAAGCACTTCTCGTGATACAGAAGGCATCCAATCCATGTGAGAGCCTTTCTCTTCTTTCCAGGCTATCTTGGAGGGAAAATGCCTGAGCACGAGGGGAAAGAAGTTTGTAGCTTCTGGAGGTTCCCATTCTTTTCACCTCTAAGTCTGTTTATTTATATTTGCTGACATCTCAGGTTACAGACTCCCATTCATTTATCCTTTCCAATCTGTCTAGTGCTTGAAGATTTCTCCCTGGAACCATTCCTTTAAAAGGAGGGCAGGCCTGTGGTTAGCTGGAAAGAGGGAACCAGAAGAAGCAGACCCTGGGCACCAGGCCACTCTCTAGCCTGGCGTTCTGACCAGAACAGGGATTTCTTTCAGTTCAGAGCTCTCTGGGACAGCTGACACATTTCAGGGACCTTCCCTTTCCTTCTTTATGCAGGTGTCACCTTTATAACTGAAGGGTTGGGACTCTAATTTTTCATCGTAATTGCTTATACCTAGATTTTAGGACAAAAGGAGCTCTCAACCAACCCAATCCGTAGTCCGGCCCAACCCCAAACTTGCCATGATTTTTGTATAGAGATTTTTTAAAAAGTGTATAGAGTGGGACTTCTGAAATTTTTGCTTGAAGTTTCAGTATTTAAATGTGTGCCCCACCACAGATAGATCCAGATGTGGAAAAGCTGTGAGTGAAAGGAAGTTTATCTGTAGTTTCTTCCATTCATTCTCAGTGTTCACTTTTTTCATTTCAGCATCTCAGACTCCAGACACTCATCTATAACTGCCCATAGTTGACCAGAGATCCTCTGGCCAGGATCTTTTCCAGGATCAAATAGTCCCTTGTAATTCTGCCCTTATTGAATATAAACTTACATATCTTCGGTCTGTCAATAGCCGCTGAGTGCTTTCAGGTGTATGATAATTTGACCCATTCTTCTGTCTATCCATCCATTCATCCACCTGCCAACTTAACCAGCCAATTGACAAATATTGGTTGGGAGCCTCTTATGCACAAAATGTGGTAGGCTTTCTATAATAATTTTTTAAAAGTGTTAGTCGCTGTTCCAGACTTCAGAAATATAGAGTATATTAGCAGACTCAAAACAAATAAAGGTAAAATGTTCTCTCACAATACCAGTGCAAGCAAGGGCTAAGTGTCACTAGTATTGGGGAAAGCTACCAGAGAAGGTATGGGAGCAGGGGAAATGGGAAAAAAGTAGGACATAGAATTCTAAAAGTAGACCTGTTTGGGTAGACTGGAGCGTTTGAGTAAGTAGCTGTGGTAAGATCGGAAAGACTGATCAGGACTGGTTTCTGGAAAAGGGGCTGGAATGTGAAGCTGAGAAGTATAAGCATTTCCTACATGTCATAGAGAGCTCCTGATGGTTTTTCTAGTTGGAAGAGTCATCTATTGAATAGTAGAAGTGTGCAGAGTGTTTTAGAGTATGGAGTGTTTGTATTATCTATTGACTCACTGATTCATAGATTCATGAAACAAAAATTTAGTGAGCTCTACTGTGTGCTAAATTCAGTGATCATGGCTGGACACTAGTTCTTACGGCTTAGCTCCCAGAGAAATCAAAGGAGCCCTTGTTTTGGGGAGAGTTTCTTATTTATCAAGGCCAAATAATTAACCTAGAGAACAAAACCATTGCAGTTAACTCTTTTTTTAAAAAAAATTTATGTTGTAAAATTAAACACAGATACAGAAAACCAACCCAAACAAATGTGTGACTTAGTGAATTATTATACAGTGAATAACCTTATAACTACCACCCAAATTAAGAAATAAGAGTGCCAGCCTGCCCTGTAACTCCTCCATGTGCCTCATCCCAACACAGTTCCTCCCTATCTCCAGAGGTAAGCACTATCCTGACCTTTTTTTTTTTTTTGCGGTACGCGGGCATCGCACTGTTGTGGCCCCTCCCGTTGCGGAGCGCAGGCTCCGGACGCTCACGCTCAGCGGCCATGGCTCACGGGCCCAGCCGCTCCGCGGCATGTGGGATCCTCCCAGGCCGGGGCGCGAACCTGGGTCCCCTGCATCGGCAGGCGGAATCTCAACCACTGTGCCACCAGGGAAGCCCTATCCTGACTTTTATAGTAATCTAGTCCTTGCATTTATTTGTGGTTTTATCACTCAAGTGTGCATCCCTAAACCCTATAGTTTAGTCTTGCCCATATGTTTCTTTTTTTTTGGAGTATAATTACTTTACAATGTTGTGTTAGTTTTCGCTGTACAGTGAAGTGAATCAGCTATATGTATGCATATATCCCCTCCCTCTTGGACCTCCCTCCCTCCTTCCCCCCTATATCCCACCCATCTAGGTCATCACAGGCACTACAGCAGGTTCCCACTAGCTATCTATTTTACATATGGTAGTGTATATATGTCAATCTAAGTCTCCCAATTCATCCCAGCCCCCCTTCCCCGCTGTGTCCATGAGTCCGTTCTCTACATCTGCATCTCTATTTCTGTCCTGCAAATAGGTTCATCTGTACCATTTTTCTAGATTCCACATATATGCGTTAATATATGATATTTGTTTTTCTCTTTCTGACTTACTTCACCCTGTATGACAGACTCTAGGTCCATCCACATCTCTACAAATGACCCAATTTCATTCCCTTTTATGGCTGAGTAATATTCCATTGTATATATGTGCCACATCTTCTTTATCCACATTTAGGTTGCTTCCATGTCCTGGCTATTGTACATAGTGCTGCAGTGAACATTGGAGTACATGTGTCTTTTTGAATTATGGTTTTCTCAGGGTGTATGCCCAGTAGTGGGATTGCTGGGCCATATGGTAATGCTATTTTTAGTTTTTTAAGGAACCTCCATGCTGTTCTCCATAGTAGCTGTATCAATTTACATTCCCACCCACAGTGCAAGAGGGTTCCCTTTTCTTCACACCCTCTCCAGCACTTATTGTTTGTAGGTTTTCTGAAGATGCCCAGATAACCGGTGTGAGGTGATACCTCATTGTAGTTTTGATTTGCATTTCCCTAATAGTTAGTTATGTTGAGCATCTTTTTACGTGCCTCTTGGCCATCTTTGGAGAAATGTCTGTTTAGGTCTTCTGCCCATTTTTGGATTGGGTTGTTTGTTTTTTTGATATTGAGCTGCATGAGCTGTTTGTGTATTTCGGAGATTAATCCTTTGTCAGTTGCCTTTTAGGTCTCTTTTAATCTATAGTCTCCCCCTCCACCTCTTTCTTTTTCTTACAATTTATCAGTGGATAAATCTGGGCCATTTGACTTGTCAAGTTTTTTTTACAGTCAGATTTGCTGACTGCTCACTCATGGTGCAGTTCAGTGTGTTCCTTTGTCTTCTGTATTTCCTGCAAATTGGGAGCTGGATCAAGAGGCTTGATGTGATACAGGTTCGAGCCCTTTAACAAGGTTATAGGTGGTGTTATGTCTTGTATCTGGTTCATGCTGTTTTTTGATGTTAGTTAAAGCAGGTGCTCAATGTCTATATTCATTAATTCTCATTGGGAGTTAAAAAATAGTAATATTTTAATTCTATAATTTCTTTTTATTTATCACCTGGGATACATTTTAAAAGTATAAAGGGACACTTTCTCTCATCTGCTATTTTGTTACACAGTACTACAGTTCTTGTAGGATAGGTAGGATAAGATGTGATTATTTCCTTTTATTTACCCAGTTTTCAGGATAACAACTGGATCACTGTTTTCTCTGAAGTTAACCAATTATTACTTTAAAAATATGTCATGAATTCATGGATTTATATGTATTTGATGAGTTTCAATCTACTGCACAGCTTAAATCTTTGGCCAGTGGGAAACTCTTCAAGGTGCTTCCTGAATTCTTTTGACATGACCCTAGTGGCTTTTGACAACTTCCTTCTGACTTTATGTCAAGATGTTCCAAACTCATGGATATTTCCCACCGCAGACCTGGAATTAGCCATTTATCCAAGAAATCCTGGTTTAGCTCAATGGGATGTGTCATTTGAAGATCAAATCTGAGTGCTAGAGATGTTTACAGCTATTGGGTCAATTTTGTTTCTAAATCCTTTTAATGGAAAAAGCTGGGATAAACAAATACCTCATGAGTTTGTACTGGTATTTCTAATCCAGATTTATATTTACAGGGTGTTTACTTAACATCTCCTATTTTGCCTTAGTAGCTCCTTTCTTATACCAGAAAATTCTTGAAGATGCAAGGGATGGTAGAATTAGAATACCTCACTATTAGCATTTGCTTTTTTCTACTTCACATATACAACATTCTGAGAATAATAATAGTTGTACTATCACTGACATTATTATCACTGAAAGGAGATAAAACATTTCTTTGCATATGCTAATCATCTCTCCATTTTTATAGTTGTAGTATATTTGCATTTTAAATCATATAGCCATTATGTACTAGAGTCTCTACCTTTTAACCCTCATTTAGTCATTTAACTACAAGTAACTATATATCTAATATTCACCAGCGATACCTGTCTGAAACTTGTTCTTTAGTAGACTCCTTAGGAGGGGCTCATGGGAATAATATTCTTTGAGTCTTTGCATGTTATTAGCAGTTTGTGATTTCCTGGATAAAAAATCCTTAGTTCACATTTTCTCTCCTTGAATATTTTAAATACATTACTGTAATTTCTTCTGGCAAAAAGCTTTGCTGTCAAAAAAAAAAATCAGAGGAAAATTTAATTTGATTTCTCTTATATGTTTTTTTTGCCTAGATATCCAGATTTTTCCTTTTTCTTTTAACTACAATAATTTTTCTAGACTATGTCTTGATTTTGGTCATTCTGGGTCAGTATTCTCAAGTATATGCTATGTTCTTTCAATAAATAGTTAAAATCATTTTTTTATTGGGATAACTTTGTTGAATTACAGTTCTTGGGTTTTTTTGGTTTGTGATTCCTATTTTCCCTTGCTTTCTTCTTCAGGGTCTCCTATTAGTTGTGTACTGGATCCTCTTTGCCTATCTTCCAGTTTACTCTTTTTAATGTAAGTTCCAATTGTTAGGATTTTGTGATAATGCATAAGAGGTCTGGACAAATGTATGTCTATTTAAAAGCTGATTTATGATTTGGGGTAATGAGTGACAATTTTTTAATATTGTTTTCATTTTATTAGGGGGCACTGGAGAAACTGAACTATAGTCTCCAATGAACAGTATGCATTTACAGTACAACAGCAGGCCAGCAGAAAAAACAGTTTGGTACGCTGATACTTCTTGTATTACACAGAATACAAAAATCTGAGACTGACACTGGAACTAAGAACTTCCTACCTTTATGGGATTAGAAATATTTTCCTTGGTTTTACAGATCATTAAGACCTATTAGGAGCACAAAACCTCACTTTCATCAAACATATACGTTTAAGGAGATTTCATTTATTTGTTTCACAATAGAACCTAAAGTAGGAAGGATGAGGGTGGCTCTCAAGGCAGGGGGAATGATATGAACAAATGCATGGAAGCCAGTCTGAGCTAAATATGTTTTGTAGCTTAGTAGAATAATTTTTAATGGAGAAGGGACAAAATAAATATCCCTCAACATCCTATCTTCTATGTGGTTTGAAGTAACATCATTCATTCTAATAGTATGAAGTTGCTGATCCACATGACCTGGACTTTTATATTAGTTTCCTGTTGCTGCTGGAATGAATTAATTACAAATCTAGTGGCTTAAAACAATACAAATTTGTTCTCTTACAGTTCTGGAGGTCAGAAGTCCAAACTGGGTTAAAATCAACGTGGGTTAAAATCAAGTGTTGGCAGGGTTTCTTCTTACATTCTGGGGTCAGAATTTGCTTCCTTGCCCTTTTTAGCTTCTAGCCATCAGTATTTCTTTGCCTGTGGCCCTTTCTACCATCTCCAACTTGTATCACTCCAGTCTCTGCCTCTGTCATCACATTATCCTCTCCTCTCTGTAGCCAAGTCTCCCTCTGTGTTCCTCTCATCCCTCATCTCCATCACGGTCACGGCTCCTGTAGGCTTTTAAACTGGTAAGCCCTGCT
This sequence comes from Physeter macrocephalus, assembly GCF_002837175.3. NCBI lineage: Eukaryota > Metazoa > Chordata > Mammalia > Artiodactyla > Physeteridae > Physeter > Physeter macrocephalus. The sequence goes on from NC_041221.1 coordinate 151,992,324, forward strand.
CTAGAGCAAGCTTCCTGCCCTGACCAAGAAAAAACTTTTAGCATGGCTAGCCTCAAGCAGCTCCATATGTGATGTGATTCTAGAAGGACCAAGAAATTCAGTAATTCCTCTTTCCACCAAAAACTAATAATAGAAGTAATAAAATGCAGGCAAACAAGCTTTTCCCTTTGTCTGGCACTGCCTGGAATTCCACTGTAGATTGGGTTAAGTGTTGTGATCCTCTACATCTTGGATTTGGAAGAGAAGTGATGAAGAAAGAAGTGGCCCCCAGCACACAGCTCATCTATTTTAATATTTTGGCTGAGGGCCATTCTCGACTATAAGAACTCTCAGCCCCTCTCTGTGTGTACATATATACACACACGCACACAATACACACTACAACACACGGTCTCCTCTCTTGTTTTCTGTCTCTCTCACTATCGAAATCAGCCACATACCTAAACTTGTTGAAATCTGATTCAACCAAAAACAAAAGACAAAACAAAAATTTCCCTTTAAAAAAGAAAATAAAATAATTTTCATAAAATGAAAACACAAAGCAAATAGACCTCTTCAAAGATGCAAATGTGATGGTTTCCTCCAGAGAATAAGAGCGAGAATGAACCAAAGGAACAGACTCTAGGAGTACAGGATACTGCATTTTACTTACGTGAGAGTGTGGACTTCGAGAGGCAGAAAGTATATGAACACATACACTTCTTGTATATGAACAGAAAGCAAGGGAGAAAACCTGTCATTTTAGCAAGAATTATTTTATTGTGATACCATGCTAACAGTTGGGTAAGTACCAAAATACTAATGTCAAATTTTAACAGGTCTTCTTCCTTTCTCTTGTTCCCATTGTGAGCTCCAGAAAACGGAGAGAAAAATGTAATGAAGCATATTTCTTTTTAAGCGGCATGTAGCTGGCCTCTATGTGGATCCTGTTTTCTGGCATCATTTTAATTAGGAAAGGCGAGAATGTTTCCAATGTTCCCCCACTTCCCTTCCCTGTGTTTAAGTGAGGGTTTCACAGAGAACTGGCAACCAACACCATTTTGACAAAGTGAACTTCTTTCTCTTATAAGCATTCCTCCAATCCCCAGATAATACCCCTCATTCCTCCCACATTAACTAACACACACAACTTTCTTCCTCCCACCCTCCTCCAGCCCACACTTCTCTCCAAAATGTACAACATAATTGTGAAGGCTAATTATCAAATAATGCTTAAGCCTTTGGGAGCAAGAAAGGGGGTTCTAGAAATGTTTTTAAAAGTCCCCAGGCTACAATAGAAACGTGATTAACTGAAACAAAAATACCTGGTGAAAAGTTTCAAAACTAAAGTCAGATTAAAAAAATGTTTATATATATATATATATATATATATACACATGCATTACACACATGTATATGTAATATATAATATATATTGCATCATATATAGTATGTATGTATGTGTATATATATGTGTGTATATACATGTGTGTATATATATATGTATGTATATATATATATATACATATATATATGTAATGCATTAGTTTTTTAATAGGTCGCAGAGATTCTCTGACATTCTAGGGCAAGTCCCCTAAAGAGAGAAATAATTAGAAGTTGATCCATTCTTTTCCTGGGCTATCCACCATGGATTTCTGTCCACCCACTCCCCCCCTGAGAGAGGACCCTCGGCTGGCTCTGGAGGGAGGGAGGAGAAGGCTGCCTCTAGTAAGAGGGAAAGGGAGAGCAATTCTGGACAATATAATTCTCTTCTTGGCCTAAACATGAGCAGATAGGGCCTGACAAATGTAGTCTTTATCATGGAACAAAACAGGCTAATAGCAGTGTGCCGCACACACGAATACAGTAAGTCCCCCATACACAAACCTTCAAGTTGCGAACTTTCAAAGATGCAAGCATGCATTCGCATGTCCAATCATGTAAGTTAGTTCATGTGTCTGGTGTACATTGTCACCTGCGTGAGTCCTCTACAAGTGGTTGTGCTTTTGTGTACTTTGCTGTACAGTACGGTATAGAGTACAGTAGTACAGTACCTTTATTTCAAGCCCAGAATGTCTGGAAGCAAGCGTAAAAGCAGCGGTGATGTAGCTGGTCTGTACCACATTTTATGAAGTGCCATGTTGGGCACTACACACCACAGAGAGCAGAGTAGGGTGGACCAGGAGGTTGGGAGACAACAACTGGACCTCCTGCCCCCTCTACTCCAGGCACAGGCATAGGTTTTACATCTGCCTCCTCAGAGAGGAAGAAACAGTGGCCATGGATACAACTGAATGGGGGCCAAGGCCTCAGCTGTGATGTGTGGAGTAGTTAAAAATAGCACCCTGCTGGTCAGATTTCAACTGTCCTGGGACCCTGAGCCGTTACAGAGCAGAAGGGCTGGTGCTGGAGGAGGAGGAAGGAAAGCATGCATAATAACTATGCATGGCCTATCATGCAAAGAGCTACAGGGCAGAAAGAAGGCTGCTCACTCTTTCTTCAGTAGAAACCACACCCAGGATGCTGATTCTGTGCACGACAAGCCCTCCGGTGAGAAAGAGAGCCCATGCATGAACCCTGGGTCAGGAAAGCAAGGAAGGTTCATTCTGAGATTCAGCTCACAGATGAGCATACCATGAGGATCAGCTCTTGACTCAACACTGGAGGAGGGGGTATCCACGATCTCCAGGGATTCACTTTCCACACCCAGCTGGGTGTGAGATAACTGGGAGCAAGGGGTCTGTGCAAACAGGGGATCGTAGCCACCCAGCTCCAGTCACTGCTGCTGGTCAGGAATGTGAGCCAAGTGTTGGCAGACCATTGATTTTTTTCTGGATTATTATGTGAAATTTCATGGTTTTAAAATGTCCATCCCTCATTCAAATTAAGAGGCAAAAAAACACTCTACAGATCAAACAAAATGTATCAGAGGTCTGGCTTTCTCTGCCACAGAAGAAAGAAGGTTGAGTGCATTATGGCCCATGAACATGCTGCATGACATTGGAAAGGTTGTTTACTCCTTTATGAACCAAAGGAATTGGGGTAGATGAGCCCCAAAACTTCTTTTTGCTTGGACCCATTAGGATTTCATGACTCCTGAGTCCTCTGTACAGACCTTCAAGATCCCCTTCAACTCCTAGTATTTCATGAAGAGTTGGCCAGAAGCCCAAAACAAGAAAAGAGAAAGCAGCATATGTACACGAGGGTCGGAAAGGACAAGGTAACAGGAGATATTGCCAGCTCTCGTGCCACCACATGCTTTGGCAGAAAAGCCTTCCTTCTTTGAATTCTTTATGAGAGCCATCTTTCCCTCCCCTGAACACCTGTAGTCCTTTTTTAACCCTCTCCTTCGAATGTGTTCACTCAGTATATTTATTAATTGCCTGCCTGGGGCCAGGCATACTCTTACGGCTTCCCTCACTTTCCCGCTTTAGTTATTTGAATAAAAGGATAGAGAAAACTTGATTCTCCATATTTCTGGGATCCCAAGGAAGGAAGACTGGTCTGTGGGATGTGCTCAGTGTGAGAGAAGCAGGGTGGGCTTATACTTCACAGAGGAATATACACGGTGAGACAGGTCATCTCTCGGAGAGCCCTGACTTTGGGAGAGCCAGTGGAGAATGAGGTAGAGGGCCACCAGTGTGGCAGAAGACCGTGTGGTGCGTGATGCCACTCCCCTCCACTCCCCTCAGTTCTTCTACAAAGTTACCAAAGTCATGAGGTGCTTGTGCCCAGTCATGGCAGCAGGCTCAGGTGCGCACAGAGAAGGCGTTTGCAGAAGTCATGGGGCAAAGCGTGGGTCGCAACAAGCCATGATGCTGTCTGAGAGAATTTCTGAGATGCAGTGAGGTCTCCAAGTAAGATCTTAGCTCAGCCGGGAGCAGTTTGAGAACAAGATCCTTGTCAGAGTTACTTCTGTATACTGCATTCAGTCATCACAGAGCTTTTGCACAGAGCCGATGCTCAGTAAATACTTGCTGAATGAATGAATGAATAGAGAAAGCTGTTAACTGCCAGTCCCAGAACATGGAATGCAGGCATTGCATGGATACAACGGGCTAGAAATAAACCAGTCTGGAGAGGGTTAATTTCTGCCTTTAGCATTCACAGGAAGGACAATGTATGCTGGGAGGGAAAGCACTAGTCTTTCCCTTTTGAAACCCCCCAGAAAGATTTGTCTGAAGCATGTATTTAAATGGGCAGCATACAGGTGTTTTCAGAGCTGCTCCAGCCCCAGAGAAGGCCTCAGGGCAAACCAGAGAAGACAGTACTTGGTAACGAGAAACACTCCTCAGCTACTCCGCATGCTTCAGTGGGAAAATGCAAATCAACTCATTTCCGCTTTTGAGGACAACTTCAGATAAAGGGGTCCCCGGGCAAAGTAACCCCTTCAATGTGCCTAGCTGTCTTTCCCATTGCTATCTTTTCCTGTGCTACCTGCCGAGAGCTATGGGAGGTGGGGAGGGGGCTGTGGATTGGCGGCAAGGGAGATGAGAGAGGAGATGCATAGTAATGCAGAGCTGGGGAGCTGGGGGAGCAGAGGGGAGGAAGGGGGCGTTTGTGTGTAGGTACAACTTTGTGGAAAACGCCTTGAACCAGGAGGAAGAATTACTTCCAGTTCTGACTCTGTGGTCACCAGCTGTGGGTGACCTTGGGCAAGAGGTGGGATTCACACGCAGTCAAACCGAAAGTGAATGTTGGAAGTCATGCCAATTTCACCGTTGAGGTTTTGTTACGGTGGTTTTTTTTTTTTTTCGTTTTTTACATTGGCAAACTGACATCTGAACAAAGGGTCCGTGGTAAGTGGAATGTGAAGATTAGAATACAGGTCTCTGGCTGCTGGAACAGAGCCCGCCTGCCGTCCCCAGTGTCATGCTAGAGGGTACCTGTATAAACAGGCCTGGGTATCCATGTTTTACAGTTTGGATGTGAATGTTTGGGTGTGGCTCCGGGCTCAGTTAAGATTTTCAAGACCTGAATATCTCAAAAATTATGTTGACCTCTGCTGACCCCCAACATAGTTAACTGGAAATAAAAACAATGCAAAATTGTAACTGAAGTGTAAGGAAATAGAATAAAGAATAAAATTTTTCCTTTTAATTTCACTCTGATGATTTTCAAATAGCAAATTCTTTTAAAAATTTTTTGAGTGCTCCTGTTTTACCAGTGTATGTAAATACAGCACATGTATTTTCTACTTATTGGGAAATCCAGTCTATGACTTTGAATGTCATCAGGTACTTATTTTTGAGTCAGTGCGTGAGAGGGTTGTGTGAACACATGTTTGGGCAATTGTCTGCTGTTATTTTTGTGTTTATGTGGTTTTCTATGGTATTAAGTGCATGTGTTTTGAGGGGTGCATATGTATGTATAACAAATGCAGGTTTTTACTTCCTTTTTCTACAGAGTGAGGCAATCAAGTGATTGCTAAACTTGGCAGGCTGTAGTTTGCTAAATGAGATGACATGTAAATAGAGCCTTTCATATGGTGGCCTGTACTCAATGCAGAAGGTTACTTTCTTCTCACTAGGTAAAAGAACCACTCCAAACCTTTAATAGTCTGGATTAGAAAAGCATCAGGACCTGAATTTTTAGAGAAAGTGATATGTCATAGGAATCAAGGAGTAGGCAGGTTGATTTTAGACTTTATTGATTCCCATACTTTGCTTTTTATGGGTAAGGGTTAAGTGACTTTCAATTTTCCCTCAATCAACAGAGTTTACTGTAGTTCTTCTGTGCTTATATATCAGAAACTTAAGCGTGTGATATATCTATATATCTATAACTACAACTCTATGTATATGTATGTTCACACACACACACACATACATACACACATACACACACTACTTGATACTGGTGGCCTTTGGTTTTGGCTTGGCTTGGCTCTGCAGGAGCTGGATGTGAGATGTTTCCCACACATTTTGGTGTGTAATCCGTAACCTGGAGTCAGTTTATGGCAAATGCTCCCTTCCTCTCGGGAGGCTTTGGCCTCCCCTGAGAAGAAGTTTCTGCATGGCAGTGGGGAGACACTTACTCAAACTGAAGTCTGGAATTATTCCCAGTAATCATAACAAGAGTTGGAGGAATTCACTGTAGAACACCCTACATTGTTTTTTTTCCTCAAGTTGTTTTCTCATCTATCCTGCTACTCGATTCTCAGAAAAGATCATCCCAATACTAAGCTAGTGTTTGTTGAGTCTTTAGTGTAGGCCAGTGGTTCTCAGGGGTGGCGATTTTGCCTAAGGCATCTACCTCCCCTTCCAAAGGGTGTTTGAGGATATCTGGATACAATTTTGACTGCCACAACTGAGAGGGGAGGAGTGCTCTCCAACGGCCAGAAGCAGAGATGCTTCTAAACAGAATACAGTGCAAACAACTCTCCCACCCGACGAGGAATTATCGGTCCCCAAATGTCAGTCTTACAGAAGTTGAGAAACCCTGGTGCATACCAAGCTCTGTGTGCCTTCATTACAGGCATGTCTCCATCAGTATTCTCATGGATCCAATGGGGTAGTACTGTTGTCCACACCCCATCTTAAAGATGAATGGTAACATGGAGAGGAGAGAAGAAGTGATGTGATTAAGGCCACCAAGTCCCACGTGCAGAACTGCATGTGGGCGAGATCCGTCTGCTTCCAGATGTGCAGTTTGGAAGCACCACTGTGCGGCAGACGTCCTTAGTCCTGTCTGACCAGCATCCCAGAGAACGAGCTCCTCCCGCTCAATACACTGGCCCCCCTCACAGATCTAGGTGAATTGCTCCTGAACAAGGCGAGACCAGTCTAGATTTTTGTCGTCCTCTCCTACCAGGTGGTGTGTTCTGTATTGAAAGTCGAAAGTCGCCTGTAGTCTAAAGTTTGTCCTTGTTTAGCCCCTTTTCTTTTCTTTCTTTCCTTCATCTTACCCTTTTGGTTTTGCTTTTCTTGCATCAGTAATCTAGCTCTCCTTCTAAACGGTAGCCTTTCTCATCTGATAGCTGGAGGGCCAGCTTCACTAATGGCTAACAGGGTGGTTGCCGGAGGTAAGGGTGTTGATTATACAATCAGGCCAGAGAAGGGGACAGTTTTCTCTGAAACTGGACAGTCCTTGACATTCACTTTTAAATCCTTTTGATGGGATTCTCTGGCCATTCAGAGGCTAGGAAAACAAACAAGTACCTCTGAATTTAGGTTTCAGATTGTGCCAAGATTTCACAGGAAAGCTTTTTCTTCCACAAAAGCCTTCTGAGGAATTCCTTTATCAGGAGAGAAGAGCATTCCTGGAGATCTCATTAGTAAATTACTCTCAGATTAACATATTTTATTAATTACCTATTATGAGACCCCAAAGCTAAACAATCATAAAAACAACAAGAAGAAGTAAATATAGTTCCCAGTGACTAATAGATGCCATGAAAGACATAATCAGTAAAATCAATTATATGCATTATTATAATGAAAGGTACAGTTAGTGCTTTAAAAAATAATTAGGTTATTGGCTAAGAGGAAACCAGCCCCTCTCCATTACCCTTGGAGCAAGCCCTGGAGGCTCCACTCAAAGGCTTTTAGTATAGAAATCATTGGTTTTACTGGCCAGGCAAATTAGTGACTCCATTAACTTTGCTCGTGGGGGACCCTGGTCTTCCTAAGTCACCAGGTGCTTTTGATCTGGTTGTGCATTTTCTCCAGTGGAAAAATATAGGGTTGGAACAATGCATCAAGATGTGTACAAAAATATCTGCCAGGCTAAATGTGTGGTGTTGGTAGGAACCAAGATACAAGAAATAAAAGATGGGGTGATGGTTTGGCTGTGTGTGTGGTTTGTGCACTGCGTGTGCTCTCCCACCCAACGCACACGTATGTGCCTCTTGAGAGCTGATTAACATTTCCAAACCTCTGTCCAGAGCTCAATTTGTCTGTCTTGCTTTGTATATAAAAATACTACACTTAAACCGGTAGCAAAGGTACCTCCAAAGTAGCCACAAATAATATATGCACCGTTTTTTTTTTTTCCTATCAATATAAAGAAGTGTGGAGTTGTGAGGCTGGCGAAAACTCGCATTAGACAGTGTAATGAAGCAGGAATTAGAATGGCATAGTTCCTCTGGCCATTATAAATGAGGACGGCAGCTACCTGGAGAATGGGAAAACTGATGAGTACAGTCTGTTGGGGAGAGCAGGAGGAAAATTTCCCTCAGGAGCACATTTCAAATTACTTATTTATGAACTGATGAACTGGGAGACCACCTATCGAGGCATCGGCGTAAGCAGTCTGCTGCAGACAGCTACAGAACTCCAGCTAATTGTGTGGCTGTTTCTGTTAGAACCCCTGCTTACCCAGCTGGGCTTTGGAGGCAGGAAATTCAGGCTCTGACTAGAAGTTATGCCGTTGCTCTTTCTTGTCCGCCTAAATATATACATACATATTTTAATCCACTTGAATTGTTTGGCGAGAGCTTGGGCAAAAGCTGTTACCATTGGCCCAGGAGGGCCTGGGGAGGAGAGGAGGTTTTGGTGTTGAAAGGTTTGCAGGTTATGCCCCAGGGTCTGGGAGGGAGACTGAGTTCCAGGCTCCTGTGTCAGTTCGAAGAAGGCTATTGGATCAGCCATGGAGAGCCACATCTTCTTCCTTCCCTTCTCGGTCAACATCCTCCTCCCCCTTGTCAACACCTTCATTGCCATGGTGACAGGGTATCCAGTGCTTCCTCTGTGCCAGACTTTCTGTTGTGCTTTACATGAGTGATCTCACTTTATCCTCCTAAGAGCCCTATGAAGTAGGCACCATTGTTACCCCCACCGCAGAGGTGAATAAACTGATGGATGAGAGAGTGCAGTGACTTTTTTGAGGCCATGAGCCCAAGTCCATCTGACCCCGGGACTCAGACCCCAGTCACCTCCTGGAGGATTGTAAATGTTCACAGGAAGAGGAATAGCATCTTCCTCTGGGGAATGCTATGGACTTATTCTTTGTGCTGCAGGCAGTGTAGTGAGGGGAAAGAAATCAAACAGGCAATTGGGGGACATGGGTGTTGTTGAGAGACAGTGCAGCTCAATGGTTAAGAGCTAAGTCTCTTATTATTATTAAGAGACTTAGCTCTTAACCATTTTATTTTTTTTATTATTATCTTCATTTTAGAGAAGGGGTAAGAGAGACTCTTGCAAGTGCAGCCAACTTGCCCTAAGTCACACATGGAAGTGGCAGAGCTAGAATTTGAACCCAGGCCTGGGTTGTGAGCTTCCCATTAGGTAGGGAGCTCCTTGACAGTGGGGTTGAAACTTTATTCAACCTGTAATTCCCAGTGCTTGGCAAAATATCTGTAGAAATGGACCTTCAATACCTATTTGCTGAATTGAATTTTCAACTCCAAATTCGGTAAGCTAATGGAGCTCTTGCAAAGATCTCTATTCCTTGGTCGATACTGTAATAATAACAGCGTATAATATTCATTGATCATCTAACTGTGTGCCAGGGGCCCTATGCCACACCAGTACATGATCATCTCATCAATCCTCAGAACCTGATGAAGCAGATATTTTTATTATTATCATCTCTAGATTATAGTTGAGGGCATTGAAGCTCAGAGAGGTTAAGTCAGTGGTTCTCAGCTAGGAGTGATTCTTGTCCCCCACCTCCCAAAGGGAGCAGTTGGCAGTCTGGAGATATTTTTGTTTTTCACAGCTGGGAGTGGGGGTTGGGTGTGCTGCTGGCATCTAGTGGGTAGAGGCTAGGTTTGCTGGTAAATATCCTCTAATGCACAGGTCATCTTCCTATAGCAAAGAACTTTCTACCCCCAAATGTCAGTATTACCCAGTTAATATTGCCCTACTTGTCAAGATTGAGGCCATCCAGGTTAAGAGCTTGCCCATGCTGTTAAGTGGCAGAGCCAGGATTCAAATTCCCATGTCTCACTCCAGGGCCTGTGTGCTAATCGTCCACTGGATGATTCTCCCTATCCCTTCCTTCTTGGGTAGCCTATGGTTTGCTCAGAAGACATGGTTACATTATAGTATGAGTCATGGGGTGGTAAGTGACTCCAGGCAATGAACTGGGAGTCTCTGGTGTGGATCTCTATTTTGCGCAAAGACAGTCCTTAATCTCAGCCTGAGGGTTGGGTCCTGACTATATCAAATAAGTAAATGCTGTCCACATGGCAATTCTGTCAGGGCCAGATGTAGCTGGAGCCAGGAGGACTTGGAGGAAAGACTACAGGGCTGGGGGATCCCAGATTCTAGACTAACTTTCACTCTTCCCAGTGTGTAGCCTCTGGAAATTCCCAAACACTCTCTGAGCTTCTGTTTCTTTAGCTATGGGACAGAGAAGGCTCCACTCTGCTGGCTTCTCAGAACTGTTTACAAAAACCGCATGAGCAAATGGCCTTCCAAGAATTTTGAAAAGGTTAAAGGGGTACACATTAGCCTGATTCCCTTCATTACTTCAACAAACATGTAATAATAACAGTGACAGCTTACACCACTACTACTGAGTATTTACTCTTTGTCAGACATTGCTTTAAGGACTGGAAATGTTCTTCTCCTTTATTTTTCATAATATCCCATGGAGAAGGTGCTAACTTAGAAGGACGCTATTCTTGGTCCAATGCTCTGATATAACCGTAACTCTGATGTAAATTCTTAGTAATATTTGAACAAGGGGCCCTATTTTATTTTGCACTGTGCCCTGCAATTTATGTAGCTGATTCTTCCCTTTAGACACGTCTGCTTCTAGCCTAAGTGTGTGATAATCCCTTGGTTGTGAATCTATCAGAAATGGCCTATACCTGCTCTGGGTTCAGAAGAATAAAGGTTATTAAAGTTGATCGTTTCCCTATGAAAAGAAGGAGTAACATTTACCAGACTTATCAGTCAGTCCTATTTACACGTTGTTCAGGCAGAAAGGACAGGAAACTAGACCAGAGGCAACCGATAATAAAGAAGTGGTTAAATAGTCAGGCTCTGGGTTCAGACAGTATCACAACAACAACAGCCATAATAATAATGACAACAGAAATAGTATTATCCACAGCAAAACCTTCTTGAGTTCCCCATGAACAGAACCCTCTGCTAAGTGCTTTGATATGCATGATCTCGCTTAATCCTCACAATAATTCTTGTGGTATGCATTATCATTATTCTTATTTCCAGATTATTATTCATTTTAGCTCCCCACATCTTAGAGCTTGAAATGGAATCCTGGCTCTATTTGCTGGCTGTCATGCCTTGGGCAAGTAATGTAATCATAAGGCATAAATCATTTTATGCCTTGCTCTCCTTGTGTGTAAATGGGAATATGGCTTACTTTATAAAGTTATTATACATTTTGAATTAGGTAACATAATCTGGAATGCAAGAGGAAGGGGCTTGCCCATTTTGTTTATCATTATATACCATGTTTTAGATTAGTGCTTGGCACAGAGTTGGTGTATCAACTATCTATTGCCATGATGCTGTGTAACAACTATTCACAAAACTTTTGTGGTATACAGTAATAAGCAATAATGTGTGAGTTCATTGTTCACATCTCAAGTATCAGTTGGATGTTGGCTAGGTAGGTCTGCTGGTCTTGTCTGGGCTTGCTTGTGGGTCTGAGAGTCAGCTGGCTGTTGTCTACGGTACCTGTCCACATAGCTCTCCCCCTGCAGAATACTAGCCTGAGCACATTCTCACAGTAATGGCAGAGGTACCAGAATGCAGGTGGAGATGCACAAATGCTTTTTCAAGCCTCTACTTGTTTCATATCTGCTAATATCCCACCGGCCAAAGCAAGTTGCTTGGCAAAGCCCAGAGTCAAGGTCAGGTCACTTTGCCCAAGGTGGGAGGATTGAAGAATTGGGGCCAATTTTGCAATCAATCTACCATAATTGACTCTCAATAAATATTTGAAAAAAGAATTTAGAAGTGCTTAACGCATAATAAAGGATCAGAAAATGAGAGTTCACAACTATCACAATAATTATCTGATAAGCTGTGGATTTCATAAAAGGGTTAACCCAGAAGAGGGACTTGACCAATCATGCCTTGCTATTGTTGTTGTTTTTCTTTCCTTAAGTTTCCAAAATATTTTGGGGGTGTCAGATGGCTCTAGTTTAACTGATAAAACAGTTTCTCCAAAACCAAGGTAACCACAGGGCTCTTTGAATTTGTCAAAATAAATCCCATTCTCAGCAAATTTCCCCTGACACCTTTGTATTTCATAGCTCCGTTCCTTTGTTTTAATCCAACGGGGCCTAGATCTGGGTTTTGAGAGTAGTGATTATTTAAACATTCCTTCTGATGACTCCTGACAGCCCCTAGGTTGGAAGCAGCTCACCTCAAACCTGAATTTGGCCCAGTGCCTCTTGCCCTGCCCTGTCTGTCTGTTCCTGAGTGCTTGCTGTGGATCAACAGGCTCCCCAAATTCTAATTTCTTCCTAACGGGTTGGAGAGTCTGCTTCTGAGTGAGTGTGTGTCTCTCGCTGTGTGTGGTGACGATGATGACAGATTGGTTTAATGCAGCTCTTGCCAAGATTAAGGGGTTATCAGACAAGTATCATAGAAGACTGAGGGATTGCTCTGAAAAGTCATTCTGAATTGCTAACTAACAGAGAGCTGGCACTCAGGTGGGGGTGGGCTTCCTTGTATTTGAGGAGCTGCAGAGAGGCCCTTAGCAGAGCTGACCTCTTTCCTCACTCTGAGGGCTGATTAGGTAGGCTGTTGAGATGCCTCCAACCTGGGATTATAGGTCCCAGGAGGACCCAGGATTAGATATCAGAGACTCCATCAAGCTTATAAAACTGCATGCAAAGTATATCCTCACAAACAAACATATGACTGGTTTTTTTTTTCCCCCTGGGGGGAGGGGGCCATAGCTTCCATTAGAATCTGAAGGGTTTGTGACTCCCAAATATTTGCCTGTCCTAGTTAGTGCTCCAGCAGGGCTCTGCAGGTAATTTTAAGGAGTTTTGTCTGGATGCTAAACGTAAAATAAGGAGCCATTGAAGAGTTTAAAGAAGTAAGATGATATGAGTAGGCCTGACTTTCGAAGAGCTTACTCTAAGTGTAAAATCTAGCTTTAGAAATTGCTATATCTATTTTCTCTCACTTATGTATTCCTTACACATACATGCTGAGTATCTTCCCTATGCCAGAGACTGTGCAGTAAGGACTATGCTCATGGAGGTTCTGGCAGTTAGAGTACCTGCCTTCATGGAGATTTAAATCTAGGGAGAGAGCTGAATAATTCTAGTACAGATGGAAATTTTAGTACAATATAAGAAGTTCTATTTGATCATCCATTCATTCATTAATTCAATAAATATTTATTGAACCCCTACTGTTTGCCAGCCCCTGTGCTAGGTCTTGGGGGCATCAGTGAGTTTTAGAGAGGCATTGTTTCTGCCATCATTGGATTCACAGATAGGGGGATGTAGACAGGTGAATGAGCCATTACAGCACACTGTGACAAATACTAACAGAGGGATGTACAAGGGCAGTGAGGACACAGGAGTAGTATACCCAACTCAGCTCCCGGGACTCAGGGACAGTGAAGGCTCACATACCATTTCAAATAAGGAAAGAGGGAACACAATCACAGACCCTGTGAATGCATTCCTGGCCAAGTAGAAACTTGAACATCTTTGATCAGTTGTCTCTCTTGCTTATCAATAGGCACATGGATTTGCTGAGGGCAGAGAGAGTGGAAAGGGCTGAATAGGTTTAATGGTTCAACTCCTGAACCATGAATTGAATGTTAGAGTCTTAGTTTCAATCTTGGTTTTACTTTGTACCAGCCGTATGACTTTGGGCAAGTCCCTCACCTCTCTGAGCCTCACCATGAAACAGGGTTAGGAATATTTTCCTTGCCTATGTCAAGCGGGATATTATGAGTATCCCTGCCCTTCTGCCCTGTGGAGGCTGCTAGCACTCTACAAAGAGAGACCATGGCTCTGTTTTCATAGCCGAGGAATCCCTGCAGGCTGTGCCTCCAAACTTCCACTTCTCTTCTGATCAGGATTTGCTTTCTCTGGATCCATCTTACGAACTTGTACTTAATTTCTCTCACCCTTTGTGACTTCTTCAAGTCAGTGAGTTAGTTTTAGTTTTACTCTGGGATATTGCCTCCCAGAACACTCACCTCCATTTCACACTCTGTAGTGAACTCCTGACCTTATGCCCCAGGTAGACTCCTAGGACCCATCAGTCCAACTTGGGTCTAGACCCCTGGGCTCCTGCCCAGGTCTAAGGGGAGTGGATGGACTAAATAAAAGGAGATGTGGCTAAGATCATGTCACACTCACTATGCTGTTTCCTCTTTGTGAGCATACAGGAAGATTGCATTTTCCAGCCTCCTTTACAGCTAACTTGGGGCCATGTGACTGAGTTGGGCCAATAGAATGTGGGCAGAAGTGATGTACACTGTTTCCACGACTGGGCTTTTGTATCCTCATGTGTGTTGCTCCAGCTGTTTCCATCCCTGTCGTGAAGACCACATGTTCCAGAATGTGTACGTAGCAACAAGGTGGAAAAGGGCTACTTAAGTCCTGTGGACTGTGATGAGAATGAGAAATAAACCTTTTTTGTGCTAAGCTTTTGGGGTTTATCTGTTGTATCAGCTTGTGTTAATAACCTAATATAGGTGGTAAAATATGAAAGTCCTCTGTAAACTTTAAAACAACGTACATTTTATGTTTTAATTATTATTCATAGTTTCTCACTGATAAAAGATGTCCGGTGATTGTCACATTCTCCTAATAGCTCTCGTTTTTTACCTTTTTATGTTGCAAATGACAGAATCCCTCTGAAATAAGCTCTAGAGAAAAAGGGAGATTTTTTGGGGGGGTGGATTCTTCAGGCCCAGAGTTCTAAATATTATCTTGAGGTCTGTTCTCTCTCTCAGTCTCTTAGCATTTCCTTCCTTTCTGTTGACTTTTCCTGTATGTACACCATCTCCACAGGATGGTCCTTGACTGCTCTAAGGTTATTTCTACCAGCTAGGAAGAGTAACTGAAATCTGAGATCACTTTTTCACCATTGGTTCCAGCAGATCTCTGGGGAGTACTTCTGTGGCCTGGCTTGGGTCACTTACCCATCCCAGAACTGGTCAGTCACTATTGATCAGGTTTAGCATGGGTTCAGCCTTGGAGACTGCAGATGGTGATAGTTCTTCACTGCCAACCAGATGGGTTGACATTAGTATAGAAATGTTCCTCAAAAGAAAACTGGAGTGTTAGTATTCAGAAGGGTAATAGATGTCCACTATAGCCTAATTATAATTATTAAAGCTGATATTTAGTAAGTGCTTACTCTGCATTAGAGACAGTGCTGCTTTTTATATATTATCTCGTTTATATCTCACAACAGTCCTAGGAGGTAGATTTTGTTATCTACAGAGTAATAGCAATGGAATCATTGATCACTTTTCATAATGTAAATTTGATGTGAATTAATACATAATTTTTAGTGTTAACATGATTGCAGGGGTGACTGTACCTATTGATAGTCTAATTTCTCTTGCAGTAAAGGAACAATGGAATTACAAGTGAAGATCTGTCTGGCATAGGAATGTTCTTGCTTTAGTGATTCAGGCCATTCTAATGAACAACAAGAAATATGGGGCTTACAGTGTATTTATTTGTGGAAAGATATTCATATAACACTGTTCCATTGTCATCAATACGACCGTAATTCGTGATCCTGACAACAGAGCAATGCATTCTGTGTGGTCTCACCATCGAGGAAACCTCACTTTGAAGCTGAAGCTGCCAAAACAAAAATAAAAGCCATAAATCAAAAATATTCAAATTCTCCCTCCTGTTCTGACATATACAACTTTAGTGTTTCAGGGCTGAGGAGGTGAAAGGAACCTTTTGTTTCACACCTCCTAAATTCTCCCCTGCAATTGGACTCAGGCTGTCAAATGATCTGGCACACTTTGAAGCTGATCATGGAGGGTGGAGAGGGCATGGGGAAAGGGTCACAGCCGGGCCCATCAGCAAACTTTCTGGGAGATGAGGATAGTTGGAGGGCCAGTTAACAAATATATAAGAAGAAACAGTGCAAACAGGGCAGCTGTCTCTCATTGACGAGCAAGGAGACATTCTCTCCTTGGCTCTGAAGGACATTTTGTCCTTAGATGTTTGCCACAATTACCTTCTGATTTCCTGTTTGGAGAATTGAGTTCAGTGACACTTTGATTAATGCTGTTCCTATTTTCACTGACAGAGCAGTAGTTTTTACTTGGGGCCATGAATTAGGTGCTTTCCCCTGCTCAGCTTCAGAATCTCTGCAGAGGGCTAATGCTGGTTGTTACAAGGATAGGTAGCTGTCCACCAGAAGTTTGTTATCCTCTTTCCATAGTATGCAGCCATCACTGGGAGGCAGTTATCTAGACAGGGATTACATTTCCCAGCACCCCTTGCAACCAGGTGTTGCCACATTCAGTGGAATATGAGAGAAACCCTTTCCAGCTGGGTTTTCCAAGAAGTCAGTGTGCCTTTTTTGCTTACTCTCTTCGCATGTACAGCCTATACATAGAGGCCTCTCAGGCACTCAGGGATGCTATGGAGCTACAAGATGAAAGGTGCCTGGGTTCTGAACCACCACATGGTGAAAAAAATGTCCTCAAAGTAGAAAAATCCAAGCAAACTTCTAGGAAAATGGCAACATTTTTGGCAAGTCTGCCATCAGAACCATATATCCTCACAGACCCTGGATTCTAAGAGCTCATATCAAGACTAGCCCACCCTGGAAACATTCATAATTCTAGACCTGCACTGTCCAATATGGTAGCCACTAGCTCCATGTAGTTACTTAGACTTAAATTTAAATTAATTAAAATAAATAGAACATTCAATTCCTTGGTTGCACTAGCTACATTTCAACCCAGTATGTGGCAAGTAGCTACCATATTTGACATCATACTTTTAGAACATTTCCATCATTACAGAAAATTCTATTGGGCAGCACTGCTCTAGACCAGTGGGAGTCTAGATGGTAAATTTATTTAGAAGGAATAGCAGGGAAAGTCTGAGTAATAATAGGGCTTCAGCATCTGGGCTACAATTTGTTTATTTTTCACTTGTCTCTCTTCTTGCTAGAGGCTTTAGAGCAGGGATTATCTCATGCATTTTTGTATCTTTAACATTTAATACGTAGTAGGCACTCAGGAATGTTTTTTGAACAAATGAAGAAAGGTTAGTTATCAGGATAATTTGAGAGGGAATTCCCAGGAGTTGGATACTGGCATTGCTTAACCTTCCCATCCATGTATGGTGAGGACTGATTGGTCCTAGAGATGGAGCTGAACCAGATGATTTCAGGGACAGGGAGGGGAGAGGCAGAGAGACCAGGAACTATACAGGGCTTGTTACTATGTGAATTTCTTTGAGGTTGTTAGTGAATGGCTGGCTAATCTGAAAAATTAAATTATTGTAATAACCTCCTGTGTAAACTCTCTCAGGACCTATGATAACTTAGCACATAGTAGGCACTGTAATTGATATTTGTTGAATGGAGGCATTTTAACAATATTCTATTTATTTGTTTATTTCCTGTCTTCCAACCCTGCCATCTGTCTACCCTTCTGCCCCTCAATGGCATGAATGCTCCATTGAGGGTAAGGTCTTTGTCCCGCTTACAGCTGTATCTTCAACACGTAGAACAGTGTCTAATACATCATAGCTCAACAGATGTTTCTGGAATAAATGAAGGAAGGACCTTTAATAACTTAACCCAAAGAACCGCAGGAGGAAATTTTAGAGACTGTCAAGATAGTGAGAGAAAGTATTTTGGGGACAGGAGAGACATTTTTGAGGGTTCTCAAATAACATCTTAGAAGGACCCACTGACTTTGCCTATGTACTGGGCTAGGCCAGCCCTCATAAATGATGTGCCTCAATTTGAAATTTAAATCCCCTGAGGACTCTAGGTGCATACAAGGCATAATACTAAATGACTGATAACTTACGACATTTATTTCCCCACATGAGGAACCACAGGGCAGCATCTCTTGTCAGGAAGGAAACAGATTTGTCAGAAAGGAAACCAGCCATCATATGCTCTTTGTATTTTTATGATTTATGTATTTATTGGATGCACCCACCACTTAACAGCCTCTGGGTGCTTTTATATGTTTCATAGACAAAAGGCAGACACTGCCATGGTGGTTTATGATGTGGAGAGGTACCAACAAAATAACCTCCATAAATCCCAAAGCACATCATAAAATCATCAAATGCTAAGTAAAGAGGCTGTATTTGGGCTCCCTCAAGTAGTCAAGACACCTAAATGGAAAATTCTGAAGACCTGAGCTTTAGTCTGGGCCCTGGCACTTATTAGATTTCAAAGCCTTGAATAAATTTCTTTATCTTTCTTAGCCTCATTTGTTTGTCTCTAAAATGGGCATAATAATAACAGTAGTTGCCTACTTTGTCTTGCAGGTTAGGGGAATCAAATGCTCATGGCCATGCTCTGTGAATCATGGAAAAATCCCCAGACGTAATAGACTACACTTTTCGAAAAAATTAAACTTCACGTCTGCATGAACTTCAATTTCCTTTTGTCTCTCTGTGATGTGAGTCCCTAAATAATGTTTTGTCATTGCTTTGTGTTTTACTCTTCCCCAAATATGACCTGCCACCCTAACCTTGATGACTTTGGTCATAATCTTTTCTCTGCTTGGAATTTTTCTTCCCAGTCATTCTCAATTGTTAACATTCTTCACAGGGATTTGAGTTTAGCCTCTGGATTTATATCCGAACTACCAGAGATAAAAGACAAAGAATCTGAAACAAAAATTTCTCCCTCTTGACTTTGGTTGAATGGAGCTTTGATGTACTGTAGTTTCCCACATGAGGAAACTTTTGCTGTGAGGAGAGAGTACTAAGCTGGGCGTTCCAGTTTCTAATTTTGTTTCTACACAGATAAGTTTTCCATCTTTAGACACATAATTTCATCTCTTTAGCCTCAGTTTCTCTACTTGGAAAGTGGCCATTGACTGACAATTGGGGTTGATTAGATAACCTGAGGTTGTCTTTATTTCTAATACTCTTAATTCTGTCTTTAGAAAAAAAGCAAAAATCATGCCCTCGACTCCTCCATTATGCCAAAATATTGGCAGCGTAACTGCTTTATTTTTTTAGGTTTTAGTGGAATTGGATAACCATCTTATATCTGAGAGGTCAACTTGTTCTATCACTTAGACAATTTTAATAGCCTCCAACTGGTCTTCCTGCTTCTCCTTTTGCCCTTTATGGACAATTAACCACACACATAGCTGCTCGCCTTTATACTAAACATCTCAGAAGATTTCACTATATTGTGTCTATCATTCTCTCCTTTCTGTCTAATTGTGCTTTAATCATCTTTACCACTCCACTGAAACTTTCTTGTCAACAGCACAGTGACTGCCATCTTGTTAAATTAAATGGCTGATAGGCCTCATCTTGCTCATCCTGTCAGCAGCGTTTGTCACAGCTGACCACTCGTCCTTCTTGAAATACTTTCTCCACATGACTTGTGCTACGCCACAGTCTCCTGGTATTCCCCCTACCTCCCTGGCTACCTCTTCTTACTCTGGTTGGCTGTCTCTGGAGCTTTCTTCAGCCCTCTTCTCTTTTCCTCTCCATCCTTACTCCCTAGGTAATTGGATCCAGTACCATGGCTTTGAATATCATATCTAGACTAATGACTCACAAATTTACATTTCTAACTTCAATATCACTCCTGAGTGCCAGTCAGGCACTTGCCCTCTTCATTGGTCTATTTGGATGTCTGATAGGCACCTCAAATTTAACATGGCCAGAACTCTTGATTTCACTATCACTCCCAAGAAAATTCCCACGTCTCCTTCAGTGTCTCCTATCTCAAGAAAGAGCCCACCATTCACTCAGTTGTTTAATCTCCAAACTTAGGAATCATCCTCGGTTGCTCCTTTCTTCACATCCCCAAATGAATCCAGCAACTAGTCCTATTGGCTCTACTTTCATTGCTTTATTCTCCATCTTAGGTTTAAAAAATTCTTATTTTATATCCTTCAATTTTGCCATATCTGGATCAGTAGCTGCAGTGATTGTGAAGCAGACATTAGCTGTTAGTATAAAGAATTTACTACAGGGAATTTTGAGGTAAAATGCCTGTAAAAGTTTGAGCAATGCGAAGCATCCATATCATGTCATACAGATAAAAATACGATGGTGATGGGTGGAGGAAAACCTGGACGTCTTTCTTTCTCGTTGCCACATTCAGGTTGCTGTGCTAGTGAACAACAATATTATTTTCACTGGAGTGGTCTGGGCAGTTTTGGAATATCCACCAGTTCACAGGTCGGATTACAGATGAATGGGAGTTCATGCTATTCTGACTATTGGGGTAGTCAGGGAAGGCTTTGTGGGAAGAGTGGAACTTGAATTAAGCCTTAATATATGGATTAGAGTCAGTTAAATGCAGAGGAAAAAGAAGAATGTACCATTGAGAAAGGAGTTCTGGGGACAAAAGTACAAAATGTAGGGGTATACGAGTTATATTTGGGTAGCCCATGGGAGGAAGAAGAAAGCTAAAGCGAAAGGTTTAAACAAGGTATAGGTGAGAAATTTCTTCTGTAGATTTCATTTTTTAACCTAATATTTATGGAATATATGTTATATAAATAAGTACTGTATTAAGTGGTTTACATGCATTACTTTAATTACTACAACCCTGTGATGTAGGTACTAATCTCATTTTGCGTAACAGGGGACAGTGGCTCAGGGAGGTAGAGACTTGCCTAAGATCGCTTAGCAAAGGCTAGAAGGGGGACTCAAATTTAGCCATTTGGATTCCAGAGGCCCTGCTTATCACTTTTCTGCTATGCTTTCTCCTGAAGCAGTATCACCCCATGTTGGTGAGCTTTGAGATATGCAGAAGGCATATATTTTTGTCTTTAATATTACTAAAAAGAGATAAACTTATATTATCTTCAGAAGTAGGAGTTTATTGCAAAGTTTAGTGACCCTCACTGGGCAAGGATTCTGGTATTTTCAAGACTGGGATACACGGCAGGCCTCATGGAAAACTGAGAGCTAGCTCAGGCTACCTCACAGATGTGTCACACTTTCCAAGAGAGAATATCTAAATGAGCCAGTTTGTCACCACTCAGCCTGAGGCTTCTGTTGGGTGAGGTTTCATGTCAAGCCAATTGAAGATAGTTTTTACTTTATTTACATTCAGTCCATAACATAGGTTCTTAGTCAGGTCCAGGGGATCAGAATTGGTTTCTGGCTATACCGGCCCCAGAGCAACTTCATAACAGCAGTTGCAAAGTCAGTGTCTATGGAGGCCACAGTTAACATAGATGTGTCACGGAGGCCAGGTGGAGATCACAGGGACTGGAGGAAGAAGTAACTGCTACTCAGCTGCAGCTGACTCTCTCCATGTGGAAACAGAGGATCAGATCATCTTCAAGAGATGCAAAATCCCAATGAAATATCCTGATTTTTAAGTACTGACAACTACTTAAAATAAAAGCAGCAAAACACTGTTTGGACCAAAGAAAAGAAACTAGTTTGCTACTGCTGACTTTAGTATGCCTCTTTAGTATTGGGAGATACCTGGCTTTTCAGAAGTGGCTTTGGGATTAGTTTCTCTAAGAGTCTTCTTAATGAAATTTTGAAGAATGACTTAGAGATCAAGTTCACTTGTCCTTGGTGACCAGATCTAATGCATCCAAAGCTTTCTCATGTTTAAAGGTCAGCAACTCTCCTGTATCCTTCACCCCAACAGAACTCCTGGATATCCTCCTGTGTCTGTGGAATCTGGGGGAGTCAGGAATCCATGAGCCAGCAGTGTGCTTTAGGGGCACCACATCCGGAATGAACAGCCCTTCATTTCCTTGAACAGATCAATCATCAGTGGAAGCTGATTGCTCCCCTATCCATATCATACTTTGATTCATTTACACTTAAGTGATGAAAGTGGTCTTTTTTTTTTCTCTCTCTCTTTCTTTAAATGGATACTAACCCAGGAGGGGCTTGGGGAGTTGTAAAGGGGAGTGCTGCCTCCTTGGACACGCTGTTGGTCGCATTCTCAAATGGCCCACTCAATTAGGGGTAATATTTCATTGACTTGTGTGTATGATGGCTCCCTAGCCAGCAGTGTTTTCTAAATGGTCCTGAGGCAAGACTTTGGGCTTTGAAAACAGCCTTTCATCACCTTTATGTCTGGGGCTGCATTGACACAGTCTAGATTCAAGCAGTTATTTCCATCAGAGGGAGCAGCCACAGTTTCTGGCTGGAATATCTTGACTTGGTTGGTTTCACTTGTCAAAAGAATGGGTGGTCTGATGCTTTCTGGGACTGGGTTCATGCAGCTTCATTATCTACATGTTGAATCTGACCATTTAAATACCTGTCTGGATTTTCTAGAAGGGCAAAAAAAAAAAAAAAAGGTTGGATTAAAAAAAAATCAGGCTGTTTATATTTCTTCTTGTGCCTGCACAGGTAGTATAGATGTGTTCAGACAACCAGTGTTATTCCCACAGAAAGCTCCATGTCCATGTGTGCTCCAAATTGGCCTTGGGTTCAAGTGTGAAGCATGCAGTTGCTTTGTTTGATATTTGCATTAATAACACAACTTTCAATAAGGAAACTTCACACAGTAGGAAGGTGTGTGTGTGTGTGTGTGTGTGTGTTTGTGTGCTCTAGTGTCTAAGTATAGAGGATAATAGTGGAAATTTTCCTAGTGACTGGGATAATGCATGCTGTAGGTGTGAGCTTCTACTCTAATTATAAAGCTGGCTTGATCTGAATCTATATGAAGTAATTGATCGAGCTCAGGGACAAAATGTTCTCAGTAGATAAAGCTCAAACATCGTTTTATGTCTACACCTTTGTCTCTGAATTAGTGCTTGTGTATAATTTGTGGCAAAGACAAAGTTTGGAAAGCAGCTGCCCATTTTAAGGGATGTGGAAGACTATATGGTGGCCATGTGAGGTCAAACAACTACAACAATGAAAAGCTAAAACAAATTGACTATACTATGTGCAGATACGTTTCTGATCATGTTGATATACTTTATACACCTGGACTCACTTAATCCTCACAACAACCTACAAGGTGGTTATTGTTATTATTCCTACTTTAATGATGAGGAAACTGAGGCATGGAAAGGTAAGCCACTTGCCCGAGGACACACAGCTAGAGGTAGCAAAGCTTGGACTTGAAAATAGGCAACCTGATTCTAGAGTCTGATTCCCTACCCTGCCTACCTACCCCGAAGTCATGAATTTCTCGTTCCAGGGTTGAATCCCTGAGTCTTGCACAGTACTTGGCACCCAGGAGATGGGTTGGACAAATGCTAATGGTTGGATAAAAGCCCTTTAAAAGATATGAGTTTCCATACAGATGTCAATTTTTATTGTTATTGTTGATGCTACTATTATTGTTAATAATTACAGCTACCATATATTGGGCTCTTTCTATGTGCCAGGCACCAAGCTAGCACTTTGCAAGCATTATTTAATTTCCTTCTCCTAACACTTTAACTGAGGCCCTGAACACATAATTATTTACATTTAGAAGTTCTGCTAGAAAATTACAGTGCCACAACATAAACAGAGATCTGCTCTTACTCCAGAGCTCATTGCCTTGACTATCAAGGCAATAAAATGTCATTGCTATGAAAGCTTCTATTTTGTTATTCTTGAGAGTTTTTTTTCAGGCTTAAAAAATATTGAGATAATAAGCAAACAATAGTGTTTGAGATACATTCAACTGACGAATAATTGTTGGACAGTATAAAAAGTATTGTGTTAAATGACATAGGGCAGTGTTTTCTAACACTTCAGCCTTTGTACATCATCTTCATGATTTTCTCCATATCTAAATTTCATGTGAACTTTTGCTTAATATTTTTCTATATTTATTTTTGAAAACTAATATACATTTATGTTTCCTAGTCATGATATTTTGAGGGTTTCTTAATATGTACATTTCCAGGACACAAAGCAATATCATTGATACTAAATAGAAAATGCTTTCTATTTAGTATGTAGTAATGCTCGCTATTTGTAACATTTTCTCTTTAGAGAATATCTATGTTCTACCACCTAAAGTCATCTTTCACATTTCCTTTAGTACTTACCACTCCATGGGAAACACAGAGGACACAAATATGCATAAATATTTGCATACCAAGCCAACCTCAGACTTATCTAGGAAGCAAGTAATAGTTTGCGGGCAGGGAAAGGAATCATGCATGCTCCTAATCGTTGCCACCCAGCTGCCCCTTAAGGAACTCTCCATATCTTTGAAGGAAGCAAGTTCACACAGGGTGTGGTCCAGTTAGCAAGGAAGCTCAGAGGCAGAAGACCCTGGGCTGGGTAGTAGAGCTTCCTGCACAAGCTTTCTCTGGAAGGACGGCAGAGTTGGGGAGGAGAGGCAAGGTGGGCACATCCAAGTGCCTGTGGGAGCCCAGCTTCCTGTTCCCAGTCCTTTGATTTCCAATTCACTCCTCACTCCTTCAGCGTCTGCGTCTCCAACCCAGAGTCACAAACCAGATCTGAATTCAGGTTTTAAGGGCAAAAGGATCATATTTCAGGTCATCTTACCTCCCTGTTTCTGACCTTTTTCACTTTCTCTGTTTTTTTTTTAAGTCTATAGTGCATACCATCTGTTTTCAATTTTGTGAAGAGTAATGAAAAAAAAAATCTAATCCAGTTTCTCAAAACACTTAATTTTTTAAGGAAAAATAGTCTTTTTTTTTTTCATTTTAATACTTCAGTGCTTAAAAAATGGTATTTACTTACCAACACAATCTATGCAATTTCCCACCAAGATAATGCATGTTTTTCTCTCATCCATTCTCATACTTGCTGTCTTCTTGAGCTACCTATTAAAGACTGAGAAGAGTTAAAGTTGTAAGCCAAAGCAGGTAATTTCCTGAAGAGAAGAAATGTACCTTAAATGATTTCTCTTCATTAGATCTTTTTATTCTCCTTTGGTTTGGCTCTTTATGAAAAACAAAAAAAGGGGAAAAAAATGGGTGACAAATGTCTTTTGGCTCCAAAGAGGTGACAGGAAACCTCTGAAAGCAGAATTAAAAAAAAAAAATTAATTTCTTAGAACCAGAGTTGGAGCTGGCCTTTTAGCACTGTTGCACATTAATGCTGCTTCCCCTCCCACTGGGAAGCTAAGGCCCGAGTGGCAGTCATTATTGCCAATAGCACGGTTACCCAATGGATTCCTGGAAGGGCTCACTTAAAAGATTCAGCCAGATCCTCTCCAGGGGCTTCCAGTTCCTATCGTCCCAGGAATGAAATATTTAGTATCATCTTTCTGCACCTGAGGCTGCCATGGATTAAATTCTTGCTGCCTCCATTGCTGGGGCAGCCAAGAGCTCAGGCTGTAGCGACTGGATATGAAGTGCTTAATGGCTGCACTTGGCTGAGAAAGGGAGAGGAAAAAAACAGGCCAGAGCCACAGTCACCAGTGGTGATCATAGCCTGGAGAACAGACTTTCCAGAGATGCGGTAGCTCAAGAAGAATCTACTTGAATTCCTCCCTGATGTTGCCACCAGATGGCATATTTCAAAATCACATTCCATATATATATATATATGTATGATCACCTATAGTAACCCATATAATAGAAACAAATCTGTATAAATGGTGCTGTGTATCTTAACCTGGACAAGTTCACATTGGTTCCCCTTTTCCTGTCTGTTCCATAAATGTGTAGATTTCCCCCAAATGTTTTCTTCAGTTCTCTGATTTTCACTCTCTATACACTCATCACCTCTGAGCTATGAGCATGAGTCCCAAATCAACTCTTTGGGTGTGATTATCTTCTGGAAACAATATGAACTGCTTAACAAATGATTACTGAATAAATGAATGAATATTATCTCCCTTAAGTTGTAGACTTACCTTTCTAAGTGCATGTAGAACATCTCTTCCTGAATATTGGTAGTAGGCTGAATAATGGCTTCCCCAAATATGTCTATGTCCTAATCCCTGGAGCCTGTGAACGTTCCCTTAGATAGTACAAAGTGCTTTGCAGATGTGATTAAGTTAAAGATCTTGAGATGGGAAAATTATCCCGGATTATCCCAGTGGGAATGATGTAATTGTAATTGTGGTCAGAAGACGGACAGATGAGGACAGAGAAGAACAATGAGACGACGGAAGCAGAGATGGGGCCAGGAGCCAAGAAATGCCAGCAGCTTCTGGAATCTAGAAGAGGCAAGGAATGGATTCTCCCCTGAACCCTCCAAAAGGAACCAGCCATGCAAAGCCTTGATTTTTATTCTCTTGAGACTCATCTTAGAGTTCTGATCTCCAAAACTGGAAAAAATTAAACTTCTGTTATGTAAAGCCACTGAATTTATGGCAGTTTGTTATGCGGCAACAGGAGACTAATACAGTGTCTTACGGCAAATTTACCTCAATGTACCCGAAAACAGACTCACGACTTCTTCCCCAAATCCCACCCTTCAGCCTCAGATACTGGCTGGCTCATCCTCACAGTCTCTTGCACTAGGGACATCTGAGTCTCCTTTGCTTTCTCTCTGTTTCTTACCCTTTCAGTCAAGACTGGAAGTTTGTTCATTCTATTCGTGGAATGTTTCTCAAATCCACTGCCTTTATTTGCAGCCATGGCAATATCCTCCTCAGTGAGAACACTGCCTGGAGTATAGTAGCTTCTCACTAAATGTTTGCTGAATGAATGCGAGTTGTGACTCCTCTTTCCTGATTCCTTTAAAATGTTCTTTGCATTGTGTATCATTTCCATTATGAAATCTCTGAGGGGAGGGGCAGTGTCTTTTCCCAGCACTTCATACAGGTTTGCAATATCCAGTCACCTAAACTTGGTGAACTAATAAACAGACTCACTCCTTGTCACCACTCCGTTACTGAAAAATGTTAGGCAGTGGCAAAGAGCAGCAGTTTGGGAGTTAAATGGAATTAGGTTTATGTCCAGCTCTGTAATTATCTAGTTGTATAATACTTTCTGGTGAGATAGTAACCTTTTCAAACTGCAGTTTCCTCAGCTATACGATGGGGATAACGATAGCACTCAGCTTTTGGGTTGTTCTCAGGAATGCACTGGGGTCTGGCTCAGGGTAATAATTGGTCATTAAGTATGCGCTCCTATCATCATTTCACTGTAGACAAGGGAGCACCCATATTACATCTTTTTGTTAACCAGTGGCTGGAGTGTGAGTTGCATATGCATGTGTGGGGATGCAGGGGCATTGGCAGAAAAGGAGGGCAAAGACTGGGGATGGGGAAGGCAGCGAGGCAGGCACTTTGCATTCAACAATGGAGTACAATTTGGAAACACTTGCCTTGTGTAGCCCTCAGCTGCCTGTGAAATTCATCTGAATCTTGTTCCGTTGGCCTATGGGGTATTTTCAAATACAAATTAGGTTGGCCAGAATTCCTTTTCTGCACCAACTCTCCTGGGTACAACTTAGAGGTTATTAAGATGCCTAATAAAAGGAGAGAGCACATTTAATAACATTACCATCAGCTTGACGGAGCTGAGCTATGTGGGCCCATGGTGCCCCAGAGCCTGCAGCCTCCTGCCACTGGTGCACTTGCTTAGAAGAGGCCCTATAATTATCCACATTTAAAAAGCACCATTAAATCCATTGAGGCAGTCATGTCCCATTTGCAAGGCCTTTCTGCCCACATTACTCAGGAGACCCAGGGCCTAGCTTCTTGGGGTGAGGGGGAGGAGGAGAAGGAATAGCTGGAAATTCCTGGGCTAAAGTGATGGCTGGTTAAATTTACAAAATGGCAGATCTACTCAGTGCCATTGTCATCCCTGTAAGAGCTTTTCCTCCCTTTGTTTTAGGCATTTATTTAGCAAACCCTTTTTTTTTTTTTTTTTTTTTTTTGCAGTACGCGGGCCTCTCACTGCGCGGCCATGGCTCACGGGCCCAGCCGCTCCGCGGCATGTGGGATCTTCCCAGACCGGGGCACGAACCCGTATCCCCTGCATCGGCAGGCGGACTCTCAACCACC
Source organism: Physeter macrocephalus (assembly GCF_002837175.3). Taxonomy (NCBI): domain Eukaryota; kingdom Metazoa; phylum Chordata; class Mammalia; order Artiodactyla; family Physeteridae; genus Physeter; species Physeter macrocephalus. The sequence continues at coordinate 152,020,262 of NC_041221.1, forward strand.
GCGCCACCAGGGAAGCCCTAGCAAACCTTTATTGAGCACTCTGCCCCCACTTCTCATGCTGGATTCTGTTTAATCTTCACAACAACTCATTCAGTAGATCAGTGGTTCTCAGCAGGCAGTGATTTTTGCACCCCGGGAGATATTTGGCGATGTCTGGAGACATTCGTCGTTGTCACAGCTGGGGAGAGGGGTGCTAATGGCATCTGGTCAGTAAAGACCAGGGATGCTGCTCAGCACCCTTCAGTACACAAAGCAGGCCCTCTCAACAGAGAATTATCTGGCCTGAGTGTCAGTAGTGCTGCAGTTGGGCCATTCCATCATAGGTGCTACTCCTTTTCTCATTTACCAGCGAGGACACTGTGACTCAGAATGGTTATGAGATTTTCTGGTGTCACACAGCTGGTAAGTGGTGGAGCTGTCAGGGCCTGAGCTGTCACCACTGTGTTAGATGGCCTCCTAGCATCCCCCTCTGCACTCATCCTTTGCTGCTGAGCTCCCTCCCTGCCCTTGCTCCAGACCATCTACTTGTCTCAATGACAGTCTATTGTAATTACACTTATTGGGAATAATACAAATGTTTGCTTTGGTGGGAGTTGTCTCCTATGAAGAAGATTCCTTTGAGCACGTAAAAAATTGTTGCACATTTTGAATGAGTCAGGAGCCTATGCAAGAGTGGAATCTATATTTAGCTTTAAGATATGTGAAATGTGAACATAGTACTCTTTTCCAAGCCCCTAATATCTGGGGGTGGTTTCAGAGATATTTCACTCCAAGGAAAAAGCCTCTAGTGGTTTTAGAAGCAGTGATCTGTGAAGTATTTGAAGTATCACTGGAAATGATATTGCTCTGGATCCAGGTGGCCTCTGGGCCTTTGCACAGCCATTCCCTCTGTCAGCAACACTCTTCCTTCCTCTCTTTTTTGGCTCATTACTTATTTTCCTTCAGGTTTCACCTTAAAAATGATCTCTTAGGAAGCTTTCCCCAGATCTTGGTTAGGCATCCCTGCTTACTGAGCACACTAAATCTTTTAGATCAGCTCTGTCCAAAAGGAATATAATGAACTGCATATGTAATTTAAAATTTTCTACCAGCCATGTTAAAAAATTAAGTAAGGCACAGGTGAAATTAATTTTAATAATTTTTCATATTTAGCCCCAAATATTAATATTTCAATATGTGATCAATACAAAATCATTAATGAGACATTTTACATTTTTTGGAACCGTTGTTGAAATCTTGTGTGCATTTTACACTTACAGCTCAACTCAATGTAGATACTAAATTTTCAACAGTTAAAATAAAATATAGTCCTGCCAAAACAATAAAGCTGTAATTAATAGAAAAATATTTTACGCTGCTTTAGTTTTTAAATTTGTTAATTAAAATTAAATTAAATTAAAAATTCAGCTCCTCAGTTTCAGAAGCCACATTTTAAGTATTCAATAGGCACATGTTCTAGATTATTAGAAGCTGAAATTGCCTGTTGATTTGTTTTTTCCTCCCACTAGATTATAATGTCTTTGGGCTCAAGGATTAGGTTTTGTTCACTATATGCCAGCGCCTGGCACAGATTTTGGCACACAGCAGGCACTTAATAAATACATGCTGAATGGCTTGAGTTAACAGTTCTAATCCTGTATAACCTTTATGATGTGGGTTCTTCTCTAATAAAATGAGAGTTTGGGACATCTTTGAAAGTCTGTTTCACTGGCTGGTAATAAATGTTATGTGATCAAAGGGATCTGTGGTCAAACAAGTGTGAGAGACACAGGGTTCAATGAAAGGAGCAGGTTTCTTTACTGCAGGACTTCTCAGAGCCTTGAAAGTTTCAGTGCACTGTGGCTTGGCATGAGAATTAAAACTTTTAATTTAATTTTAATAAATTAAAAATTTTAAGCTAAATAAGATGTCCTATTCTCCCAACATATGTGAACATGAAACTTTTTCTTCACAGAGCATTTGCGGGACTCGTGCTCCCTGGAAGAGAATCCAGGAATGGCTGGGTTACTATAAGTCTCTTTAGCTGTGACATTCCTTCAGACTTAGTCGGTTTGTAGAGAGATGGTCTCAAGGACTTGTGACAGTGCACACCACTTTCTTTTCAGTCTTATCGGATCTATCCTCTGACAAAAAAGGGGTGGTAGAGGAGCAAAGAGCCATCAAGTGGCTCAGAATCAATGCCTTACCTGATTCAAGAACAGATTGTTTCCAGATTGGAAAGTAGTTCTTCAAATAATTCGCTCATTTTCTGAGGGGCAGTGAAAACAGTCTCCGTTTATTTCATCCTCCCATCCTCTCTAAAAAGGTACACGATGCAAATCTGTGTATTGCCCTTTTCTGAATGGCCAACACAATGTTTGAAATGGAAAGGCAAAACCTGGTTCACATTAGGGGTGGGTTATTGGATTGAACTGTATGAATTTACCAATATTCAAACACTTCTGACCTACAAATATGACAATTTCATACGGTTCAACCAACCAGTTATAAGAAGTCTCTCTACTCTCATACTTGTAAGTAGGAATCTAAGGTTCCTAAGGAACTATCTTTCTTTAGAAAAACAGTTTGGAAATATATAGCAACGTTTTTATTTTTAAAAATTAAAAAAAATTTAGATGTGAATATACTTTATTAAAACCCTCTCAAGGGCAAATGTTGAGAATTGTGTGTAAAGTAACGTATTAAGCCATGTACACATCATGGATTCAGCTGCAGCCTGATAGAATAACTCTTCACATATTTTAGAGTCATTATTGAATTACTAGTCAGTCCTGTTTTCTTCATGCTAAGAAAGTCTAAATTTTTCATCCCTTCTCTATAGGTCTGATATCCATCCTCCAAAGCTTTTTCAAGTTCCCAGCAATCCATAGCCATGTTCCTCCGTTCAAACCTGTACCTAGCTTCTTGCAGTTTCTGGTTTGGTACATTTAGTCACCTGGCTTCATCACTGCTAACAATGTTGCTGAAGTCATGTCAGTTAATAACCACTCACTCTTTAACTTGTTCATACTGGCCACAGTCTTCTCATTCTGCAATTTTTTTCTCAACATGCCAAGTGCCAGGATATGAATCTTAGACCAACAAGTCATGAGGAAGCCCAGCAAGAGCAGAAAGGACATGTGCTTTGATGTCCAACAGACTTGTTTTTAATGCTAGCCCTGTACTTGACCAGTGGCAGATCTTACTTACATTCTTTTTCTCAGCCCCATGTTTACCAGCTTATTATAAAGGATATTATAAAGGATACAGATGAATAGCCAGATGAAGAGTTACATAGGGCGGGGTCCAGAAAGGTCCTTAGAGGAGGAGCTTCTGTTCCAATGGAACTGAGTTGCGTCCCTCTCAGCATCTGGATACATTTCCCAGCCGGGAAGCTCCTATAACAAAGTTTTTTTTTTTTTTTTTTTTTTTTTTTTTTGGTATGCGGGCTTTCCTCTGTTGTGGCCTCTCCCGTCGCGGAGCACAGGCTCAGCGGCCATGGCCCACGGGCCCAGCCGCCCCGCGGCACGTGGGATCCTCCCAGACCGGGGCGCGAACCCGGCTCCCCTGCATCGGCAGGCGGACGCGCAACCACTGCGCCACCAGGGAAGCCCACAAAGTTTTATATACGTGTATCTTTGACCTTGTAAATCCATATCCAGGAATTTATCCTAAGACCTTAAAGGATAAGCACACAAAGTTGTGTGTACAGGGATAGTTGTCAGTGCTGTTTATAATAGCAAAAATTAGAAGACATTTAAATTTCCAATTGGGCAGTCATAGTATTTCTGTATAAGAGTATTATGAAGGCATTAAAATGATGATGTGTGTCTGCGTTTATTGGCATAGAATGATGTCTATGGCATATTTTTAAGGAAAAAAGTATATTTCAATTTTAGCATGTATAATATGTTGTCCTTAAAATAAATATTTGTTTGTGAGTGTACATGTGTATGTATAGAAATATATCTAAAACTATATACATAGGGCTCCCCTGGTGGCGCAGTGGTTGAGAATCCACCTGCCGATGCAGGGGACACGGGTTCGTGCCCCGGTCCGGGAAGATCCCACATGCCGCGGAGCAGCTGGGCCCGTGAGCCATGGCCACTGGGCCTGTGCGTCTGGAGCCTGTGCTCCGCAACGGGAGAGGCCACAACAGTGAGAGGCCCGCATACCACAAAATAAATAAATAAATAAATAAATAACTAAAAGTATATACATAAACATGCTAATAGAAATTCTTTCTGAATGATAAGTATAAAAGAGATTAGCTTCTCCATGAGTTAATACTTAAATTATATTAAGTATTACATATGTAATGCCTTGACATATAATAGAGATTTCCTGTTGTAGGAATTTCAAGGCTTTTGACCCATGGGTGGGAGATGGAGACAAGTTTGTTGCTTGTTTGTTTGAGCTCTGTGGACTTTTGACTCATGCTCTCTGTGAGTTCAACTTATAGAAGAAAACTCTGAGTTGACTTGATAATCTTGGAAGGAACTCCATGTTACTCTAATATATAATGATACTTTATATGACTAATAATATCTTGCTTTCAACTAGCCTTTTGGCATGCTGCCACACACATTACATCACTTGCATTTTCTGAGTACTTGCTAGGTGGTGATGCACACATCACTATTTTTACATGCTCTCTCCAAGGTAGGGACGCTTTCCTCCATTTTGCTGATGAGAAGGCTGAGCTTCTGGGGAGACAAGAGGCACTTGTCCCACTGCTAGTGAGGACAAACCTAGGCTGGTGTTCTTTCCACTGTACCATGTTTTTATTTTGCATTATTTTATCCCAAATCACCCTCTCCATCTGATTCCTCCAACATATTCTAGGAGCTCTCTCTCTACCTGACACACCAAACTTTTCAACCAGGTGTGGAGAAGCACGGTGAACATAGCACTGCAATGAAATACACAGTTATGGGGTCAGAATTCTTGAGGCTGAAGCTGCTCCATCGCTTATTGGATGTGTAACCTTGGGAAAGTTATTTAACTTTTTCATGCCTCCATTCGTCCGTCTGAAAAATGGGGGTAATGATAGTCGTACCTACTCTGTAGACTTGTGAGAGGACTGACTGAGACAAGTCAGATAAAGCAGTATAGCTCAGGGTCCTCCTCATCGTAAGTTATGGACAAATGTCACCCACTGTCGTTCACCTCCTCTTCCTTATCATTATCCTTGTAACACCTTCACGTGGTTGCCTCCAAGAAATGGAGACAGAGGTTACATGCCTTGTCTAAGGTCGCATAGCTGATAAAATATAGGATAACTCTTTTTTCATCTTCCCATTCAGCTGAGGGCACTTAAGGGTTGTTCTGGGTAGAGAACAGAAGATGTGGCGGGGGCTCAGGGTAGAGTGGTGTTTCCCGTGGTGTTAACATGCAGTAGGTGAATGGAATGAAACAGCAACTAATCCAATCCAGCCCCAAACCACAAATGTCAACAGGTATTTTATGGCAGGGAAGGTGCCAATGAACATGTCACATGCTCTTTTGAAAATAAATGAAGCCGCAAAGGGACTCTAAAGTAAAAAATAAGAACTGGGCTGTTTATGGATCTCCTCTGGCTCTAGTTTATGATGTTTCAAACACCATGCAGGAAGAGGCATTGTAGGAGGAGCCCTCCAATGTGACGGAGGTCACCGGGCTCCGGTGTTATCTAATTGCATCGCACCCGGGAAGCCATTCAGGGACTCTCCTGTTGCATCATGACCAGTGGGGTAATCAATTCCTGCTTGTGGGTTTGCTAGGAAAATGATTTTGGGATTGAGGTCTTGGTTTTGTTTCTCTCAGCTCAAATTCAAGTAAAATAATGCAGTGGTCAGTTCCCCAAGGGGTTTGACACCTGCTTTCCTTTAGAATCCATGCAGGGGGTGCCTCATGGAATCAGAGCAGTAAGCGTCCTTGGAGATCACCTAGTGATCTTAGTCCAGTGATTTTGATTTTTTCTGTCAGTGATAGATCCCTTTTTAACGAGGAAATTTAATGTAGAATCTCAATAACTAAAATATAAAAGGAAAGCTGCCTTAATTGAAACAAGAGGGCCACCTTGGTTAACTTTTCTCTCACTCAGAGACTGTCTCTGTGGGTCCTCCCCAGAACCAAGGGCACTGGAGAGCATAATTTGAAAATGAGCTCTTAAAGCTTGATAGGCACAGCGTCGCTGCTGGTTACAGAGCACATGCCTGGGCCCCACCCCAAAATGATGGAACCAGAATCTAAATTTTCAATAAGATTCTCAGATGATTCTGACACTTCCTAATTTTTAAGAACCACTGGCTTCTTCCAGTGCTTTCATTTTGCAGGTGTTGAAACTGACACCCAGAGTAGGGAGGTTACTTGTCCTTGGTCACAAAACTAATGATGAGACCAAGTGCTGGGCTCTTGGCCCCCAGTGGCTCATTTAGACAGGCTCCTTACTTGTGAGCAATAGAAACTCTGGCTAATGTAAGCCAAACTCGTTGGAAGGCTATTTCATCGTTCATAAAATGGAAGAGAAATCACTAGACCCAGGAGTGCATGCAGCTCCATTGGAGTAGATGGCAGCAGCTAACAGTCTCTTCAGGGCATCACTCACTACCAGGAAAAGTCGGCTTCCACCATTTCTCCTCCTTGTGGCACTTCATCAGTAGTTGAAATCTGGTGGCGGGGGAGATAGTCTGATTGGCTCAGCTTGGACAAGGAAGCCTCTTTGGCTGGGGACCACAGAGAACCTTGACCAAAAGTCTCAGGAAGACTTCACCCAATGGGTGTGTCAGAACTCACTGGAGGATGCTACCAGTAGAAAGTGGAAATGTCATTAGGAGGCAAAAATCAACATACGTCCACACCCTCAGCCACCTTTCCCACCACACTGTGCTGTCCCCATCTTAGGGTCAATGCTTCACAGAAAAAAAATCCAATTGAAATGAAGGGGTTAAGGTAAATTCTGTGGCTTAACTATCAGCCAAATGACATTTTAACAGCCTTTTTAGCATAGCCCGGCTAGGCTGAGACCTTCCCTGCAAAATGCCTTAATCCTTGGTCTCTAAATAGAGAGTTATTTTCAATTTCTCCAGTTCCTAATGTTTTAAATGGAACTACTGTTCCCCTTAGAGCACCCAGTGGCTGGCTGGAGACCTTTATTGATATATATATAAATTACCTCAATCCCCTCTGCTGCCTACAGATCCAATCATATTGAACTAATGTGCATATAAATAAAAACCTGGAAGTGTGGTTTATGGCAATAAGTAGTGCAGCCGAAGTTTTTACCATTCTGCAAAGACACCTTGATACATTGCTGATAGTCTTCATAATATGTTTAAAGAAGCAGTGTGTCAGCTCAGGCCAGAGCACCCTGGGAACCTAATGGGAAATCTGATTCTCCAGCTTCTGACTGACCAAGAGAAGAATCTGTCCTGCCAGAAGGAAGCCTACCCCAGGCTGTCAAGGGCCCAGTGGCTGGAAATCTTTTCCCAAAGTCATCATGCTGTAAAGAGATGGGCTGGTCTACAAAATATGCAGAGGTTGGAGCAGGACTTCTCCTGTCGTGTTTTTTGCAGTCTGTGTTCTGTGGTTAGCCTTGATGGTGGGCGCGTTCCAGAGTAGCTGAGGAATAGGCTAGGAGCATTCTTCAGAGCAGGAGATGCCAGCCCTGGACAGGAACTCAAAAGGGGGACTTTGGGCAGTGGATATGAAAAGCATGAAGATACCTGGGTGCCTGGGAGCCTGGGAAAGAGTATGGAGGTGAAGGGTGGGGGTGGGGAGCAGAGGTAGTTAACGGAATGTAGGGAGAGGGAGTGGCTCTGTTCTTGGACATTGTGCCCAGCGCCAGCCCTGAAATTGAGCCCAGAGAGGAAACAGAGGCAAAATAAAGAAAACATATCATTCTTGCTCTGTGTAACAGAAAGTGGCTGTGTGTGCCCCAGAGACTGGGCACAATAATCCCTTTGGGATTTGGGTAGAAAATATTAAAATTTGTATTTATACAGATTTCTCATTTTAAGATGTTCTATTTTTGATGTGTTTTAATATGTATTTAATACATTAGTGTTGTGATATATGCATGCAATTTGAAAATAAATACATGCATATATAAGTAGATATATATATACTGGATGACACACTTTTTTTTTTTTTTTTTGCGGTAGGGGGGCCTCTCACCGCTGTGGCCTCTCCCATTGCGGAGCACAGCCTCCGGACGCGCAAGCCCAGCGGCCATGGCTCACGGGCCCAGCCGCTCCGCGGCATGCGGGATCTTCCCGGACCTGAGCACGAACCCGTGTCCCCTGCATCGGCAGGCTGACTCTCAACTGGATGACACACTTTTTTTTTTTTTTTGCGGTACGGGGGCCTCTCACCGCTGTGGCCTCTCCCATTGCGGAGCACAGCCTCCGGACGCGCAAGCCCAGCGGCCATGGCTCACGGGCCCAGCCGCTCCGCGGCATGCGGGATCTTCCCGGACCTGAGCACGAACCCGTGTCCCCTGCATCGGCAGGCTGACTCTCAACCACTGCGCCACCAGGGAAGCCCCAAGGATGACTCACTTTTTAACTAATGGAGTGTGCAATAAAAAAAATTTATAGACTGCTGCTTTAGTGGTTCAATCCCTGTGCTAAGCCAGAGACTGCCAATAATCCCCCAACCCTGAGCTGTTATTAGCAATTTCATCTATTATTCAGGAAAAACATAAGTAGGGTCCTTTGGTTTACCCATTTGTATGCTGTCTTAAGATCCTAGCTAAAGTTCAGAGTGATGTCATAATAAAGTACCCTGGCCTTGGGATTGCTCAGCCTTAGTTTCTAATTTAGTTTCTATGTTATGGCCCATACCAGCAGTGTTGTCTTAGTCAGCCTTTCTGGGTCTCAGTTTCCTCATTTGTAAAATGGGATTGACATTAGTATCTGCTCCAAAAATGAGATAATTCTTGCAAAACCCTTAGTAAAGTTCTGGGCACATAACTGAGGCTCGTACATCCGAGCTACAAAAGGACCTAGTTTAGGAATGTCAATCAGCTGGTGACCACTTCTCCATCCCATGCTCGTCCATAGCAGACATCACTAATTGAGCACAGCCTTTTCCCTTCAGAACTTGGAGTAGACCTCAGGATTAGGTCACATAATAATTTCTTCCCCCTTAGGCAATTGCAGTCTCTGAAAGGCATTTGCTGCGAGAAGCTGCTAATGTACAGAAACAACCTTGTGGACTTCCCAGCAGCAGGAGAGATCCCAGTGAGACTTGAGGAAGAGCTTTTCTTATTTAGGATCCCAATGGGATGTTATCAAGCAGTTCTTTGAAAAGTTTTCTCTAGGGATTTTTGGGGCTATGGCAACAACAATGAGGATAATGCCTCACATTTTGAGCTGTGCTTTATAGTTTTCAAAGCACTTTAATGTGCATTTTCTAACTTCATCTTCATAGCAACCCTGCCTGGCAAAGCAGAGCAGGCATTAGAATCAGAAAAATAGCATTTCTTTTTTTTTTTTTTAAATGAAAAGAACCCTAGAGACTTTGTCCAACCTCATTTTATAGACTAAGAAATTGATGCCAGAGAGGGTGACTTGTTCCAGGTGACTTACTTGAAGCCCAGACACTTATATCCTACTTCTTGGTATCACTCAGTGTACCTTGTAAATGCTTAACAAAAATTAGTTGAAAAAGGAGTAAATTAATGACAGGTGAATGACTCTATGAATGAATGTAGTGTCTTAGTGGCCAAATCAGGACCACTAGAACCTTCTGTCTGTGATGGTGGGTGACATTTCCCCCAAAGCCTCCTGTAACTATTAATTGCCATTGCCTGTGTGATCACCTGGACATACCAGCAGGTTCAAAGTATGAGAAATGGCCCAGCACAGGTTTTGGCTCTGACCAGAAGCTGTAAATTCTTGGGGAGGAAATACCACCATCTTAAGAAAAAGTGTAGGGACTTCCCTGGTGGCGCAGTGGTTGAGAGTCCGTCTGCCGATGCAGGGAACGCGGGTTCATGCCCCGGTCCGGGAGGATCCCACATGCCGCGGAGCGGCTGGGCCCGTGAGCCATGGCCGCTGAGCCTGCGTGTCCGGAGCCTGTGCTCCGCAACGGGAGAGGCCACAACAGTGAGAGGCCCGCGTACCAAAAAAAAAAAAAAAGAAAGAAAAAGCGTAGGTGGGGAGTCCTAAAATTCCACAGTGTTTGAGTAAGGGATGGAGAAGGAGCATTTGTTGGTGCTGATTTTGAAATATTAGGCTCTTGAGAATTTACATATTACACAATATGTATTGTGTTTGCTTTACTGACATTTATAGCAGTACCTGGGCCCTCCTTTCCGAGGCTCACACCTGTCTTCCCCTACCTCCATGTCTAAGGGGATCCCACCCCATCATCTTGGGTGTTTTCATAAGTTCCCCTTGGTGAGGAAGGTGGCCAATATATGGCTGATCTTGTGGGAAAGCCTAATTTGGGTCAACTCTATGATAGCAGAGGGTCACATGGAAATAAAGAGAGTGTGGTTTCTTGGTGTTTGGGGAGACTAGACTAGCAGCATGAATATTTTTTCTAGGGGCTAAAGTGAATTAATTACTCCCTTTCTTCTTTTTGAATTGAACGCTTACTGTTTCCTAGGCACTCTAAGGAAGTATGGAATTTAAAGACTATCAGGAAACAACTGGGAAATAAGATGAGACATCTGCAGGTGAGGTAATTAAGTGATAATTTGTAGATCTGACCAGGGTTAAAATGGGTCACAGTTACAGCGTTAGGAGTTTAGTGAAGGACTTCACCATGGGCTATAGTATGGGAGTACAGAGCTTGAACTGAATGTAGAAGAACAATATCTATATTACTTAACCAATACTATAATAGAACTTATTACATGCCAAGCTTTTATCTTAGTAATTTATACATGTTGATCCATTTAATTCTCACAACAAGCTTATAGATTATTTTATAGGTGAGGAAATCAAGGTAGGCAGAGCTGAAGTAACTTGCCAAAGGTAGAGGTGGGATTTGAACCCAGGCGGCTCAACATCCAAGATCTTAGCCATTTTTGCCTCCCACCAACAGCCACGTGAGTGAGCTTTCTTGGAAGTATATCTTCCAGCCTTGGTCAGGCCTTCAGATGACTGTAGTCCTGGCTGACAACTTGAATGCAATCTTAGTTTAACTGCTAAGCTTCTCCTGGATTCCTGACCCACAGAAACTGGAAGATAATACTCCTTTGTTGTTTTAAGCTGCCAGGTTTCAGGGTGACTCGCTATATAGCAATAAATAACCAATACAGCCCTCAGTGTATGTTGAGGAGTGTAGACTTAATCTTAGCCCCATCCCTAATATAGAGTACCTCGTTGATGACTGGGTCCTGAAGTGAATTATAGATGATAGAGAGCCACTGGAGATTTTTGAGCAGGTGAACATTATGATGACAATCATCTTTTAGAAAAATTAATGCAGAGTGGATGGGAAAGAGGAATTAGGGGTGGAGGACACCTGTGTTAGGGAAGCAACTCAGGCTGTTGAAATGGCTTAAGCATGTAATAGTTTGGCCCAGGCTTAGGTTTAGGGCAAGGAGAAGGAACAAAGCAAATATAAGTTTCCTGAGAGCTGGGCCCTTACTTGTCTTTCTTTATCACTAGAGTCTGAGAGCCTTGCACAATGCCTGGCACGTAGTAGGCACTCAATAACATTTATTGAATGAATGATTGAATATGTGAGTGGGTGGATGAGTGAATAAGAAAGAAAGATAGAAATGTGGTGCCCCTACTTTTCTTTAGAAAGGAAAACTCTCCAAAGATTCTATAGGAAATGTCTGGAGTAGATCTCAGTGACCTCAAACTCTATTTTCTATTTCTGTGATCCTGTTTGGGTCCAGCCTGTTTTCAAAGCCCACTCCTGTTCTGAAGTTGATTTTAAAACATTCCTTTTCTTTTCACATCATTCGTGCCACAAACATTTAGTGGGCATCGAAAATACGCTTAGCATCACGATGGGTCCCGGCGGGGAGAAGATGACTGAGGGCTGGTCCTGTGGCGCTTCAGTATATCTTTCTCTGCTTTTTATCTCTAGTCATCTCAGAAGTTTATTTTTGAAATAAAGATTCATTTTCTTAGTGGAATTCTTAAGTGGGGAGTGATAAGATGAATTTGGGCTTTTAGGAACTGCTTTTAGAAGTTGTGGATGACTTCCACTGTTTGCTGCTCACCCTTGCTTGTATGCCCTATTAATATTCAAAAGCTGTCACTTTATTTTATCTTTGTTCTTTTGTAGACTAGACTGCTGGCTGGGAGAACCTGGTTTGTCTGGTTTAGTCTTGTCACACTGTGGGGAGAAAAAGAGACATGACCCAAGGTTGTTAGTTAAAAAAATGGGGGGATTTCTGCATATTTCTCTTGGTGTCACGCTCTACTTAATCGACTTCTGTCCCTTTGCCTTGTAAATAAATTTCAGCATCATGAGTGTATAGTTGCTAGAGGACACAGAGTCTGGATGTAAAGCTGAGGAAAAGCTCTAGAGATGGCACTTTTATATTAAGGGCATTGTCCTATTTAATAGCAGTGACTGTCTGGCATGCTGTGTTAGAAAGGATTCTGCTGTGTACTTGGACGTGTTACGCGAGTGATGACTGCCCAGGGGCATGGGTATATGGGTAACTGTATTTGGAGCAACTGCTAGAAGGCTGGGTCTCAGCTTAGGTGTTCAGGGTAAGAAACTAGAGGAGCGGAGGCTAAGAACCTGTTTCCTTTGACTAATCTTTTCTCCATCTCTTCATCCTCTTCTCTTTCATCACTGCCTTCTTTTCTCCCCTCTCCTACTTGCCTGCTGTTTCTTCTCATGCTCCATTGTTTCTCCTTCCCTTTTTCCTCTGCCTCCATAAACCTCTCTTTCAGCTGATTTAAAGGGTACCTCCCCACACCCACCCTGGCTACACACATCTGACATAACTAAGGCTCTTTTTATTTTATTTTTTTGCTGTACACGGGCGTCTCACTCTTGTGGCCTCTCCCTTTGCAGAGCGCAGGCTCCGGACGCGCAGGCTCAGCGGCCATGGCTCACGGGCCCAGCCGCTCCGCGGCATGTGGGATCTTCCCGGACCGGGGCCCGAACCCGTGTCCCCTGCATCGGCAGGCGGACTCTCCACCACTGCGCCACCAGGGAAGCCCACTAAGGCTCTTTTAGGCTTGTCTAGATATAGTTCAGAACTACTAGAACTAGTGGTTAGGGTGATGGAAGTCAATGGCTTTACAACCCCCCGGACTCCATTCTGCCTCTGATTCTTCTGGCCTTCCTGATATGCTGACAGAGGCACTAAAGAGGCCATAGGATTTGCAAAGTCACAGCCAAGTACATGGCCAAGAAGGAGCTCTCATGAGGAGGATGTATGCACATGTGACCCTCTGCTTCCCCTCTCCACACTGTGCACAGACAGACATGCAAGTCTCCCCAGGGCACTGTCTCTGGTTCTTCTCATCAGAATTAAATTCACTTAACATTTTAAAAGAAAAAAATCTGAAAATATTCTCACGGTTGAGTCTAAAGGACTCAAAGAACTGTGATTCATTTACATTTGCTTTCCATTTAAGTCAAGGCGGGCACACTCAAAGCTGCTTCCTCTAGCAGAGGCAGACTCAACTATTATCATAATGCTTCCCTTTTTCCCCTTATCCCCATTTGATAATCACATTTTATTCTTAAATATTTAGTTTTCTTTTATTCAGTCTTTTAGGTTACTATATTGGTACAGAAGGGAGGGGGGAGACAGTCTTTCTCTTCCCAGTTGATATTCATCTGTCTGCCTACAAATTTTTTTCCTCTTTTCTCTTTTCTTTCTTTCTTTTTTATTTTTTTCATTTACCACCATTTTGGCTGGTGGGTATAGGTTTTTTTGTTTTTTTTTTTTTAACCTCTAAGCACACTGAAAGTCTTCAGGCTTGCATGTTAGACAGGAGACTGATAGGATAATGATGATGGAATGTTAAATGCTATCTATGTAAATCAGCTCCATCAATGGGTACAAGATTCAGCTACTTTAGGCCTTTTTTTTCTTTAAAGGAGGATAATATTGGATTGTTATTAACCTACTTTAGAAGAATCTTTGCATTACCAGACACATTACTATTTTGCATAAAGCCATATTAAATTTTGGTATGATGTACAACATTATTTTCTCCTAAATGCTGCTTTTAACGTCCAAGTAGTTTCTTTTGTATTTTTGGCAGAGGATTGGTTTCTGATAGCCAGATACCAATTGGGAAGTAGGAAGAAATGAAGATCTTTACATGCTTTTTGCAGGCAGAGGAAAGGAAATTATATTTTCTCCACTTATGTGAAGTACGGGTAGATTCTAAGAGTGATTATGCTTTGAGGCGAACGGTGAAACCTCCAGTTCATCTTTGGGTTCTAGAACAAAGCCGTTGAGAGCCAAGCCTGCAATAGGTTTGGATTTGATTAAGGGTATTAGAGTGGTTACCACTCTTGGTTGCAAGCGGTAGGACCAACTCAAATCTGGTTATAAACTAGCGTACACAAGGATGCCAGTGGCCTCAAGGGTGGCCTGGAAGCAGGACCTCAGAAAAGCCCTCGGGTTTCTGTCTTCTCTCCTTTGTCTCTTGTTTCTCCCTCACCCCTTCCCATCTCTCTTCCCACCTGGTTCTCCCTGTATCTTTCGCTCTCATGCCCATTTTTACTTCCCTGTCTCCCTCATTTTTCTCTCTCCTCCACCTCTCTCCCCATCTTTCTCTCTCCCCTCATCACTCTATATCTCATCTCTCTCTCCCCCATTTTCCTCTCCCATCTCTCTCCATTTTCTCTCTTCATCTTTCTCTCACCCCATTTCTACTCACTTCTGCCCCATCTTTCTGTCTCCAATTTTCTGTCTTGCTTCTATCTCTCTCTCCCCTATCTTTATTCTTCCATCTCTCTTCCCTTACCATTCCCCCACAACCTCTCTCCCATCTTTCTTTATCTCTTATCAAACTCATTTCCCCTCTGCTCCATCCATCTCTCTCTCTCCTCCGTATCCAGTCTGTCTGTGTGAGCTCCTCATTACAGACTGTGCAGTGGCTTCCTCCACATAGTGGAGGACGTGGCACAGGCAGCTCCAATTTTACATAGTCCCAGCTTGGTGACTCCAGAGAAAAAGGAATGCTTTCTCCCCTAGACTCCACGTTTGTGTAAATATCAGAGAATGTTTTCATTGACCTGGCTTGGGTTACGTGCCCACTTCTTGGGATTAATTCACTTATGCCAAAAAAATGAAAAACCGTCTCACCTACTTGGGTCAAATGTCTATCCCTGTGGCCAGTGGTAATGGGGGTGGGGGCCAGGTATTAGGACTGGCACCTCATCACAATCGTTTACGGTAAGGAAGAAGTCTTCCATTAAGGAAACGGGAGTGTTACTAATGGAAGAAACAGGAAATAGACTCTGCGCGGGCAGAAACAGCAGATGTCTACCATAACCACCAAGATGGGCCTGGAAAGAAGAGAACAGTCCTCCATACACAGTCTTCTTCTGGCCAGATAGTATATATTGAAAGGGGGTAGAAAGGGTACATTTCTTACTAGTGGATGTAGCTGGTCTTTTCTCTTTTGGTCTTATGGATCCTTCTAGTTGATTGAAAAAGACCCATTTTTTAATCCCTTCAGTGACCTGTCCTCCTTGTCACTAACGTCTTGCACATCCCAGCTTATTGTGAAGGGACGCCCCAGGTGAGCCAAAACAGCTACACATCTGCCACTCTTGGTCTCTCCCTTGCCTGCTTCTCATTCTAACTGTACAATCTCCACCCAGTTCCTTGGGGTTTCTTAATTTCCTCAGCACACATGGGCTAAATACACTTGACTCATGATTCAACTTGAAATGGGTAGGCACATTTAAAAAAATGAAGCAAAAAAGGGGGATAGCATAATCACAAGAAGGAAGGAATAATATAATTTGGAGACATTCAGTATTGCAATTGGAAATTTCGGGGACTGGGCTGTGGAGGGGCATATTCAGCTTCATGGTGCATTTTGAGTTGATTTTCAGAGACAGAGATGGGGCCTCCAATAAGACAGGGGTGAGTGTTACCGAGTAAGGGCTCGCTGCCCTATGAGCATAGAAGCCAATCATATGGCAGTGGCTTTTGAGAAAAGAAAGAGCTGTGAAGTCTTCACTTTACTGTGAAGTCGACAGGCAAGGAAACATGAGGCAAGGCTCTCAAATTTGTCTCCCCGATCCAGGGTTGAGATGCAATTTAAAGGGTTAGGGGACTAGCTAATTGGCTAGTCTTGAATTAGTCCATATAAGCTACTCGTGCTGCTGGAAGCCAGATTTTCCTTATTGAAGGACTGCTCGCTTGGTAAAGGGCTCTGGTGGCAACATTTCTATTCTTTGAGTTCCATAGACTGAAGATTCTTGGTTCTAGGGTCATCCTGGAGCTGTGGGTTCCTGTCTTGCACATGCATAGTGCTGTCTGTAAAGTAACTCAAGATTTGATTAATCAACAACCTATTTAAGGAGGCAAAACCAGCTTAAGCTGGTGCTGTTTCAACCAATCAACAACCTACTTAAGGAGGCAAAACCAGTTCAAGCTGGTGCTCTTTCAGTTAATCAACAACCTATTTAAGGAGGCAAAAGCAGCTCAAGCTGGTGCTCTCTGAAGAAGAGAACAGAGAAGGGACGCCAGGATGCTGCTGACTCTCCAGTTTGCGTCTTTGTGCCATGTTGGAGGTGAATGTCCTGTACTAGGTATAAACATACCAGGATTTGGGAGCTGGGGTGGGGAGGATGACGACAAACACAACTTTAATTGGGTTGGAAAGCATTTGGTTGGATTAATTTGCTTCAAAATGCCTTAAGAGAGCCAACCCCAAAGATGAGTTGAGGCCATTTTGATTTCTCCCTAATAAATAGAGCCAGGAGTGTTGACGGATGTGTGTCAGGGAAGAAACCAACCTTCATGGGGCCTTCTCAAGATGCTTATGGAGGAGGTTGTGGGGCAAGAGGAGAAACTGAGCTCAGAGGTGGTGCTGAGAGCTCTCCACGCTGTTAATAGTAGTTTCTGGCCGAGCCTGTGGCTCTAGCTACCTCTTTTGGATTTGGCTGAGACTCCTCTGGGCAGGCTTTGTGCCACCTCTGCCTGTTTGTGTAAGAATGCGACACATGGACCCAGCAGTCAGCCAGGTGCCAACCATGTAATCTGACACCATATGTTCCCAAGTCGGGAGAGAATAGAGCATATATATTTTTTTTTAATTTTGGAAGTAGGTTAATTACATTCATCTATTTTTTCAGCCTTAAGGGTCACAGATTCGAAATTATTCCTGACATGTTTAGGTGGTCATTTATGACCAAAATTATAATCTACAAGATGGTGCAAAGAGTATATTCTCAGAATGAGGACACAGCTCAAAAAGATGTTCCCTTAGTAAGAATGTTCTTCATTGGCAGTACTTATAAAAATGGATTTAAATTGTTTTGTGGCGAAATCAGTGTTGCTCATCTTATCGGCATCCTCCTTTGCCCAGACGTTAGTTTGTTTCTAATATTTATCCAGTTTTCCAGAGAAAACTGGTGAATGGAGCCGGCTGTGTCTTTACTCTGCTGCTTTTTGTTCTTTAAGTATGAGAGTCAGACTTTTGACTGAAAAATGAAGTTTATATGATTCAGAGTATTTAACCAATACAAGCTAATAACATGGCTAATATTTGTTGAGAGTTCTGTCAGTGCCAAAAAGGTGCTGAGATGTTTGCATGCAATGTCTTATTCAATCCTTGAACAACTTATTATTCTTATCTTAATGTTGAGAAGTGAGATACGCCTGTTATCTTGCATTTAGCCCCTCCAGATGTATACCTTTTACCCTGATCTGTGCCTAGGAGGCTGACAGATATGAATCACAACCACCACTCATTTCCTGGCCCTCTGGCTTATTTGGGTTTGGCCAGTGAAGATCCCTGATGAGAAAATTAGAGGGTACAGAGAATAGAGTGGACTAGATATAAAACTAAGACAGTTTTAGAAACCCATCCTAGTACCAGAGTACACTACTAAGCATCTCTGGTCCTCAAATTTTTGTCTATGAAATAGAGATGATTCTACCTATTTCTTGGGTGGCGGTGAGGAGGATTAAATTAGATCATGCACGTAAAAATACCTAGCTAGAGTTCTCCATTGTAAAGGTCTGTTTTTCCTTTTCCTTTGCATTTTGCAATGTAGCAGTCGTCTGTGGGGGTGATACTTTACTATCACAGTCTGTTCTCGATCCCCTAAGCCCACCTGGGAGTCGCCTACATACAGTGCATTGACTGCCACAGCTACTTTTGTCTCTTTGCCTGAGTGAGTGTGCTTTGTCCTCAAGCATCCAGTAATGCCAATGTTTCCATTGGTTCCTCTACTAAATTTTTTTTTTTAATTCACAATATTGTAAATTTAACAAAAATTTGAATTTTGTCGCATGCCTTCTCAGTGTACCTGGTTCGTATGACTTGCCCCTTTGATTTATTAGCATGGTGAATTAATAAGTCTCCTCAGGTTGAACTCTCCTTGCATGGCTGGAACATTATTCTAATTGGCTATTTGGTTGTGTTTGCTAATATTCAGTTTGTTTTTGCTTCTATGTTTACAAGTGAGATTGGTCTGTAGTTTTTTGGTGCTATCTTTACCAGGTTTAGGTATCAATGTTACACTTGCCTTATAAAGAGAATTGGGAAGGTTTCTTCTTTTTCTATTCTCTGGAACAGGTTAAGTAGCCTTGGGATTACATCTTCTTTAAAGGTCCAGTTTCTGTACAAAATCATTTAGACCTAATGCTTTGTTTGTTTTGTTTTGTGGTAGGTCTTTGATAACTTTTTTCTCTCCTAGGAAATTGGTGTGTTCAAACTTTGTCTGCTGGAATCAGTTTGGTGAGTTGTATTTTGTTAAAATTATTCATTTATTTAGGTTTTCAAATTTATTGCACAGAATTATACAATGATTTTCTAATCATGTATTTCAGTATTCTGTTTACCTTTACCTTTTCTTATTTTGGATATTTGTGTTTTCTACCCCCCTCCTTTTTTTTTTTCTTGATTTAGGTGAGCTAGTGGTTTTGTCTATTTCGTTGATTTCTTGAAAGACCCGCTTTTGGATTTGTTTATTGGTTTTACCTTTTTCTCTTTCCTAAAGCATTAGATTTTGCTATTTATTTCCTTCCTCTGTCTATTTTTTTATTTTAGGAAAAAACAATTCAAGTTACTGTAGTTTTATAATATATAGGATAAGGCAAATCATTCCTCATTAATTTTTTTCCCAGATTTTTCTGGGCTGTTTTCACTTGTTTGTGAATAGTCTCCCCAAAGTGACTTTTATAATTATTTGTCAAATTTTATTGGGATTGCATTGATTATTTTTAGATTTATTGGGGAAAATGGGTATTCTTATGATACTGAAGCTTCTTATCCAGGAGCAAGTTATGTCTCTTATTTGTTTGTACCTCTCAGTAATTTTATTTTTTTATACATGTTACACTAAACTTTTGCTATACTTATTTCAAGTTTTAAGCTTAATTTTTTTTTTTTTTTTTTTACTTGTGTGAATGGGACTTTTTCCTTCTGTAATCTGTAAGTAGTTACTGTTAATTTATAAGAACAGTATTGATTTTTGTGTGTTTCTTTTATAAATGGCCATTTTAGTAGTGCTTTTTTGGTCTTTTTTCTTTTGTGTTTTCCAAGTGTGTAATCATATTATATGCCAATAGTGATAACTCTGCATTCATTGTATCACTTATTTTGTTGATTTTTACATGCGCTAGCTGGCAGTTTTAGTTAGAACAGTATTAAATAACAAATGTAAAAGAATACCCTCATGTCATATTGCTGACTTTAGTGAGGATGCTTCTAGTGTTTCAACAGTTAGCATAATTCTTAATTTCGAGGGATATGTATGTCCCTTTTCAAAAAATAAGTTTTTTTTAAGCAAGAGATGAAGTTGAATTTTATTAAATGCTTTTGACAGTTTTCTTGGTAATCATATTTTCTCCTTTGACCTATTTATATGGTGAATTTCATTAATGGATTTTCAAAGATTGAAATACTTTTGAATTCCTGGAATGAATCAATTTGCATAATGTACTGCTGGATTCTCATTGTTAAGATTTTATTTAGGGTTTTTTACATTAATATTTTAAAACTTAGGTTGGTTTGCATGTTTTTTTCTTTTAGTTATCAAAAATTGAATTCTTAATGGTTTCTAATAGTCTATTATGTGGATATGCCACAAATTAATGCCCCAAATTGTTCCTTTATATAGACATTGATGTTTCCATTTTTCAACATAGTAAAGCAACAATGAATATGCTTGTTAACCCCTCCTCCTTGCTTCTCAGCTTATTTACCACTTCTTAAGAGAACCCCTTCCTGACCCCCTGACTACACCATATCCTCCAATTACATGGAATTGTCTTTTCTTCCCAGTGCTTTGTTAGGCCTATAATTTACACTGACTGTGTGTGTGTAGTTGATGGCCATCTTCTTCTCTGCTACATAAGTGCCATGAAGTCAGGGATCATGTCTGATATTACACATCACTGCATCCTTCAAGGAGCTTGGTGCCTGGCCCATAATATGAGTTCAATAAGTATTTTCGTTTATTTATTTATTTAATTTATTTTTGGCTGTGTTGGGTGTTCGCTGCTGCTCTGGGGCTTTCTCTAGTTGTGGCAAGCAGGGGCTACTCTTCGTTGCAGTGCGAGGACTTCTCATTGCAGTGGCTTCTCTTGTTGTGGAGCATAGGCTCTAGGCGTTTGGGCTTCAGTAGTTCTGGTGCACGGGCTTAGTTGCTCCGTGGCATGTGGGATCTTCCGAGACCAGGGCTCGAACCCGTGTCCCCTGCATTGGCAGGCGGATTCTTAACCACTGCACCACCAGGGAAGCCCTCAATAAGTATTTTCTGAATAATGATTACCATCTATCTGCATGCATTTGCTTGTAAGGAGAGTAGTCCTGTTACACAAAAGGAAATTTTAAATTTAATTTTCTGTGTATGTTGAGATAACAAATTCATTGGTTGGAGCTGGAGGTGAACTGAATTGTTTTCATAATAGAGGAGAGAGGAATTTGGGATGGTGGAGAAGGGGCAGGTAGACAGGAGTTAGAAAGGCTGGGAACTGTGAGACAGAGGCCCTAGAGCTGGTGGTGAAGGGAGTAAGGAGCTTCAGAGAAGAGATTTTTCACATATCATGGAATCCTTCTCCATAACTCTGAAGTCTTTAGCAAGACTGCTCAACTCATCAAGTGCTTAGTCCTGATAGATTTCTTAGGAAAGTCATTTTTATGAAGCTAAGACAGGGTTATTCAACAAAGATGCCACTGTCATCTGAGTTTCACCAAGAAAGTAAATTCAGTTTAACAGGGGCAAATGTAAAGCCCTGCATGTAGCTTGGTGCCTGGCCCATAATATGAGTTCAATAAGTATTTTCGTTTATTTATTTATTTAATTTATTTTTGGCTGTGTTGGGTGTTCGCTGCTGCTCTGGGGCTTTCTCTAGTTGTGGCAAGCAGGGGCTACTCTTCGTTGCAGTGCGAGGACTTCTCATTGCAGTGGCTTCTCTTGTTGTGGAGCATAGGCTCTAGGCGTTTGGGCTTCAGTAGTTCTGGTGCACGGGCTTAGTTGCTCCGTGGCATGTGGGATCTTCCGAGACCAGGGCTCGAACCCGTGTCCCCTGCATTGGCAGGCGGATTCTTAACCACTGCACCACCAGGGAAGCCCTCAATAAGTATTTTCTGAATAATGATTACCATCTATCTGCATGCATTTGCTTGTAAGGAGAGTAGTCCTGTTACACAAAAGGAAATTTTAAATTTAATTTTCTGTGTATGTTGAGATAACAAATTCATTGGTTGGAGCTGGAGGTGAACTGAATTGTTTTCATAATAGAGGAGAGAGGAATTTGGGATGGTGGAGAAGGGGCAGGTAGACAGGAGTTAGAAAGGCTGGGAACTGTGAGACAGAGGCCCTAGAGCTGGTGGTGAAGGGAGTAAGGAGCTTCAGAGAAGAGATTTTTCACATATCATGGAATCCTTCTCCATAACTCTGAAGTCTTTAGCAAGACTGCTCAACTCATCAAGTGCTTAGTCCTGATAGATTTCTTAGGAAAGTCATTTTTATGAAGCTAAGACAGGGTTATTCAACAAAGATGCCACTGTCATCTGAGTTTCACCAAGAAAGTAAATTCAGTTTAACAGGGGCAAATGTAAAGCCCTGCATGAGATTAAAAAAAAAAAAAAAAAAAAAATCAGTTGCCCAAATAGAGGTTTGGGGGAGATCTGATTTTGATAACTTTCCCTCTGAAAATGTGGGTATTTATCTGAGTACAACATGTGACAATTTGTGTGATCAGTATTAAAACAGTGAATGCAGGAATTAATAGGAGGACAGGATCCTGTCCAAGGTAGATCATAGTTTTACTTCACCCTGTTGGTCAGGTTACATTTAAAGTATTCATTCCAGTTTTCTAACCTTAGTCACTGGCAAACTTGAGAGCACCCAGCATGCTACCTAGTCGGGAAGAATTTGGGAAGCCCTGGGCCAAGAGTCATGTTTGAAGAGAAGAGGAGCAGTTTAGTCTCAAAAAGAGAAAACTTGCAGGCCACTTGATAATTGTCCTCAAACATGTTGAAGGGCTGCTGTGTTGAAAAGGGTTAGATCCTGTTCTGTGGGCTTCAGAAGACATATTTGGAACAACGGCAGATATTACAGGGCAGAAGATAGACTCAGTATATGGAAAAGCTTTATGATTAAATTAGAATGCAGTGCTGTTGGAAGAGGGAGATTTCTGGACTTGAGGATTCTAGCAGAGGCTGTATGACCATCTGTAGAGGAGATTTCTGCATTGAATGGGCCAGACTACATGACCTCTTCAGTCTTTTCCAATGGAGAATCTATGAAAAAGGCTGGCTGCTTCATTGCTTTGACTCTTCATTGTTACTGGTTTAGCATCTGCTTTACTTTTCAGGCTGTAAGCTCTGTGAGGATGAGGACCATGTCTGTCTTGTTTACACTGAATTAGCAGGGACTGGGCCGGCATAGAGCTTTGTGGTCAGTAATTACTTGGTGAAGTGCAATGAACAGTTGCCACCCTGGGGTAATCAAGGCCAGTGGAGCAGAAGAAACTAATCAATGGGACTGGGCCAGTTGATTTTTGTCTTTCCCTGGGCCCCATCCTTAATAGGTCAGGTATTGAGCCAATAGGAGACCTGATCCTATTGCCAACTTTATCTTTTAGATGTAGACTTCGGTTTCTCCATGCATGAGATAGTAGAGAAACAGTATGGCAGAGTGCTTAAGAGCACAGTTCCTGGAGTCAAACTCCCTTGCCTTACTTTCACAGGGTTACTGTGAGGATTGAATGTCTCTCTCTCTCTCTCTCTCTCTCTCTCTGTGTGTGTAAGCTGTTATTATAAATTGGTATAAATTCTTTTTTTAAATTAAATGTTTGGAAAGTACAGAATACATGGTAGGGCTTTGAATAATGTGCATGATGAATTCTCTCCTGATATACAGGAGCTTATGAAGAAGCCTTCTAAAATTTTACACATCACCATTTGTACACACGCTAGAGAGAGAGAAGGCTGGATTTGAATCCTAGCTTTGCCGGTAAGCCGTTCTCCTCTCTGGAACATCAGTAACGTGGAGCTGAAAATACCAGTCTTGACTATCTTGAGAGTGAAGTGAGCTGAACTACATGGTGGAGTTTTGATAACAGTGTAGATTAAAATGCATAACTTTAGTTCTTTTACTGCTTATATCTTTATTACCGCTTTCCCCACCACACACGCTTTGTAGTGGGGGTCTGGCTCAGCTGCTAGTTTGCAGGATTCTCCTCTTCTACCAGCTTTAGCTCCTTTCCTTCTCATAATCCCTTCCTGGGAGGAGGAAGGGAGGGAATACTTTGCTTTAGAGCTATCAGGATGCCCAGGTGTAAGGTCCTAGATCAAAAAGAAAAATTGCTGTTTTGATTTCCACCCTTCTTCCATGCCATTTCTTTCTTGGTCCCTCTCAAAATTTCTCCAGCTCTCCTGTGGCATAAAGTGAGTCAGAATAGCAAATGAAACATGCAGAAGACATAAATTCTGGGCATAAAATATATATCAAATGTACATCTATCAATTGGCTTTATGCTATATGAGCTGCCCCCAGGGTGTCAGTGGATCAGGTGAATGGATTTCTGCCACTGTGGGTAATTCCATAAGGTAATAGGGCGGGCCTTAATGCAGTGGAGAAGCAATATTCTCCCAGTTATAGATCATGGTTTAAAAGGGGCATCTGTATATTTTGATTTTGCGAGTCAATGAAGTTGAGTCCCCAAGGCACTCTCGGAGCTTAGGCTTTCTGAGGCTGTGGAGAGGAACTGGCTCAAAGCCAGGAATGCAGCCAGCCCAAAGAGGATGAAGCCACCCTCGACTCCAGAGGCCTGCTCCAGAAAGGCTCAGTCCTATGACCTCTGAGAAAGCTCAGAATAAAGAAAATTACTGTATAAATAGGTTTTTTTTTCTCATTTCCTTGGCCAAGTTAACTATTATACCAAATGGTGAATTTGTCTAACCAAATGGGAAAAAAAATTCAAGCTATTTTATTGACTGACAACGCCCAACCAGAAAGGCTAATCAATTAACTCTAATTGTGATTATACAGCTCTGTGTTGATGCAGTAAGAGAGGGAAGAAAGATGGAGATGGAGAGAGAAACACAAGGAACAGCTAATACTTACTAAGATAACATTTTATTTTCCAGATACTGTGCTTAGCATTTCCATGCACTGACTAACTTAATGCTTTCTACAACCCTATAAGTTAGGAACTATGATTATCATTCACGTTTTATGGTTGAGAAAATTAAGGCATTGAGAGGTTAAGCAACTTGCCCAAGGACCACCTAGTTAGTGGTAGTAGAGGGATCTGAATCCATTGTTAACCACTACACCATACTGCCCTGAAGGAGAGAAGCTCTTTCCAATTAGGGGAATGGTTTTCTAGGCTCCAGGAAGTCTGAGGACTTAGGTTCAGAAAAGTTTGATTGGAAATTAGAGTATTAGAAAAGTGCCTGGAAGCAAGTTAGTACTCCTGAATATACCAGTATGCTTAAAAATGGTGTCTACAGCTCTGCAGAACTGTTGGGAGGTAGGGAGAAACCTACTTCAACCTTACTTTAGATAAAATCTCTGTTAGCAAATTCTGCATTTGGACCTGAGCCCTAGCAGAGTTGTTAGAGATCTGATGACTTGGCTTAGATTTAAGAGATTTTGAGATTCCAAAAATAGGGCCCTCAAGAAGGATGTAGACTCTGATTTGATTATTGAAGTAGAGCTGTGCTAAACATTTCCTATTACTGGGGAGTCCTAAGTCCAGTACACATTGTGCATATGATAATAAGCATGATACAGCAGATCAATATCTAATATCCAACCCCTTCTTCCTGACAGAGCTCAATTTTATTCAGGCAGTCACCCCTCCCCCATGTGGCCAGTTACTTCAGACACAGCTGACCCCAATTCCAGATCCCAGGGGTGGGCCTGATTGAGTTTATCGGTCCAATTTCTCTAGCCTGTGATTGGTTCAACAGTGGGCATATGACCTGATACTGGCCAATTAGAATTCAGAGGATGTTGGGGGGAGGAAGGAGAGATGTTAGGCATCAATTTTCTTCTATTTTAAGAGAAATTCTCAGAAAGAGATTATCTTTCTCTTTCCTCTGGAAGTAGCTGTTTGTGTAGTGATAACTGTACATATCTCACAGTGTTTTATAACTGTCTCAAAGACCCAACTAAAATCAGCTTATAGAACACACGTTTATTTTATAATTGCTCACATAACAAGAATTTCAGAGGTAGGACAGTTCCAGGGTTGGTTAATTTCAGGGGTACAAAGTTACTTCTTTCTCTGCTGTGTGTTTGTGGTTCTGTGTGTTTAGTTCTTTGCAGTGACAAGATGGTTCTAGCAGCTCCAGGAATCATCTCACACAAAGAGGCAAGAGTGTCCAGAGTCAGGAAAGGTGGCAAGTTCCTGACTTGTTTCTTTATAAGAGTGTGGAAAACATTTCTAGAAGGACCAAAGCTGACTTCCCCTTACATTGCCAAGGGTGTTACATGTACATTCTTCAAATAATTGTGGGAAGATGAAAGGAATGACCATAATTGGCTTAGATAATTAACATCCACATTTAGGAATACATAATGAAATACACTATATGATACCTGAACAAAACGGCTTCTATTGGAAAGGAAGAAGTGGGAGAGTAGGACTGTTGGATAGATAACCAATAGGGTTGGCCACACCCTACAACAATTGTAGTCAGGCTACCAGTTTGAATGAAGCCAATACCAAGGCTGACGGGGTAGAGAGATGACAGTATCTGGTTCTTTGACATAATGAACTGCTGAATCAAACCAAACAAGAAGCCTTCACAACTATGTGTGGACTTCCTGTTATGAGCCATAAATTCTCTTATTATTAAAGCTGCTGACTGAGGTTTCTGTAATTTGCAACGGAGATCACCAAACACAGATACGAGGTGCTTAATAAACACTTGGCGAATGAATGAATGAACAAATGAATGAATTTGAGGTTTATGTTCTAAGGATGAAAGTCTCTTATTGTAACTAACTTGAGAATGGGCAAATTTTAAAAAAGTAAGGATAAGTCAGATTTTGATATACTGAGAATACATAGTAAAATCTTTTGAAAAGACATATTTATCTTGTAAAATTGTTCTTTTTAACAAAAAAATTAGAGCATATCTGTGGTTATTAGGGTTAACAGAAAATTTCTGAAAATAACCAGCTCTCTTCTAAATGAGTACAAAGGGGGGAGATGAGGTAGGTATACTGGGGAAGTATTTAGTAAAAAATTTATCAAATATTTTTTGGGTGCCAGCATTGTGGTTGGCCTCAGAGATACAACAGTGAGCAAGATTGATGTGATCTTGACTTTCAAAAAATTTGGAGTCTGATTAATAACTATTTCTTCTGTGTTTTAGGGATCTAGACAAAAACATCCCAAATAGATCCTAAACTAGTAGAGAATTATTACTGATAATTTTGTTTTACAAAAAATTAGACTAATTGAATATGTAATATTTGCTCATTATATAGCACTTATGAAGTATATATACATATATATAAATAAAGATATATTAAAAAATGGTAATAAATACCTGCCATTGAGGACTTACTCTGTGCTATGCATGGTTCTAAATGTCATTTAGTTCTCATAATAATCCTGTGAGGTAGATACTATCAGTAATCTCTTTTTCCAGATGAGAAACCTGAAGCAGAAAGCAGTTAAATGTTAAGGTTACATACCTAGCAAGTTGCTTAGCTTGGTTATATACCCTGCTGGTCTTTTTCTGCAGCTTATTCTTATAACCACTCCTATATGGGCATCATATTTTATTCCCAGTTGTATAGATTTGAATCTGAGGTTCAGACAGTCAACACATGACTCACTCTCTACAGTTGAAGGGAGTCTGTACCTGTCTCAAAGTGTTTTCGAGTATTAAATGAAAGAATATATAAAAGGTACATAAACTGAGTGCCTGGTATATAGGAAGCCTTCAAAAAATGGAGGGCTTTATTATAAATTCAGGGCTTAGTTTTCTGGTCTGATACTAGGGATTATCAGAAATCTCTTAATTTCCAAAACCCACAGCATTTCTTGGCCATACCCATTTCTTCTAAACCCTCTCAACTTACAGGAGGCCCCTACTTTTCAGGTGTTGCAGGAGGAAATTATAAAAGGTGATGCAGACTCCTGAACGTGAGTCAGAAAGACAGTTTTCTCTGATTGTCTCATTTCACTGTTTGGAGAATGGCCAAGGTTAGCACGAGAAATCCATGGGCATTGAGTTCTCCATCAGTTTTCAAAAGGTTGCTTATTCATAGAACTTTAGGATTGGAAGGGACCCTAAAGGACTTGTAGTTTAATCTTGTATTTGAAACTGTCCCTCCTTCTTTGGAATCCCCACCAAGAGATACTTTCTGAAATTTGGATCTGGGAGTATGCTTGGAGATGTTTATCACTCTTCCATCACACAGAGAAGAAGTTAACTAAATCTGAAGAAAAAAAGAGTTTTGGTTGAACTGTCACCTATTATAGGAAAGGGCAGTAAATCATATAGCTCTATTTATTATCCCCAAATGAAACAACAGAAAAAGGGTTGTGAGTTTTCACAAAGTGAATTTGCTTGTGTAACCAGCACCCAGAGGCCTCCTTCATGCCCTCTCCCACTTACTAACCCTTCAAAGGCAATCATTATCCTCACTTGTGATGCCACAGATCAGTTTTGCCTATTTTTGAACTTAATATAAGTAGAATCACGTGGCATGTAGTCCCTTGTGTCTGGTTTCATTCCATCAACATAGTGTGTGTGAGATTTATCCATATTGTTGCATGAGGCTGTAGTTGGTTCATACTCATTGCTGTGTAGTTTTTCATTGTATCACCAGACTGATTTATTTATCCATTCTCTGTTGAACAGTTGGGTTGTTTCCGGTTTAGTCTATTAATTACAGTGCTTCTATGAACATTCTTGTACATGTCTTTTAGGGAACATTTGTTCACATTTCTGCTGGATACATACCCAGGATTGGAATTGCTGGATCATAGGAATGCATGTTTTGGCTTCAGTCAGTGCTGTCAAACAATTTTCCAGAGTGCTTCTCCAGTCTAGAAAGATTCAGTTTAACTTTTTAAAGGACAAGACCCAGAGGGAACATGAGAAGCCCCATTGTAAGTGATGCTACATCTGGGTTTGAAGCATCAGAAGCATCTAGTTAAAAATTCATTTGTTCAACATATATTGATCGAGCACCTACTATGTGCTAGAGGCTCTTAGGTTTTGGGGATCTAATAGACTAAAAGAGAGAATTTAAACATATAATCCTGCTGATAACTCTATTTGCCAACTGTAGTAAATGCTATGAAGGAAAAGTACAGAATGCCATAAGCCCAAAAGACTAATGCCTTCCCCTTTTTTTCTTCCTTGAGGGAAGGGAAAAAAGACCAACCAACCACCTCTAACTGTAATAGCCTTAATTGTGAACCAGCTTCTAGGCTGTCAGATTGTAACCTAATTAATCACTGAGGGTGCTGTGGAATTGATGAATTGCTTTGGTGCTCTTTTACTGGTATAAATCTTTGATTTAATGATTGCTGGTCTCTGATTCATACTGTACTACCTTGGTGATCAATATGCATGATGAATGGCTGATTTTCAAGAACCACCCACTTGGTAATGCTCCTTTATATATACAGTGTATGTATATATAAATTAGTATGCGAGACAGGTTTCTGACAAAGCAGCAGAGGGTGAGGTAATATTATGGGTTGAGGAGGAGGGGCAGAAATGGAGGAGATGAATGGAATTTGCTGATAGAAGTTGGGAGGAAATTTTCAGGAAGGGCAAAATAAAGCACTCATTGAGAGAATTCTCTTCTCTGTTTGATCAGTCTTCTTTGGCTTAAGTCCTTCAGTTCAAGGATCTGACGTTGCTTTGGAGGAGACTTGGTATCCAAAGCTCCTTCAGAATGAGAAATTCATTGCAGGATGAGAGCTTTATATAATTTACCAGCTGCGGATTCCTTTGCTTCATTTTAAAGTTCCTATTGCTGAGTGGGCATGAGGGTGGGAAGTTGACTGTGGTTTGCAGTGGTCCTGGAAGACCTTTGTTGTGGTTTGTTCATTAAATCCAGAACTATTTATTGAGTACCTGCTATATTTCAAGCTGCAAGCTAGGTACTGGAAATACACTAAGACAGGAAAACTTTCACCCTCAGGGATCCTTTATCTGGAAGGATCTGTGGGATTACTAGAGTTGTCTTTGGTCTAGTGGACACACACATGCTGTGCTTCACTCTGGTGTTGTTGAGATACCTGGTTTCTAGTTTCAGAGAATTATCTTTAGGTCTCCCTCTCTCTCCCTCCTGTTCACACACACATATTTCGTGATTCAGTTTCCTCAACTGTCGAAACCTTGCGTGCTCAGATTTATTAGGGAAAGCCAGAAGTATGTGATGTAACTTTGAAACAGTGAGACCAATTCTGATGTGAGTTTTACCGGAAGCGGTCGCTTTATTGCCATGTTGTAAATATGACGACAACTTGAGTAGTGAAGAATTATATGAATGTAAGGTGTTTTGAATTTCCAGTGACTTTTATCTGGAAGGCATAATCAAAGAAGCATTGAAAGACTTCTTGTTGCATCATTGTTTTTGATAGCAAGAAGTTGGAAAACCTTAAAGACCTATCATTGGAATTATGGTGAAACATCATGAAATGATTCAAACTGATTATACAGATCTCTATTGACATCAAAAATAAGCTCACATCACATTATTGAATAATAAAAAAGGTTAAAAGCATGTGTAGTTATGATCCCTGGCACAGAGGAGGTATTTGGTAAATATTTGTTTAATAAACTAATAACTGGTGGTTTGTAGCTGTTCACTACCCCCATATCAGCAAAAAGATGCATGGAATGATGCTCCCTAAATTGTTAACAATTGTTATCTTGGGGTAGTGGAATTTCATGTTTAAAAAAAAAAGCATTTGAAAAGTATGTTCTAAATATTTTTATAATGAATGTGATTTATTTATATTCAGAAAATACAGGCTATTTTTTATTTCTTTTTTTTTTTTTCAAACAGTACTCTGAATAAGAATACTTTCCATTTGTTCAAAAGGAGGCTAGAAACCTCTCTTCTCTGGGATTTGATCTTCCTTAGTATGCAAGAGAATTAAGAAAAGCAACTCCTGGGTAAGCAGTAGAGTCTCTTTTTACAAGGCCTGGAGGGCTGATTCCATCAAGGCCCCCCTGGAGAAATCTTCGTGATTCTGCCTCTCTCCTCCTGGGAGCTGGTTTGCTCTCCCTTTCCTGAAGCCAGGGGATTCACACATTTATTACTATTGTGGCTTCTCTTCCCCTCTTACCCATCTCACCCGGGCAGATTTCTTGTTGCATCTGGTACCCAATAGAGCTCTGCTGAGCTGAGGGCCTGTCTTTCCCACAAATCCTCATCCAATTAATTGATAAAAAATTAGTAATTTAATTTTAGTGATGGGAATTATACACCATTCTCTGAGCTCCCTCTTCACGAGGCGTCCCAGAGTCGCCTCATACAGACAAGCACCTGAAGCAAGAGTAAGGAACATTTTCTATATGTTAAGTGGATTTGGCCACTTGAGCATCTTTGATTGGAGGGCAGGCAAAAGAACAGGCACAGAGCAAAAACGGTCCCTCTAGAAATCAGGAGGTTGAAAGGAAATTGGAAGGGAAAAAAATCACATTTTTTTCCCTCTGTGCTGGTGGATATTTTTGGGACTTGTGCCAACCTACTTACCTATTTTAACCCTGAACTGCTTAGATATGACACACTCCATCGATTTTTGGATTCATTTAAAAGTATGAGCTCTGAATTCAGACAGTCTTCACTAGCTATGGGACCTTTGGCTTCAATGTTTTCATCTGTGAAATAGAACTAATAAGACAACCTATCTAACAGGGTTATGTTGTGACGATCAGTGAGGTAATGCA
Source organism: Physeter macrocephalus (assembly GCF_002837175.3). NCBI lineage: Eukaryota > Metazoa > Chordata > Mammalia > Artiodactyla > Physeteridae > Physeter > Physeter macrocephalus. The sequence continues at coordinate 152,051,755 of NC_041221.1, forward strand.
CTTATAGCGCTTAGCCCAATATCTGAGACATTTTGCAAGGACTCGAGAGTTTTAGATGTAATAGTGATTATTATTTCTGCAAGTCAGTATTAGGGAATATTTAAATAGAGGATGAGCTAAATTTTATTAAAGTGTTGAAGGGGTTGTTTCTTCATAAATTTAGTCTAGGAAGGGTTTCTTTAAAAAATTTGTTGTTTAAGGCAGCGATGTAACATGACTGCAATGGTTAATCAACTCGGAATAGTTTTCAAGTCCCCTCAGGTATCTTAGAAACCTTGAAATCATATATTATTTCTTGGATAGTTAGTTATCCAAGTGTACCCTCTGCTAAACATTCTGTTAACAGTAATTTGAATTACTACAGGTTTTAAAATACCATTTTATTATGTTGTCTAAAGCAGATGTTTACTTAAATAAAATGGATCTTTATGTATTTTAAACAAAGTGGTGGGGTTTCAGTGTACAATAAAATTGGTAGCTTAGACTGTGTTAAGATGATGTGAGGATTTGAATTAAACTCTTCTGGGTTTTATTCATGTAAATGTCATAGTATGAAGAGCTGTGGAATTATTTGTAAGTATCTTATATCTCCTTTATTCTGCAGTAAACCCCTAGAGATAAGTAATTTCTCGCTTATCTTTTTGTCATGCACACACCATTTATAGCCTGGTGTAGTGTAAAGTAAATGCTCAATAAACGTTGAATGAATGATGGCCCAGAGTTTGTGTGAACAAGTATTTGTTAAGCTGGTCAAGGGGAAGATGGTGTTAAACATGAGCATTTTATGGCAGCCTGCTTTTATCTCCTTCAAAGATTGTAAAAATCCTTGGGCTCACTGTGTGTTTTGTATTTCTTTTGTGTCTTTTCTGACAACGTCTAGGATGGTTGATATTCAGTAAATACTTATTGAATTGGACCAAAGTAAATAGAGGGAGGTAAAAGTAAAATGGGCTGCTATTGATCTTAAACTGGGAAAACTATTTCCCTGATTTCAGCCCCTCAGTAGAATTTTTTGAGCCTTCCCAGCTTTTGGTGCATGGGAACACAAGTTGATTGCACATGGAAAACCGGTCATATCAAGAGAGTCTCATCTCTCTTTTTCCACAAAGAATTGTGACTTATTTAAGAAGGTCGACTGTTGACACACAATTTGAATTTTATAGCTAACTGCGCCATTTTCTCAGACCTTGCGTTCAGCTGTGGAAGGCCCCTGGAGCAGTTACCTGGGTGATCGTATTTACCAAGCTTCTCCTGAAATGCAGATAGAGAAGAGCTTTGGGGGAAACATTTGCTACCCTTCCAGAGGTTCCTCTGCCTGTAAAGCAGAATGAAGCTATAAGCTCAGCCTCAGAGGCCCGGCTGGCACTGACTCTGGGACACCTAACTTCATTTTCCGTCTCCAGATGATGTGTTGGCTTGCCCAGACATCTCAAAGCTCCGCAGCTGGGAAGATGGGATCTGGGGAACTGATAGAAGAAGGACTTGAAGGAGGATTAATGGGAGTTGGGTTGTTGAGCAGCTGATTAGAACGGTTGATTCTGAGAGGTGGTAAGGAGGGAGGCCACGCCAAATCTTATAATAAAAGCTGTATTCTCTGTAACAGGGAGAGGCCATTTCATTCATGAAAAGAGAATACACAGACAATGAGAGCAAAGAACCTTAGAAGTCAGGCCTTCAGCATGTTTTTGTCTCTTCCACTAACAGCGAGATGAGAGTGAAGAGGCTACCAAATTGGATACCAGCAGCTGAGTGTATCCAGCCTCTTGAGCAAGACAAAGCTCACCAGCCAGTGTAGGCTTCATGACAGCTGCAAAAGCAATGGCTACATAAACTTTCTCAGGGGTGGGGTGGAGGGGCGAAAGTGGAATGTGAGAGACGCTTTTGCAGTAAGAAAAACATAATAAATCCTAGAGTTACACATAGCCTGGGGATTTTTATGACCATAGCCAGGCATGAAGGAATGACTGAACTTAACTAAAGCTGTTAATTACCTGCGTGAGATCAAAAGCCCAAGTAAGGGAATATATTTATGATGCACCTTACAGGATATGCTTCAACTTCTTAATTTTTTTCATTAATTGGTTTGATTAAATATATTTAAAGAGCCTGAGCAGAGCCTTGTAAATCATATTCCATATTGATCTAATGAAATAGTCAATAAATTTACTAACATAACCTCTTTCCTTTGTACAGTCTGGAGGGAAATGCTTCACTGAATGGTTATAACTCAACTCCAAACCTCCCTGGTATTCCCACAGTGACTCATAGAGAGCAGGAGGATGCTGGGAAAATCTCTTAGGCCATTTGTAAGAGTGCTTGAATAAGTGGTTTAACACCTGTTCAGACTGCTCACCCCCCTCTGTCCACCTGCATCCCCCAGCCCTTTGGTACTTCATGGGGGACTTTATTTGAGCTGGCCAGTGTTGGGTGCCTTGTGAATTCTGTGCATAATTTACCAAATTTACTAATGTATGCCATCATCTGTTCTAGCCCTGACTCTGGGGCTTCAAGACTCCAGTCATATTTTAGAGCCTTTGACTTTTCTTCATTTGTCCATCCAGCTCTGTAAATATTGACAAAAAATGAGGCTCTTTAATAAAATGTGCTCAGGTAAATAACAAATCCATAATGAAGGTGCCTAGATCTCTCAATAGATCTCGACTAAATTATGGGAAATTTCCTAAAGTAGCTTCTTTGTGTCCCTTTTACCACCTCCTAGAGCAGGGAAAGGAACCTGGATGCTAGAGAGCACAAGATTAAAGGGGTATTTTATGGGATGGTTTAGACACTGATATTTCATGAATTTCTTCCACTGAGTGTGGAATGGAGCAAGATTTTGCACTTGCCTTAGTTACTAATCCCAAAGGTAGGCCTATAAGCAGTGTTCTTGGGGACAGAGTTCCTCTGGGCGTGGGGTGTCAGGTCAGCCCAGAGGTGACAACATTAACTTTGAAAGTCCCTTAATGCACGCATACAGGACAGTGTTCATAGTTTTGCGCCTACAACCGTGCGAGTAATTTTCGCGTGCCTTCAGGTATGAGAAGCGCTGAGAAAAGGAGCAGGAGCAGAGTAGGTGTGCAGCTCTGAGGAATTCAAACCATCCTATGTTTAAAATCGCCATCTAATTCTTAGTTATGACTGGGGGATGGGCTGGAGTTCCCAAAGTGGTCCTGGCAGCCCATAAGCTTTCGTGGACCCTGTTTTAGTATTCAGCCTTTCTAACCTTAATGCAGTGTTAGAGATTTATGTGTGATTGCAAAGCTTAAACCGGGAAGTGGAGTCTCCTTTTGGAGGACTGGGGCCGGGGGAGTGTGGGTGCATTTAGGCTCTACAATTTGCAAGCCTACATTAAATTAGACCTTGATGCAGCTTCACGGTACTCGAGAAAGCGATGGAAGTTGAGTATCCAAACCAGGGCAGTTTGCGGATGTAAAGTGACTTTAAAAATTAAATGCCATGGTGAATTTAAATGTTGAACTTAAAGTGAAAGAGAAATCCCTGTAATTGAGGCCTTTCTCTCTCCTTTCACTTCCCCCCTCCCCCTCATTGTATCTTCAATTATCTGGGTAATTTGGTCCTGAGGGCATAAATTCCTTTATAATTCAAATCCATTATGCAGAGAAGAGTCATCAGGAAATTGCTCAGATTGCATCCCTGACGGTGCGAAGGTTTTGGAGCAGATCCGGCGTTCCATTAACACAGCATTGCTCTCGATTTTAGATTTGAGCCCGGAGGCTGGACATCCATAGCTCTTCCCTTTGCCCCACTTTGTTTCAGCAAGAGCCGACTGTAGGGAAGCCCCGTGCTGGTGCTGGCTGGCGGCGGCTTCTCTCCCTCTGAGGCCATGGCTGCTGCCAGCTTCCCTTGGCTGGTATAGACACTTCCACTCCAGGCCAGGAAGAGCTGCTGCCAGGTGGGCAGGCGTATGCTTTCGTCTTGTCTCTCCGTCTCCAGGAGCCAGGCACCCAGGCCTTCTGGTGGAGAGCCGATTTTCATGTTTGTGCCCTGACAGGGGTTGTCCTTGTGCTGCTGTTGGTGGTCTGTGAGCCACCTGCCTTTGGGCTTACAGGCTCTCAACCCAAATGCGAACATATTCAGTTTAAATTTCGGAAGAGGACATTCTAATGTCTGGCAACCTCTTTTATCTGGCTTTATTCTTTCTAGATTTCTGGTTTACAAGGGATATTCAGTTCGCGTTTGTGGTTTGTGTGTATGGGTTTTCCCTCTTGTTCTTTTTTGTTCCCACAAAGTGATGACTCGGAGGAAGGCAGCATATAGAAGGGTCTTAGATTATGGATCAGGCAGACCTGTGTCTATTGCTTGTTATGTCTCCCCTCACAATTAAGTAAATACCACGAGAAGAGAGCATTTTGTCTGTCTTATTTTCTGCTGTATCCCCAGGGCCTAGCATTGTGCCAGGCACAGAGTAGGTGCTCAATAAGTAATTAATGTGCATGAGTAAAAGAATGGGCTCATATGCTGCTCTCTAATTAGAAGCTTTGTGATTTTAGGAAGACTTGAAAAAAGTTCCAGTTTTCATTTTGTCACCTGCAAAATGTGTAAGACCATAGCGAAAGTACCTGGCAGGTCCTGTGTTCAGTAAATGATAGGATCTCCCTCTTCTCCTCTTTGTCAATCACAGGGTGAACTCAAGGACAAGGACTGAGTTTTATTCTCCATATCCCAGGGCCTAGCACTGTTCCCACACAGAGTGGGTGTTCAGTAACTATTTGTTGAATAACTGAATGAATGAATGGGAAGCAGGTGCATGTAGATCAGTGAAATTGACTATTGAGCACAGGCTTGGCCAAGTTACCTTTCTGTTGTGTCTCATTCTTGTATCTCAGTTTCTATGTGAGGGAAATGAACTGAGAATTCTCTACAGATCATCTGGATCTGTGGATTATGTGGACCAATTTGAAAAGGAATTTTATACTGGAATTTCTTCTTTTCAGTCAAAACAGACCATTCATAGGATAAAACCCCAGGCCTTGTAGTGATTTGCTGACCACACTTTTTACATATTTATAAAGTTTGACACTTTATATATGTAATTTCTTGCACATTTTTACTGTTAGTTTATTTGACCCATTCTGTGAGTTAATACACGTGCTACTATTATACCCATTCGACAAGTAAGAAAATAGGGGCAGAGCATGGAGATTTGCCAAAGTCAGACGGTTATTTAGTGGCGTAAAGTTAGAAACTCCATTTCCTCGCCCCAAACTCTTTACACTGGATCAGGGGTCCGCGGGCCGGTACCCGTCTGTGGCCTGTTAGGAACCGGGCCGCACAGCAGGAGGTGAGTGGTGGGAGAGCGAGCAAAGCTTCATCTGCCGCTCCCCATTGCTCACATTACCTCCTGAAACATCCCCCTCCCCCCCACCAGATCCGTGGAAAAATTGTCTTCCATGAAACTGGTCCCAGGGGCCAAAAAGTTTGGGGACCGCTGCACTAGATCATGTAGCTTCTGTGATTCTTGAGCTGAAGGGAGGATACAGGTGTTTTGCACTCCTATTCACTTTGTCAATATTGCTTATTTGAAAAATCTCCTTGCCTTTTTGTTATTTGGCGTGAGGTCTGTATCTACCACGCCATTTATCGATTGCTCCAAACTTTTTATGGTTATATCTGACATACAGTCACTTTCCTAGCTTGCAGCTCAATCATGCTTGAGTAATTTTGAAGGGAACTTCTGTGTCTTGAAATTTGGAAGGTGTTGAAGAGTCAGTCTTAGAGCTTTCAGCACTGCTTTCTCCAGATATGACCCAGCTGAGAACGTGTATTTGATTTACCATGTTAAGTTGTGTCTATTTCATTCTTCAAAAGGGGTTATCATCATTAATTGTATCTTTCTTTTGGGGGAAAAAAGAAAGAGAAGAATCTGTTTATTACTGTTTCAGAAGATGTTCCTTTGCTGGCAAGTTGAGGCCTAATGTTTAACCTCTGATAAAATACCATGTAAACTGAATACAATCAAGTGTGACATATGATTTATTTTACTCTTGGCAATTCTGGTCTTGTCCAAGGCCACGAAGGATGATAAATTAAGTGCTTCTCCACTTTGTACTGGTGATGTTCATTGCAAACCTTTTAAAAGATGAATTGGAACATTTTTATGAAGGGGAATGAATGAAATACAATAACCTACCGAGGAGACAATTACTAGAATGGAAGTAAAATAGGTACCTGGGTGATTCTTCTCTAGTGTTGCTATGGGTATGGTCATTCGGATGCGGGATGAATCCTCAAACTATAGCACATTAGCTCAAGAATACCAAAGCATAGACAATTCTATAATTTGGGTTCACATGTATATTCTTTATTCCATTGGACTAACAGCTTCCACATCAAGAATGCGTTTTCATGACTTAAGTGTAAAGCCTACAGTGACCTGTGAGGTCCTTCCTGAACTGGTGCCCTCCCAACCTCATCTTGCTTTACTCTAAGTTTTGCTCACTGCACTCTGTCTACAATGGCCTTATTTCTTCTTCCTTCAACACATCAAGCTCATTCCCATCATAGGGTTTGTCTTTACTGGTCCTTCTCTCTGGAATAATAATTTCCCTCTAGATCATCTAGTGTCTGTCATTTAGCAGGTGCTCAGTACACATTTCTTGGAAGGAAGGAGAGGAAGTGGAAGGGAAGGAGGAAGGAAAGAGGAAGAAGGAAGGTTGGATGAATGGAAGGATGGATGGATTATAGATAATAAAGACGGAAAAAACTTATGGACATAAAAAATACTGCCCTTTGTAATGATAGGTGACAGAAATTCCTAACAGACAAACCCTGTTTGCCCATCACATGGAATTTTATGTTGTCATAAGAAATAGTTCCTGGTGAATTGTGGAAGTACATACTGTGGCTGGTCATCAGTGTGATACCGAATTTTCTTAAGAAAGTCACTGGGTCCATTAAGCCTAAGTTCCAGTCTGAAGGAGTCATGGGCTTCATTGTTAATAGCACAGCTAGAATCTAGGAGACTGATTCTGGGATCTAGTCATTAATGTGAGAATTGATGTTTGTCACTGGAACAATCTGAGATTCTTTTCTGTGTATGTGTTCTGAGGATTTCAGGGCTTTTCTCCATTTATTTTCTCAGTATGGCTGTTCTTAATTTTCACTGCTTTGTTTTTACATCTGCCAGGCATTGCTTCCCCATCTCTTCGTGATTACATGTTGACACTGCACTTTTGATCTTGGCTATGCCATTTATAGGAACCTCTTTGTTCTTTGGCATCATTTAAGGATAGTTCAGTCAGTCAAATGTTTAAGAGAGGATTATCATAAAAAGTCACCTGGATTATCAGTTGTGAAATAAAATTAATTCAATGAAATGTGTTTAGTGCTGATATTAGACTGAATGTAACTGAATTGGTATTTGATGAATGAGAGGGCAACTCAGGATAACAATGACCTCACAATCCTCTTGATGAGTTTTAATCATCCTTGCCTCACAGGTGGGTGAGAGTACCAAGTTGCAGAGAGGTTCCCTGAGTGTAATGGCAAATACGTTTACTCTACCATGGAAAACGCATGTTTCATAAAGACATGACTTTATCGACTTTTCCTCTGGCTTCCTACCGAGCCTTTAAACTCTGGAACTTTCATCATGCTTCCATCCCCCACTCCCAGCCTCTCTGTCTTTATCCCCTAATTACATGAGCTTAACTTCCCCTGACCTACAAAGAGTCAAGAAAAATTGGCATATAAAGCCCTGTTGTGTTTTGGTCTGACCTATGGGTCCTTTAAATGAAGCCAGGATACAGTGTGGGAGTTTGAGCTGCTAATGTCTGGACGCCCTTAAGAAGCATAAATCTCTCCAAACCCAAGGGGGACTTGAATGTGGTGATTTCCAACGTTCTTGGATTTGTGACACCTAATAGTTTGATTTGCTAACACCTTTTTCCCCCTCTTAAAAGTAACAGGTGTGTCATATGTTTATTTTAAAAAATTAAAGTAAATCATTATTTGTACATTTTTATTATTTAGCTTATTTTTGAGGGTGAGAGATAGGGGAAGTACTTCGAAGAATTTTTTTTTTTTCTTTGCGTTACGCGGGCCTCTCACTGTTGTGGCCTCTCCCGTTGCGGAGCACAGGCTCAGCGGCCATGGCTCATGGGCTCAGCCGCCCTGCGGCATGTGGGATCCTCCCGGACCGGGGCACGAACCCGTGTCCCCTGCATCGGCAGGCGGACTCTCAACCACTGTGCCACCAGGGAAGCCCTGGAGAATTTTTAATGGCTGTAATAGCTGGTTCCTTAGGGCCAGCTCAAATTAAATCCTCTCTTTATCCCTGACCTCATTATCATGATTCTAGCTAATTTAACCTTGCCTTCTTTGAACTGTCTTTCATATGCTCTTGTGTGATACTTGACCATATGCTGTTCTCTACTGTTCTTTAATTACTTCTCGTGTGCTCTGTGTCTCCAGCCATATCCTTCTCCTCAGACCTGACCCAGTTCTAAGCACAGAGTAGATACACAATCCAAAAAAAAATTGAGTACTTGGAGACATCCTTGGTTGGTAGTGGGGCACAACCCATGTTTGGAGCACAAACTCTCAGTGCTCATTGGATAACTTCTCGAAGAAGAGAAGCAAATCTGCCCCAGGATTTCCTAAAGTTGTATGCTGTCTTTCCATGGAAAGAGCAGTGATAGCTATACCATCAGACACTATTCTATTCTTTGTGTACCTGGGTAGAAATTAAATCTTATGGAATTTGGAGGGCATCAAATGATACCCTTTAGGAATGCCATGATGTAACCAGGAACCCTTGACTTATCATCCCAGGTGCTTGCTTTACTCTTAGATAATATAGGAAGGACAACCATGGCCACCCTGGCTGTATTGGTATCTCATCAGCCATCATACATGGCCATGGCTTCCAGCCCTCCTCCCCTATCGTGCCATTCCTCTCAGTGAGGTGGAAGGAGGACCCTCTCCCTGCCAGCATCTCATTCCTTAGATAAGGATTCCAAACAGCATGGCTTTAGTTTTTCTAACATCTCTTCCAGTATTACAATTCGTATTCAATTTATTTCTTTAGCTCTTATCTCCAGGGTCTTGGAACAAGTTTCTGTAAAGGAAGTTTTATTGAGAGCTATATGAGAGACGTTCCATTATGTAACACGTTAAATCTCCTTTTATATCTATAATGGGTTAGTAACCTGGGGTTTAGTCCAGCATCTCTAGCCCTTCTTCCTTTAGGAAGAACTTTCTGCCTGGGTGCACCCCAATTAGTTAGGGGGTGGGCGTTCTATTTACTTATTTGATTCCTAATTCCAATGTTCTGGGAACCTCCTTGTACTACAAAGTTCAGCTGGTACTTGCCTACCCACAGTACTTGGTAAGGGAAACTTCCTTACTCTTTGTACCTTCCTGTAGCTGGTCACAAATAGATTAGGGACGGCTTTCTGACTCAAGGGTGACCAATTAATAAGTTTGCCAGTTTACCTAGCTTAGGGTGAGAAATGAGATGAACAAATCTGAATCTCACCCTTAGGAGTTTGAACTGGGAAACTTGGAGAGCCCCAGACAGCTAGAAACAGGGTCAGAAAAATGCCTCAAATTGGAGTCATGGCCTGTCAGGGTTACATGCCAGTAACTTTTAGGATGGAGCAGAAACTATGAGTAAACAGAAACATCTAGTTAATAGATGGGGAGAATGGTACAGAAGTACAGAGAGAAGCTAAAATGATATGAGAAAGAGACCATGAGACCTTGGTGAAAACTGGGCAAAGTATTCAGTCCCCAGATATGACTTCCATTCTTGATGGCCATTTCTAGTTGACATGTAAGCTTACAATAAACTGTCCTTTTCCTGGGCTTGAGTGAGTCTTTCCCTTGATACCAAAAAGCCTGACCTGGACACTCACCCAACACTTACACACCACATGATTATTTTCTCCTGGGAAGCACCTTGGCTTCTTATAAGGGTGTGATTTCTAGTGGTTGACCCTCACATGCTAGAGTCTTGCAAAGGGATGGACCACTAAGGTCCCTGGCTCTAGGTATGTTTTAAAACACACAAAACAATATTTTCATTTGTGTGACCAATGTCAGTTTTAACTTGAGTGTAATATTAAGCCTCTTATAAATTTGCTCTGGCCACAGTCACAATTCTTATCCCTATTGACCACTTCTCCACCCACTAGAATGGGTGAAGTGCCCATGCTTTGTGGCCCATACTTTGGCCAATGGCATATGCCAGAAGTGGTAGAGTGCCAGTCTGAGACTAGGACTTAAAAGGCTCCTCTTGCACTTCTGCCATAACTGGGAGAAGAAGATGCCTTAGGGAGCTTTCCAGTCCCCCAAAATGAGAGACATATGGAACAGAGCAGCCCCACGTAGACATGCAGCATGAGCACAGCCATCATTGCTGACCCGTAGACCTGTGAGCAGGTTAATAAATGCTTATTATGCTGTGTTACTGAGATTTTGTGATGTTATATAATCATGGCTGATTAATAACGTCTGCCTTCTAGAACTTTCTTTGTTTGACTATACGTCTTCTTGATTTTATCCTCCTCTCTGGTGACTCCTTCTCAGTTTTCTTCATGAGTCCCTCCTCTTTTACCTGCCCTTTAGATGTTGGTATTATTCAAGCTTCTGCAAGCTCTCCTCTATTTTTTGGATATGCATTCTCTCTGAGTGATCTATACATTTATGACATCAATCTCTTCATGACCTGATGACTCTCAGATTTTATCTTTGGTCTAGACTTAAGATCTTTCTCTCTCTCTCTCTCTCTCTCTGTATGTATATATACACACATAGATACATACCCATACAGATGCCTACTAGTCATCCCCTCCTAGATGCTTTCCAGGCTCCTTGAAATCAGTATGTCTGCAATGGAATTAATCACACCTTTCTCCCACCTTCAACTTGCTCCTCCTCCTACATCTTAAGTAACTAGCACCATTACTTGATTAGTTGTTCAAGCTGGAAACCAGAAGTCACCTGATTTCTCTCTCTCCTGCTCTTTCACTTTCATACATAGTGACCAGTTTTATAGATTTCTGCCTCCTAAATGTCTCTCTAAACTGACACTATTCTCCATCCACAGTATTCATGGCTGTAGATCAGGCCTCTATTCTTTCTCATCTGGACTACCATAACCACCTCCTAGGCGGTCTCGCTGCCTCTAGCATAGACCCCTCACCATCCATTCTCTTGTACTCTAGAAGTCCATTCTCTGATATTGCTTCCAGAATGATCTCTCGGAAAGGCATGTATGAGCATGACAAAGGTCTCCAGTAGCTTCTTTTTATACCATTCAGGGTAAAGTCTAAACTTTTTCGAAAGGCATATAAATCTCTATGACCTGGCCTCCTCTACTTTTTACTATTATGCACAAGGCACAGTTCCTGTCCTCAACCCTCAAGAGACTAACAAGTACACAGAGAATACTTGGATCATGAGTACTAAGAAAGGAGCAAACAAGTACACGGTGCTGTGCCCGTAGATGGGCCACCTCACCCATCTGGGGGAGGGGCAGAGGGGGCTTCCAGATGCCCCCACCTAAGCCAAGGCCTGAAGGAACTGGATATGCCAACCTTGTCAAGGGGTAAGTGAGATAGGGAGAGGGAAAGAGTGGCCTGGGCAGAAGGAAATGCATGGGGCGAGGTCTGGAACTAGTCCAGTGGAGCATAAAGAACAGTGGTGCTGACTGCACCTGAGGCCACACTGGGTCTTATGAGCTGTATTAAGGAGTTGGGACTCTGTTAAAGCAGCAACTGACAAGCAAGATTAAAATGTTGATCAAGCAAAGTAAGCTATATAATTACCTAGAAGAGTATTTATTTTGGGGGTTCTTGGAACAGAGCTGATTACATCTTAGGTTTGTAGTTTTTTAAGGTTTGCAGTAAAATTACCCTAAAATGAATTTTTATTGACTCTTGGAGCACAGAGGTGAAAGAAACCTCCAGAGGTCATTGAGATTTTAGCCCTGCCTTTAGGCAGAACCATATATAAATCTTTCCAGACAGATGGGTGTTTGTTGGCAAAGATATTCAGCCGCAAAGAAGTAATTGCTGCTTTTGTTGACAGATTTAGAGATATTTTGCCAAACACTATCTTAAAATACTATGATTAGGTGTAATTTTGCAAAAATGAGTCTATAATGGAGGTGATTCACTTGCCATATCAGCTAAGGAGTATCTTCTATTTACAGTTTATTTAATTTACATTTGATTAATTTACACTGAGTGCAAGCAGTTACTCTATAATTATCTGTTTGCCTGCATCAGGATACATGCAACATTACATTTGGAAAATTGTGAAGTCAGATGTTAACAGAGAAAACATGCAATAAGTAATCTCTTTCACCCACTTACCATCAAAACAAACCTTTTATGACTTTATATTCATGAGGAGTTTTTAAAATCTGTATTTCCCACACATCCTAACACAAGATATTATTTACCTTCCATTTTCACAATTGAATATCTAAGCTGTCACAAACCACAATTCTTTTGCTTATTTAGTCCTGCTAACTCCACCATTATTAGGAAAAATTTATTTTAAAAATACCTTTCAGGAAATCATATACATGTGTATCCTCTGAACTTCTCCTGGGCAAGAACTGTGTTCTTTAATCATTTATTCTTTTAATTTTAAAAATATTTATTGTGCACTTTGGAAATTGTGGTAAATGACAAACATACATTTGATTCCAAATAAGGTAAGCCAAGGGTTGGCAAACTATAGCCGTTGGGCCAAACCTGACCCGCTACCTGTTTTCATGTGGCCTTGGAGCAAAGAATGGTTTCTACATTTTTTTTTTTTTTTTAAAGATTGGAAAACATTCAGAAGAAGAGTATTTCATGACATGCAAATATTGTATGAAATCTGAATTTCTGTGTCATAAATAGTTTTATTGGAAAATAACTGTACTCATTCATTTGCACATTGTTTATGGGTGCTTTTGTGCTGTAAGAGTACATTAAGTAGTTACAATGGACACTGTATGGTTTGCCAAATCTACAGTATTTGCAATCTGGCTTTTTACAGTAAAAGTTTGCTGATCCCTGACCTGCAGTAATCATGGTAATCTCATTTTCTCTGTGGATGAATGGTTTGGGAATGAACATAAAACCTAATCCTGGGAAATGGAGTATCAGAAGTTTGCTGAGGGCTTCTGGGAAAGTTTTCTAGCCCTTCTAAAAGAGGCACAGGAAAAGATAGTTCCTTTCTTCTTTTGTCATTGTTGTACCTGGATGAGGAGCTTGGAGCTATGGCCCGTGAGGACTCCCACTTGAAGTCAAGGCTGCATCACTGAGATGGCAGCAGGGAGACGGGAAGAGCCAGGTTTTTGATGTGGGTTTTGAATCACTGAATGTGCCCTTGATACCACCCTGCCTTTGTACTTCATGTTGTATTGGATAACACACTTCCTTAGTGCTAAGCCAGTTTGAGGTGAGGTTTTCTGTTCCTTAGAGCCAAAGCTTCCTACATAGGCCTCTACAATTCACTAGCCTCTATACCAGTTGTTGGGAATACAGCACCAAAAATAAAACATAGTCCCTGTTCTCTACCAGCTCAGTCTGATAGGGAGATACTTGTATTAATAATGGGATAAGGAATGTTTAAGGCTGTTTTGGGGAGTCAGAGTGAACGTCAAAGTGCGAGTATTTGATCTGAGATTTGGATTTTATCAGGCCGATTAGTCGGAGACCAACATTTCCAGGGAAAGAGAAGAATATATAGAAAGGTGTTTGGGGGTAACCATAAGACGTTTGGTATGGCTGAAGATACTGCTGAAGAGGGAAGGAGTAGTCAGAATTTTCCTAGCACAGAACTTGGATGCGCCTTTACAACAAACACTACAACCACTACTGCTAGTATTAAAACAACTACAAAAGAATTGGTATTAACAACAATGCGTATCATTTATTGAGTACATACGAGATTGAGCACTTAAAAATGTATTCTCTCATTTGATTCTCATCAGAATTCTATGGGGAGGGTCCTATAGTCATTCACGTTTTAAAGATAATTTACCGAGCCTCAGGTGAAGTTAAAGACTTGTCCAAGGTCACATAGTGAATAAGTGTATAATCGGGAACAAAACCTTGATCATTCTGATTCAGAGTTGGTGTCCTACCCAGCATGCTTAAAGCCTTTGAGGTCCTGTGGAACAGAGTTGGATCGAATCTTGTTGCACGTTTTATAACCAATGGATTTAGTGGCTCTTGCACATCTTGTACAGCCATTGTTGTAGCTTCAGGAATTGCAACGCGGTTGAATTTCAGAGGTTTAAAAAAATCTTATTAAAAGTACACCTTTGGAAGTGAATATGAACATTTCAGATATGAACTTAGACTCACAGCTTTAAGTACTATTCACAGCTGTGCCAATGAGCACTCTGGGCAGTGTAGTTTGTACAGTAGAGAATTTTAAGTTTTTTTTTTTAAATGCCCATGTCTGTATTCCAATCCAGTTGTCATATTAAAAAATATATATATGTATATATATACGTTACTCTACCTAGTTGCATCCTGTATATATACATGTTCTAAAATGCAAGTTTCTAATACCTCACTTGATGGAGCAACACTTTAAGGAGAAGAGGACAATTTCAGAGTTCAGAGGCAGTGATAAATAGCTGGAGGAAATGAAAAGCAGAGCAAAAGCTGAGTTACCAAATGCCAGGGTGTCAGAGCCAATTAAGAGAAGTAGTTTCAAATGAGTGGAGCTGATGGGAGAGTGAAAAGGAAACGGGAGGGCTCTGGGGTCGCAGGGGAGAAAGTGACAAAGGAAGGGTCAGGAAAGGAGGTGGTGGAAAATGCAGCAGGTCACTTGTCGTTGGATCTGAAATGAATGGGGTGAGTTTGCAGATGGAACAGGGTCCAAATGGGCGTGAAGGCAATTTTCTGTGGCTGTGTGGAGCCATCATGAGATACCTGGGCCATGGGGTCACATGGCTGCATTCCAGTCCCAGCCCTGACACTGTGCCACCTAGAGAGGGTAACTAAATCTTTGAAGCCTTTGTTTCCTCATCTGTAAAATGGGAATAATCATAGTACCTACTTTGTAAGGTTGTTAGGAGGATTAAACGACATCATCTGTGTTCAGTGCTTAGCACAGTGCCAGACACATAGTAAAATGTTCAATAAATATCAGCTGCATTGATATTATTATCATATCTGGAACGATAGAGCTAGTCGTTCCTGCAAACTACATGCAGAATCTTTCTTACAAGGTGGAATGGCTGTCCAGGACAGGCATTTAAACCCATCTGTTGAATGGATGAATGGCTCTTACCCCTTGAATTATCATTATTTTTTGGTTGGACCGCTTCTGCAGTTGATTTACCCGTCCTTGCACAAGTGTATACAGTGGTGAGAATTTTAATGCATGAGTGGTTTGGGCAACAGCCTCAAAATGTCTTATTTTTACTACATATTATTGTAGCATTACATTCATAGTTAGGGGTCAGCTGCCATTTCCTGAGGTTTATAACATGCCTGTTTTAATTAACATCAAGCTAAATTTTGGCATACAGGTGGCCAGCCCAGATGTGAATGTTATTTTTAAAAGTACCTTATGGCTGTTAAATTTCTTTCTTTAAAATAGCGAAACATATATGAGTTTGTGTGCATGGTGGGGGAAGGGGATGGAGAGCAGTAAAAATTTGAAATACTGATTATTTCAGGCCTTCTTTAGACAAGCTGCAATGATGAAAAGATTCCTTCAAAATTATTAAAATATGCGTACATAGGCCACAAACTAATAAATTGAATAGAAGCCAGAATAACAATAAAAATGAGGTGGCCACACACTGGATAGATAAAAGAAAGTATATAGAGGGTTGTATATATGCTGCAATTTAGAAAAATAAGCACAGAATATGAGAAATATGTCAAAGGGATACACTTAATAGAGGCAGGAGATGGGCACAAGGGTTCAAACTTTTATTTAGAAATATAAAAGTACTCAGATATTTAGTTTATTTATTTATTTATTTATTTATTTTTTTT
>NC_041221.1:152067922-152098633 GCF_002837175.3 Physeter macrocephalus
TGTGGCCCCTCCCGTTGCGGAGCACAGGCTCTGGACACACAGGCTCACGGGCCATAGCTCACGGGCCATAGCTCACGGGCCCAGCCGCTCTGCGGCATGTGGGATCTTCCCGGACTGGGGCACGAACCCGTGTCCCCTGCATCGGCAGGTGGATTCCCAACCACTGCGCCACAGGGGAAGCCCTTTAGTTTATTTTAAAAATATATCTTGGTAATGTGTGTGAACACACAGTATACAGAAAAATATTCTTTCTCTCTGATACACACATCGCATGCATTCACACTACCTACACATAAACACATGTTATAAACTCAATCACTAATAGGTGTGTGTTGATTTCTGGAAAATTGCTTTCCTGAGCCTAATTCTTTCATTTCTAAACAAGGGTGCTGAGCCTGATGATTCATGAAAGTCATCATCGATACCTCCTTCTTCTTTATCCCCATATCCATATCGCATTCATTGCCAAGTCCAGTTAATTTTACCTCCTAGATGTTTACCAAACTTTTCCACGTCTCTTTATCTCCCACTGCTTCATCTAAGCTACTGCCGTCTTGGTCTGGGCCACTGCAGTAGCTTCCAGCCTGGTCGGGCTGCAGCTCTTCTTGCCTGCTTCCAAATCTCTCTTCCATACTGCTTTCATTTTTACCTATTTGAAATGAAATCTAAACATATGGCCCTCGTTGCGACACTTGGCTTTCCCATCATTGCTCTTCCGATAAAGACAAAACTCTTCACCATGGCCTTCTAAAGTCTGCAAAATCTTGGCTCTGCCTACTTCTCTTACCATAATCTTCTGAATTTCTATGCTCTAGACATGCCTGATTTCTTTCAATCTTTTGTATTTTCCACACTCCCTATTAACACAGAGCCTTTGCACAGGCTGTCCTTTTTGCCTAAAATGGTCTCCTTTCTTTTGCTCATTACATTATCAATCAGACCTAAAGTTCCTTAATCTGGGGACAGAATCTTTCTCTCTACAGTGAAAAGGCATATGCTAATGCAGATACCTTCGGGGGAAGGAGTACACTGATGGTATGAAGGTGTAAATGACATATGTTTGTTTTCTTACAGATAGCATGTCTTGATGGAGGGATAAAACATCAGAATTAATGACTGAATTTCTAACCATTATTCAAGGACATTGACTCTATAAAAATTCCATGTAATATGTATCACTCCCTTTTCAGAATCCCGTCTGTAGTATGAGGTAAATACTAATAATATTCCCATTCTATGGATGAGGAAACTGAGGCTAGGAGAAGTTGAATAACTAACCTAAAACCACCTAGTTAGTAACTGGCTGGTCTGGAATTCCGACATAGGTTCTATTTGATTCTAGAATTATAGCTCATTCCTTTATTGCTCAGCTATCTCCATGTAGAGGAATAAAAAGTCCCAAGAGTTTAGGTGCTAATGCTAATAGCTATCAAAATTCAATACAACTTCTCACGTCTAGCCTTGTATGTCGATTGTTTATCCGGTGTTAAGGGAAGTAATCCAATAAAATTTGACCCAGTGATAGTGCATCACCATTAGTCTCCAAAGTCTTTTGTATAACTGGAAATTGCTTGTTTCTCCATGTAACTTCCCAATGGGAGTTTCACAATCCTTGGATGATACCTTGGAAGTAGCAGAGTGAGCAAATCCTACCCACGGAGAGGGTAACCCTGGCTCTCTTGCCATGTTTATGGCAAACATTCTGTGATCCTGCTAGAATTAAATGGCAAAATTCATCACAACTAATTTCTGTTTGTCATCTATTAAGCTACATTGTTTTGTCCTCAATGTCAGGTTAAATAATGAACCTCTCGCAATGGAGTAAATTAACCTCCCCTTTATGTTCATGTCATTGTCAAATGGAAACATCACTTGCTCAAATGAAAAAGATTCATTAGTAACACGAATGCACAAGCTCCTCTCTAGTAAAAGATAAGAGCCAACTGAGACCTTGTCATAATGTGCCGTTGCAGAGCCCCGTTATTTATGATTTCTGCTGTAATCTTCAGAGATTATTTTAGGCAATGGAAATTAGCCCACAGTGCGTTGGGGCAATTATGGGCTACAGTCTGCCTTTGACAGGTATGCTGTCCTGGCTTCAAGGGCCGTGATCCTTGAGAGATGCCATCCCATCTGCATACTGCCAGGAGTTCATCCGGCTTTCTCGTGGGTGGAGGCTGAGGAAGTAAGCTGTGCATGGCCAGCTACCTCTAAGTGCTCAGCTACCTGACACAAGGGACACTTTTTGTTTATATTGCTGCCTGATTCTGGAAGCTCACAGCCATTGTTCAGAGTCAGGATCCAGTAACATTTGTCATTTCGCCCGATTTCATTCCTACCTTGTCAGTACAAACATTTCTCAGTTGTTCAGATCCTGATTGTCTAAGTAGGAATATATTTGGGTCCTTTGCTTCTTTTTTTTGTTTTACCTGTCCCTATGGGTCATTTTACTGCATGTTCACCCTTTCCTTAAGAAGCAGGTAAGAGAATAATGATAATGTGTTCACATACTGATGGGAATGTAAATTTGTGCCTTCTTTCTGAAAAGCAGATCGGCAAAAAGGATTAACATCTTCAGAAAATGTGAGTACCATTTGACCCAGGTGTGCCACTTCTAAGAATTTACCCTAAGGAATCAAGTGTTTGTGTACACAAAGATTTAGCTGCAAATCATCTTCATTTTAGAGTGCCAGAGGCAGGGAGAGGATAAGATGTCTGTATTTGGCTACCTCTTTTTTGCTGAGGTAGTTTTCTTGAAGATACAGTTTAGGGTGGCTGCAATTCCCCTGCTGGTTATGTCTTGGGTAATCCTCCTTTTTGTGTAGTAGTTCCTGCTTCCATTGGCTGTGGGGGGTGACCCATGTGACCCACAGTATCCATCTCTGTGGTCCCCAGCAATTGGTCCAGGTGTGGGCGTGCAAACCCAAACCACTCAGTCAGAATCTTCCTTGAGATTTTTAGAAAAATGAAGCTTCAATAAATGCACTTTCTTTCCATTTCTGTTTGTAGAATTGTAAGTATGGGAGCTATCAGTTGCTTGTGTCTCTCTTACCTTGTGGCAAAGGCATACTGGCCAGTGAAACCGACACCTTGACTAGAGTATTTGCAACTGAAATGTGCCTGACATGGTATCTCAGTCTGAGGCACTTATAAGGTCTTGATCTGAATGAGCCACACTTTTCCTTAATTCTTCCTGAGGTGGAAAATTTGGAAGCAGTGACATTCTCATCTGTTTTGAGAAGGGCCTCAGTTTCCCCATATTGTAAAATGAACTCAACAATACTGATCTGTTTGCACTAAGGAGTGAAACAAGGTTGTGTGAAATGAGAGTTCATCAAGTACTTTGAGATCCTGGACTGAAAAGCACCTGAAGCTCTAAAGTGCAATTAGCACTTTCCTTTTTCTTTTTGGCATAAAGTTTTGAAAAAAGTTACTTTAAAATGTTCTATTAAATCAGTTTTCAGGATCTTGAATGCTGGAAGATTGACAGCTCTGGGAAGAGCGCCATCTCTCAAGTGCACATTTTAGGAGCAACAGTAGTTGAAATTGCACCCCCCCCACACCCCACCTTATGAGGCCTCTGCTGACATGACTTGATGTGCCCAGCACTCAGCACAGGAGGGAGAGGTTTCCATGACTCTTGCGGCTCTCCCTCTTTTTGCCATTTCCAAGTTACTGTGACTTCGTGGCATGTCTTTGTGGGTGTGAATCGAAGCGTCTCTAACTTGTGCCATCTGGGTCACTGGATGTAGTAAATAGGGAGAATTGGGAAGCGGGTACAGATCATCTTCAACCTCCGCTGTCTGACTTAGGGATGGATTGGCTATGGCTACAAAAACCAGAAACAAAGCCCAGCTGGCAAAAGTAAATGTGTAAGTGGAGTTTTTTTCATTGCGGTTGGCTATTACATGTTTACATAGAAAGCAAAGTACAGTTGGGCCCCTCAGAGAAAGCCAGGCTCTGAGGGGACTTTGTGTTTCTCAAGGGCCACAGAATCTCTCTCATCATTGCTTGTTGCTGCCCCAGCTCTCCCTGCTTGCAGATCTATTAACCTCTCCTCAGCCTCCACCCTACTCAACCTCTACAAGTCCCCTCCGACATCTAACAGTCTCTGTGTGTGTCTTGGTTCAAATGGGGGAGAGGGAGAAAGAGGGCAATTCCTAGTCCAACCATGTGTACCCAGAGATCGCCACAGCTGTGTGGGACTGGAGGAGAGCAGAGTAGAAGGGGGTGCTGGTGAGTAGGCGAAAACTGGCCTTACAAGTCTATCCTTCGGTTGAGAGATGGTGTTGTAATATAGCATCTAGGCTGAAGTCCCCTTCCTAGTATGTTTCCAGTGAGGGTGGGCTGTAAAGAGATTCCGTGTATGAAATTTGGAGGTTAGAGGGGAAGCAGTAGTCATTTTGTAGTTCACACCCACTGTGCCTCATCTGAAGGCTCACCTCCTTGGTATGCGGCCGCAGCCAGGAAGGTCTGCAACTATTTCTCCTTCCTCCGGACCCTCCTTCAGCTTCTCTGACTTCGGGGCACTGTGCATGCTTAGCTCCACAGTGAAAAACCCTAGCTTCTGCAGGAAATCCACACCATTGGGTTGGAGGTGATGGGAACTGCCAGAGGCTCCAGTTGATGGGAACTCCAGCTCATGTGGTGCCTTCCAGCTTTCTTTGCTGTCCTTCACTTTACATCCATCCATCTTCCCTTTCCTGCTGCCTGCCTTGCAGGCTCTAAGAACCAGCATAAGATACAAAGACAACAGCATTACAGATACTACTTAACTAGCTCCCACAATTGTGCAAAGTCAGATCCCTGAAACAAATTCTATAATATGCACATATACATACGTACACATACATCTCCCTCCTAGTGGTCCTGCTTCTCTGATTGAATCCTGACATAGTTGATCATTAGTGCCCCCACGGAGCTGAGCTGATGGTGATTCCTTTCTTTCTACCAACGTGCCCAGTGTTTGTTTCTTTCTTTTTTCGGTATTTAGATCTTCTACTCAAAACTGTATTCCTTGGGGTAGTTTCTTGTACTTTTGGTCTTTTTTTACCCTTATATTAGTGTTCATTTGTTTTTTTAAATTTTAATTTAATTGGAGTACAGTTGATGTACAACACTGTGTTAGTTTCAGGTGTACAGCAAGTGATTAAGTTATACATATACCTATATTCATTTTTCTTTAGATTCTTTTCTCATGTAGGTTATCCCAGAAAATTGAGTAGCATTCCCTGTGCTATACAGTATGTCCTTCTTGGTTATCTATCTTGAGTAGTGTGTGTATGTTCATCCCAAGCTCCTGATTTCTCTCTCCTCCCCCACTGCTCGTGTTTCCCCTTTGGTAACCATGTTTGTTTTCGATATCTGTAAGTCTATTTCTGTTTTGTAAATAAGTTCATTTGTTTCATTTTTTAAAGAATTAGATTTTTAAAGAATTAGATTCCACATATGAGTGATATCATATATTTGTCTTTGTCTGACTTACTTCACTTAGTATGATAATCTCTAGGTCCATCCATGTTGCTGCAAATGGCATTATTTTATTCTTTTTTATGGCTGAGTAATATTCCATTTATATATGTACCACATCTTTATCCATTCCTCTGTTGATGTTCATTTAGGTTGCTTCCATGTCTTGGCTATTGTAAATAGTGCTGCATTGAGCATTGGGGTGCATGTATCCTTTTGGATTATGGTTTTCTCTGGATATATGCCCAGTATTGGGATTACTGGATCATATGATAATTCTATACATACATCTGTATGTATTCTGTGGAGAAAAGTCTGTTAAGATCTTCTGCCCATTTTCTGATTGGGGATTTTTTTTTTTTGGCATTGAGCTGCATGAGCTGTTTGTATATTTCAGAGATTAATCCCTTGTTGGTCGCTTCATTTGTAAATATGTTCTCCCATTCTGTGGGTTGTCTTTTCGTCTTGTTTATGATTTCCTTTGCGGTGCAGAAGCTCTTTTTGTCTTCTTTCTATTAACCTTTACCTATCAAATTACTTCACACTGAATTAATTCATATTCAGGTGTTAGTTAGGAGGCCATTGTGTGTTGACGGACAATGCCCTGAACTCCCACCTAGCCTGCCTCTATCTCCTGCTGCTCCTTTCCTTGCTCACTGCAGTGCAACTATAATTATCTCTTCCAGTTTCTTGAATGTGTCAGTACCATTTCATAGTTGTCACTTTTCATATGTTGTTTCCTCTACCTAGAATGCTCTTCCTCTGACTCTTCATGTGTCTGTCTTCATTTCATCTTTAAATCTCCTCTGAAATGTATCCTTGAAGAGGTCTTCCCAAATCTACACATATTATGTTGAACTTGATGAGTAATAGCTGTTTGGACAATCATCTTAAGAAGGTTTCTGAGACTGAATCCAGGCTTCAAATGAAAGGGGTGCTGTGATTGATTAGTGATGCCTGCCACTGCCATGGAATAAAGAGCTGCAGGATCCTTTCTATGCGTTTTCCTTCTTTGGCTTAAATGATTTTGCATTAACTAGAACCCTAAATTCTGGCCTTGCTGCTGACTTGTATGATTTTCATTTAGTCATGTGACTGCTCTGCTTGAGCTTTCTCACCAACAGGTATCCATAGTGAGCTCATAGATCACCGCTTGGATTATAGCAGACATATCACAGCAAGGCTTAGGAGTAGAAGCATGGGGAAATCCAGAAAAGGAGGAAATTCTCTTATTAATAATAACAATAGTTAATTTTTATTGTTGATCTGACTTTTCGATTAATATCTTTCCTCTGGACTGTAGTTCCCTAGGCACAGAAACAATAAATGTTTTCATAAACCTCTATGTCCACAGCATCTTGTGCTCAATATATGTTTACTGAATGAATGACTCAATTGTTTATTGAAAGATTGTCTTGTTTAATCCAGATAATGATTCTGTAAGGTAGGTACTATTAATACCCCTATTTTACTGACAAATCCAAAAGAGGCTGCTAGGGTTAAAGCCGCTTGACTAAGGTCAGCCAGGAACTGTCTGTGCCTTGTTTTTTTGTTACTAGAGCACGGTTTCTTAATCATGACAATATTTACATTTTGGGTCAGATAATTCTTTGTTGTAGGGAGCTATCCTGTGCATTATAGGATATTAGCAGTGCCCTTAGCCTCAACCCACTAAAAGCCAGTAGCACACCCCTTCCTTCCCATTTCTGACAATCAAAAATGTCTCTAGATATTTCCAATGTCTCCTTGGGGGGAAAATCACCCCTAGTTGAGAGCTGTTGAAGTAAAGGAAAGCCCAGGCTGAGCTGAACTCTGAAAGAGGGTTTATTTTGCCTGCCCTTCACAGGGTGTATGAACGATGTGTATGCGTTACACTTATTGAAGGTGAAAAGGTTGCAAAGCGAAGCTTTAAGGGTCTTTTGAAAAGCAGCGTAGGTTTATGTGTGTGTGAGCAAGGGGAGCTCAGTCAGGAGTTATATCTTTGGGCTCTAGGCTCATGACCCCTATGGTTATAAACTGGGCAGTTCGGCTTGGAACCTAGGAGAAAGGGAAAGGACCCCAAAGTGTCTGGGAGGTTCCTTCTGAGAATCACATTAGCTCTGACAGAAAATTACATCTGTCCTGGAATGAAGGTTGATGGCAGCCTATTAATATATGGAAAGAGCAAAGACCCTATGAGTGTTCATGGATGAGTCATTTATTTCCTCGGACCTTGTCCTCATCTGTAAAATTAGGGATTCTGGCAAGATTGGCTTGGATGATAGTTCTGAGGCACCCAGGCTGACAATGACAGTGGCTCCTACCTGGGACTACTGTTGTGTGTGTGTGTAGACAAAAGGGATTGACCATCCCAAAAGTTTCCCAGGGATGACATCATTATTCTTATTGTGTCCTTATAATTTGTAAGCTGCTTTGAGCATTTCTTTTCAGTGCCAGATACTATTCTGAGTTTGATATGTAGTAACTCACTTAATCCTCATAATCCCTGATAAACACAGCCATGTAAGAATGCCTGGCTAGCTGATCACAGAACTGGATTCCAATGTCTTTCCCTTGTCGACATTCTTTAGAGTACCCAGCTGAAGTTCTTATTGATGAATTCTAAAAAAAAAAAAAAAATTTTATTCCTATTGCCTGTATATGGAATTTTGAGACTCAAGATACTTTTTATTCCTTAAAGCATATATGATAGGATAGTTTCACAATCATTCTTAAAGCAAATTGGGACCTACACGCTGATGGGAGAAGCAAAATAATAATGTGATGCTCCCACAATACATATTGCATAATTTTCCTACTGAGAAGAATGATGTTTTCCAGATGCAGTTATATATAAACCTAATTATGAAATGTCCACCAGGGTATAATTTTAATTAATCTATTCTGCTTTTTAAAAATTGCATTCCTTCCACACTGAGATATTTTATTTATACTTTAGAAAACTGTATAATTTGCATTTTTAACTATCATGCTTAATTCCTCAAAGGAAGGCAATTAGTCTTTGGAACTTCTTTTATGTGTTGTAGTAAATCTCCTTTTCATTTAAAAATTCTGCTCGTTTCTTCCTAGTCTTTGGGTTTGGATGTCCTATAGTCCAGGTAGGGATAGTAGTATTCACAGACCTGTATACTAAAGTAGTCCCTTCTATTGTATTGCTTAGAGCAGTTGTTTATAACCTTTTTAATGTCACCTCCCTGTTAATAAAATATTTTTGAGCATGCGTCTCTAATGTATGCACAATTGTTATAAATTATGTTACTTTCTTGCTGTAAATTAATATTGGTAAAGTTCCACTTGTTTCCTTTATTGAGCGAAAATAAGGATACATACAAACTGTAAAGTGTTGACATCCATGAGTCATTTTTCACATATTGCATTTGAGAGTCCACTTGATTGAGAAGTAATGCAGTCTATTTTCTTATCTAATAAGCAGGATGGTTAACATCCCTCATTTATCTCACAGAGTTGTGAAGAGAATCAAATGAAGTAATAGTGACTGTAATAACTGTATCAGTTAGCTATTGCTGTGCAACTACTATTTAAATGATTATTTTATTGATTAAGTTTATTTGGAGGAATCATTAAAATAATGAAATAAACTATATTGGTGTATTAAGATGTTCTCTGTGTTAAAAGGCTTCATTTAGAGGATTTACCATGAGTGTTCAACTGTGTTCTGCTGGCAGTTCCATTTTCCTTTGTGCCACACTATTAGAAATTTTAAAACCATAAATAATCATTTGACAGATGATGAAGCTGAAGCCTAGGGGAGTTTGTTAGTATGACAATTTATGCCTCACATACTCCCCAGGGATCTGAGTAGGCTTATAATAGAAAATACAGACAAAAATACAAGTGAGTACATGGATACAAGTTTTTGGTTTTGTGTTTTTTAAAGGAAAGTGGAAAGAGGAATGATTGAATCAAAAAATTTAGGCTGAGGAAAGCTTTAGGCATAAATATAAGTTCCAACCTTTTGAGCTATTAGGGCAAAAGGAGAATATCTGCATAGCTCTTAATATCCAATGAAAGATAGCATTATAAGAGACAACCTCTTTTATTCTCTAAATTTGAACTAAGGGAGGACTTTGCCTTGAAGTTATTTATATTAGGAGCATTATCATATCTTGATCGCTGTTGTTGTTATGAGATGTTTTACATATTAGCTGCTTTTTATGCCAATCTTCCATGAGAGAGAATTATGCTGAGAGTAATAAATAAGAGACTATAAAACTCTTGGGCAGATTTAAAAAAGAAAGCAAATAAAACTTCAAAAAGTAGGGGCTTCCCTGGTGGCGCAGTAGTTGAGAGTCCACCTGCCGATGCAGGGAACGCGGGTTCGTGCCCCGGTCCAGAAAGATCCCACATGCTGCGGAGCGGCTAGGCCTGTGAGCCATGGCCGCTGAGCCTGTGCCCCACAACGGGAGAGGCCACAGCAGGGAGAGGCCTCTGTACTGCCAAAAAAAAAAAAAAAAAAAAAAAAACTTCAAAAAATAGAATTATTGAAATAAACTTAATAGATGGATATTGCAGATTAGATACAATTAAAGAGGAAATTAGTGGATTGGAAGATAAATCAGAAGAAATTGCACAGAATGCAACACAGAGAAACAAAGAAGAAATAGAAAATGTTAAGAGCTATGGAGGATAAAATAAAAGACTCTGTAAACTGTCTAAACAGAGTTGTGAAAGAAGAGATAAAGAGGAGGCAATATTTGAGGAAATAACTAATAAATTTCTAGAGTTAGTGAAAGACATGAATCCTCAGATAAAAGCATATCAAACAGGATAAATAAAAACAAATCTGTAACTAAACACATACTAGCAAAATCTCATAATAGAAAAACAAAGAAATTTTAAAAGCAAACAGAAAAAAAAACCCACCCCCAGATTACCTATACATTTAATTACAAGTGAAAGATAGTTAAACAATGAGGACTAAATTTCACTAGCAACAATGGAATCCAGAATGATACCTTCAGAAATCAAAAGGAGAAATCTGTCTACCTGGAATTGTATATCCAATTAAACCATCTGTCAAGAATGGTTGAAAAAAAGAAACTTGCAGATGAACAAAAAGTAAGTTCATAAGCTACTGAGAATTCCTAACAAAATCACTTCTAAAAGATGGACTTCAGAAGAGAAGAAAACCATCTCGGGGGGGAAAAAAAAAAAGAATGAGAGAAACATGCAATTCAAAAGCAGGCAAGAAAGGAGAAAAAAGGAAACCCACGCATATGCAAATAGGACAAACAAAGCACAAACTAAGATGGTAGAAGTCTAAATGTAATTGTAGTACTTTAAATATAAATGGGAAAAATGGTCTATTTAAAAGACAAATGTTTCAGGGTTTGATTAAAGAGAAGCAGCACTAAAAACAAAGCAAAACCCAGCTCTTTGTTGTTTAAGAGATTGATCTAAAATCATGAGGACACACAGACACAGAGAACAGACTTGTGGTTGCCAAGGCAGGGGGTGGGGGTGGGGCATGGGGAGAGTGCAGGGGGAGGGTTGGATTGGGAGGTTCGGATTAGCAGATGCAAACTATTATATATAGAATGGATAAACAACAAGGTCCTATTGTGTAGCACAGGGAACTATATTCAATATCCTGTAGTAAACCATAATGGAAAAGAATATGAAAAAGAAATATGTGTATAACTGAATCACTTTGCTGTACACCAGAAACTAACATGACAATGTAAATGAAGTATACTTCAATTTTTAAAAAATTAAAAAATTAAAAACAAACTCTCTGGGGGAAGCAAAAAGTGAAATAAAATAACGAGGACACAGAAAGGTTGAAAATAAAAGGATAGAAAAAGACCAGGCAACCAAAAGAAAGATTGTGTAGCTATACTAATTAATAACTGACAAAATAGAGTTTAAGGCAAAAGCATTTTTGAAGATAAACAAGGTTCTCATTTAGATGAAAATGTTTCAACTCATCAGAGACAGATAATATTTTTAAATTTGTGTATACCTTCAAATTATATAAAGTAAAAACTAAAAGAATTGCAAAGAGAAACTGACAAATAAGCATCATAGAGGGAACTTTAACATAACTTCTCTCTTTCTCAAAAACTGGCAGATCAAACAGATAAAATATTAGTAAGAATAAGGGATATTTGAATAAAAGAACTGAGTATCTGAGTATCACATAATACTATCACCTAACAATGAGAAGATACTAAATTTTAAGGATACATATAACAGTTGTGAAAATTGACTCTTTACTAGGCCATAAAGTAAGTCTCAACAAATTTAAAAAATCGGCATCAAAAAAAAAGGAAAAAAATCACCATCATTTGAATACTGATTCATATAGATGCTATTCTCTTACCATAGTAAGAGATAACAAAATGCATTCTCGCCACCTGATTAATACCTTATTTAGAGAAACTAACCCCCCCCATAATTCTAAATAACTTATGTGTCAAAGGTAAATTACAGTGGAAATTAGAAAACTCTTGAATCTGAACAATAACTAAAACATGACATATTAAAATTTGTGGGATATAAGAAAGGAGGTGCTAGAGGAAAATTCAAAGCTATATTTGCTTATAAATAGAAAAGAAGAAAGGCTAAATTAGTCAGCAAACATCTCATTTAAGTTAGAAAAACAATAACAAAAATAGAAGCAAGAAACTAGTAAAGATAATTTAAAAAATCAGTGTAGGAGGAAGCTTTGAACTTTTTCAAATGCTAGCTGTGATTGTCATTAGTGTTGTTCACCAAATATTTCTACTTCTAGGCAAATGGGATAGCATTTCCCTGGTCCTTAAATCTATGTGTGGTCATGTGATTTGCTTTGGCTGATGAAATGTGAGTGAAAGGAGTGTGCATTTTTGGGTGGAAGCTATGGCTGTTAGTACACGATTTACAAAACTGTGTCTTTTCCTCTGCCATGCTGAAGAGCAGTGCTCCAGATGATGGCTCCTTAATTAGCCTGATACTGTACCAGAGCCCTCAGCCTACCTATGATGGACATGTAGTGGGAGCAAAGGATCATTGGTTGTGATTTGGCGATTGTCATAACAGCATAATCTAGTGCAGCGATTCTCAACCAGTGGATGATTTCGCCCCTGAGGAAACATTTGTCTGGAGACATCTTGGCTGTCACAGCTGGGGCGGGGGGTGGGGGGGTGGCACTGACATCTAGTCGGTAGAGGTCAGGGATGTTGCTAAACATCCTACAATGGATAGGACAGCCCCACACAACAAAGAATCCAGCACAAAATATCTAGCACAAAATATCAATAGTGCCAACATTGAGAAACCCTGATTTAGTGTACGTGGCTCAATAGAGTAATAAGCAAATATTTCTCAAAAGAAGTGGAATCACACTGATTTTTTTGGCTTCTATTCCAGTGAACTCTTTACTAAATCTCCCTGACTCTGTTGAATATGTTCAGATCTATTTTTTTATCTTCCTTCGGATGAGGCTTGGTGAAGATCAAGCACAGTAACTGGACCAAAAGTGTTAATGTAGAGTCGAGTCATTATGTGCATAGGGATGTAGGCAAAGGTCACGTACCAGTGGGGGGAATTCTGTCTCTCTAGATTTCCGGCTAATTCTCGTCCCTGGAATCATGTCTGCTGTCAAATTGTCAGTGTCTGTATTTGCTTCTCTCTCTGTCTCTTTGTCTCTCCTTCGTGCCTTTCCTCTTTTCTGTGTCTTCTTTCCATGCAGCCAGAGTAGTGGCATGGCCAAGATCTTGGCCTCAGAAGCAAGCTGAGTTATCTCTTTGCTCTTTCTTTTCCCATGTAGCAGTTAGGTCTACAGCTATTGCACAGACCACAGCCCAGGCCAGTTTGTTGCCGAGCATTGCAGCATGCTCTTTCGTAGTCTGTGGATGTCTGGGTTTATTCATTTTGGAGCTGGCAGGTGTGATCGATTCATTGTCTAACCAGGCAAAAACAGTGTTCCATATGGTCCAGTCCAGTCCACTAGAGCTCTCTGCACTGAGGTTTGGAGCCAATACCTCTGCTAATAGTGTTACTTTGATTTCCATCTGCCATTATTCCTTGCTCATATATAACCCCTGAGCTCTCACTTGGGAGAATGCCTGTAGTTTGGAGTAGGATTAGGGTATTTTCAGACTCCTGGCCATAATATTATATAATTGCAGGGCAAATAAACCACATTACTCCTACTTCAGCAGTTTAATTCTCCATTTTAGCTAGACTAAGCTCATGATTTATCTCAATAGAGAACTTTTATCCTCTTGCTGAATGATGAGTTAGTTATCAGCTAACATATTTTAAGCATTCAGTATCTACTAGGCAATCATATAAACATTTTAACAAATTATATCATTCAATTCTCAAGAACTCAATTTTAAGCAGATACTATTATTATATCTTTATTTAGCATATGAGGACAGTGGACAGCAGAGAGTTTAAGGAACTTGCTAATAAGTAGAGCAGATGGCACTGCAGCATGCCACTCTTGGACTTCAGAGACTGTGCTGTTAACCCCTATGTCATTTTGCTCATCCTGTGTCTTAGATTGTAATCATTCCATTTTACTTTGAGGTCAGAAGGCGGTGGTCTTGCTCTAGTGGGACAGTAGGCAACGTAGAGACCCATCCTAGGTAGAACTTTGTGCTGCCCCTTCACTCAAGCCTGTGCTGCCTGGGTCTTGGGAACATTAATTTGAAGCACTGGGTCTCAGTATGTCTCGTCCATCTTTGGAAGTCAAAATGGAAAGCTGCCCTGGTGCCGTTGCAGGGCTTGTTTCTGTTACACTGACTAGAAAGCCTTCGGTAGAACCTCAGGAGACATCAGATAGAAAAGCGAGTACGTCAGGT
The DNA here is from genome assembly GCF_002837175.3 of Physeter macrocephalus. Taxonomy (NCBI): domain Eukaryota; kingdom Metazoa; phylum Chordata; class Mammalia; order Artiodactyla; family Physeteridae; genus Physeter; species Physeter macrocephalus. Next base: position 152,082,205 of record NC_041221.1, read on the forward strand.
TGATTTGGGAAATTGGTGCTGTAAGCTCCTCAGAATCACAAACCTAGTGTTCCCTTAATTAGAGAGGTGGCCCTCCAATCAATATTCTTGCTATTCCTTTCTAAGCCATTTTCCTTGCTTCCCAGCCAGCCACTCTGGGGATTTTCAGCTGACGACGGTACAGTCCTCCTGGGGCTGTGCAAAGCACAGAGGGGGAGAGAGAGCATAATTTGTTGGCCTGTTACATGGGGTTGCTAAAGCACAGGATTGCATTCATCAAAGCCTGCATAGTTCTCCCCAGTTTTATATTCGGAATGCGTGTTCCATGGTTCACTTACGAGTGATGGCAGGATGCAGCAGATATGCTGAAGCATTGTCTGGAAATGTTTAAGCATTTTAATTTTTTTTTTCTTTTGTTGCAAGAAGAGAATACCCAAAGCTCCAAGTAAGAAACCACACTGTCCCAAGAGCTGAACTCTGCCCAGATGTCTGTTACACATGCAAAGTTCAAACTAGTTGTATCTTCTTACCCAATAAAAGAAACTGAGGTGAGAAGAAAGAAAATAACAGCAACGACAACATCAGCAATTCTCACTATTATTTATTCAGTATCATGTCAGGCACTAAATGATTGATGCATTATCTCATTTAATTGTCACAGCCGTCCTACAAGGTAGAGCTATAACATCTATATTGCATGCATGAGGAACTGGGGATTAGAGTGGCAAAGAAAATTGGCCACAATACCACAGGATTTGAACTCTGGTCTCACTCACTCTGAAGCCCCTTATCTGAACCATTGGTTTGAATTTGATTTACTTGTTCAAGCAAAATTAGAAATTCTCACTCCAGATTTGATTAATCAGGATTCTCTCATAATCCCTGCTGCCAGTATGAAATAAACTGATTAGTCTTAAAGCATGGTTGAAACAGGTCGCCTAGGCTATGTTTATAGGAATAATATAATTACAGCAGTTTTCAGGAGTGTTCAGACTCCCCCAAAGTAAACATTAGTGAAGAAAGATAAGTTAGGGGCCCCAATTAACCATATTGGATTGGTTTCACTGGGTGGATGTATAGCTTCCCAGTTCACTTTCCTTGTATAAACACAGCTGTGATGTACCAACACATGCCTTGGCGTGCCGGGATCCAGAGGAATTTCTTAAAGAGAATTCTGGAAACTGTGTTTATCATCTTGTCCTTTGCCGTCTTGCCTTAGGACCACGTATTTATTTGGCATAAAATCGAGAAAAAAAAAAGCTCAGCTGAATGGTTCCTTTATAACCTGAAGACCTTGAGTTGTGACCTCAAAAGGGTTCTATCAATAGAAAAAGAGTCCCTTAAAACACTTATTCTTCTGTAATTCGAACTATTTTGCTGTTGTTATTGTGAAAGAACGATTGGCATGTTATTTCACTTGCTCTTCATATTGGGACAGTGAATAGTCTAATAAAGTGTCAGGTTGTTCTCAGAAGGGCTTTGTCCAACACTGAAACAAAAACACAGTTCCTGAAACTTAGTCTTCATTTGGGAAGTTAGGTAATGACAGTCAAAGAGAATGTCTAGAGAAGCAGTGAAGAGAAAGGAAACCAAAGGGACTTAAGTTTGAACAGGGGTGAATTTATACATTCCAGTTTGAGGGTTTGAAACAGCGTGAAATCCAACAGCTATTCATTGAGAACGCTCTTCAGTGTAAGGGATTAAAGTTCTGCATTGGGGATAAAAACATGAGTTTGTTAGCTCTCAGTGACTTTATACCCTAAGATGAATGGAGGCTTACAATGAGTAGTTTAGCCTAATGCCTTACTTTAAAAAAAAATTTACGCAACTGCCTGGTTAAGGAGTGTTCTGCTTTGGGCTAATGTTAGCATAGGCGAAGGAGGGAACCAACTAAATATGGAGTGGCAAATAGATTTCTTTTCCTGTGACAATACTGATCAATAGATTCAGCTTTGAGAGGATGACTGAGGTCAAATCTGGGTTTGATTAGTGATGTCTGTTATAGACATGGGAGGGGAGAATTTTAGCGGGATGTGGTATAGTTTATATCACTGATGTAAATTTGAACTGTAGCAAAAGCTGTGTCTATTCCCTAAAAAGCTGCTTCACTATTTTACTTTAGTACTGAAAGTATCACCTCTAATTTGCTGCTTAGCCTACATTATTATTAAAAAATAAAAATAAAAGCTAACAGGTACTGGGTTCTTAGTACATGTCAGGCAGTACTTGTACTTTGCACATATTATCTTATTTATTCTTGTTTTACAGATGAGGACCATAAGACTCACTCTCTAGAAATTGAATCAAGGTCCTTCGGGCTCCAAAGTTTACGCCTCTAACCACTGCATTTTTAAGGCACATTCTTTTTGGGCTTCTGGTGAGGCTTTTTATGCCCCTCTCTATTTTGGGAAAACATCTCTCCTGAGAAACCAGGGGAATATTGAACAAGAGCATAGAGAACAGAAAATGCAAAGCACAGATCCAGAACAGCTTTGACTGTAATATGCTGCTAGCCCTGATTTCGCAGGTCATGTAAGCCCCTGGTTCTTCAAAAGGCATTGGCCTATTTAGTGAAGGGCCTTCTTTGGGATCCAATGTATTTCCCTAAGATGAGGAAGTGGTAAGTTTTGCTTTCATTAGGCAGTAAGTTAAAGTTGCAGAGGACACAGAATGGAGCTATAATGATGAAAAGGATGCTTCGGTGGGTCCAGGGTGTCAGATGCTACAGTGAAGACAAGTCAGAGTGGTCCTTGCAGAGGGAAACAGTATTCATTCACAAATTTTATTCAATTGCTCATTTATCCAACAAAGACTTAATTGAGTACCTGCTTTGCTTTAGGCATTGTGCCAAATCCTGGAGATAAAGTTTCCTGTTAACATGGAGTTTTGGAAGGGAGGAGACTAGCTCTGGAAATAAATAATACACTAATGAGTTTGCCTAAGGTTGCACTGGCTTCCACCCTTAACACTTGGAGAGTCTGCTTTCTTCTCGTTGGATAGCACTATTATTACAGCACTCACATCACCATTCTAATTCTAAACAACATAGATGACACATGAAAATTCACATGCATCATATTAAGTGAAAAAAGGTCAAATACAATATTTTATCTACAATATGATCATAGCCATGTCAAAATTATGAGTGTAACAGGTTGACCTAACTGAAAATGTGTCTGGAGATTTTGAAACATTTACGAGGAGAAGCTGAAAAAAAAAAAAACCCATCTTTTAAGAGCTGCAAGGATTTTCTGTCTCGTAAGAAAGTCAGCTTTCTGAACTTCTCCAGGTCAGACTAGTCCTTTGTTTTAGGAAAATCACTGAATTGTCTTAATGTTACTGAAAGGTAAAGCAAGATGCTAGCTATTATTTGGGAGACTTGTGAAATCATAGAGACACCTTTGACTGACAAACCAAATGCTGTCTGTGGTCATATACTTTTGTTGCCTGTGTATGAGCAGAGCATCCTGTGTTTCTTTTATCTGTGTGGGCTGAGACTGCACTGTGCCCTAACTATGGTCACCTGTGTCTGGGGTGTCCTGCAGATTATTATTTGAGCTACTGTCTCCCAGGGAAGTGACTTCCAGAAGGATAAGCAAACAGGGACTTTATCTCATGTGGGGAGTGTCACACTGGGCTGGGGTTTGGGGCTGGACTGGGCTTTCAGTGATCTATCAGATCTGGTCATCCAGACTTTGAGAAGTGCTCTGATTCTGGATTATTGTTTTCTTATATTAACTTCATGCTGGTACCAAAGAGTAGGACCACATTGCTGTGAGCGAGGGTAGGGTTTGCTCTGAGAAGGAAAGGTGTTGTCTCTGTCGATCCCTCTGGCAAAGAGTAGATCCACTGGGAATAGAGATGATGGTCTGGAATGAGGAGACACTTCTCTTCTTGGAGACATGACTGTGGGACCTGGGTTGTAAGCAGGGGAGGTAGGTTTGGCCACACTTTCAGTTAAGGCTGGGCTGGAGGTATTTACATAAGGGGGCCCCAGAGGAAGCATCTGGGCCTCATTCTAGATCTAGAGGCAAGTTTTTCTTGGTTGTAGTTTCCTTCTGTTCTTCTTGAACTATAAGTAAAGTCTTATTAGAAGTTGGAGCCTAGTCTCAGCACTGCTGTGGAGAATCAAGAGAAAGGCTTCTTCCACTTTGGGGGTTCCAGACAAGAGAGGAGGCTCACATCTGCTTTCTCTCTGAGACCAGGGTGATGGAGCCCAGACCTGGGTCCTTGGAACTGCAGCAGAGGGAGGCTGTGGCAAAAATCATGTAACTGCCACCTTCCCTTTCCAATCCCTGCCTGTCTCCTACTCTCCTAGATATAAAAGGGGATGGAACTTTGGAAGAGGGAGGGCCCTAAGATCTAGGAGTCAAGCTTGGAGACCTGGGCAGGCAAACACATTTGGTAAATAACAAGAAAGAAAGGGAAAAAATTAAAATTAAAAAAGAAACAGATGGTAAGTGGGGAAAAAAAGAAAAAGAGGGAATTCTAGAGAATTATTTGCATTATTTAATTTCTATAGTTATAATATTGTTTTTGCAATAAATCAAGACTGCATAGTGACACAATTATTGTGACTCTACTATCTACAAAGTCCCTGTACAACAAGGGGTTGACATTAACTTGGTCAACTAACGTCCAATGTAAAAACTGGAGGTGTGTCATCTGCAATGATCTCTTTCACATAAACTTACATAAAATTGAATTTTTTTCATGTCCCTGGTGGGAGTTTCTTTTGTTTTAGTTTATATTGAGTCCATTTGTGTAGTTCTCCTAGTCTCAGCAGGGGAACATGTTGGTTGGTAAAAGGCAGCCAACCTTAAGAGCTAAAATTACCTAATTCTTATTCTTGTAAAATGATTTAAGTCTTACTTAATTTTTAGTGTATGAAAGACATGTTCATGGTTCTCAATTAAAAGGTACCAAAGGTAAACAGTGCAAACTCTCCTTCCCATTGCTCCCCGCCTCTTCAGAGATGACTATTTACCAATTTCTTGTATTTTTTTTCTAGAGGTAATTTTTGCATATACAGGCAAATACCTGTATCTGTGATGTTCTGCACATTTAAATGCTCATCCTGAGCTTGACACTCTGAGCATTTTACATGCGTTGGTCCTTCAACTCTCACAGTATACCTACGAATAGGGACTTAGGTATTATTAACATCCCCATTCTGTAGAGGAGGAAACTGAGGCTCAGAGAGAGTGGTGTGTTGGGTCGTCTTGTACCAGTGTGGAAGAACCCTTTGTTAAATTGTTAGGAATTTTTTGATTTGGTTGACCACAGACTGACAGCTTGCAATGGACCACACTAGGAGTGTTTGCATTTATGGAAATTGGCAAATGCTACAAATCGCATTCCTTCTAGCCTGAGCTGGTTGGTTAATGTTTACCAGCACACCATTTCTCAGAGAGGTCCAGTGACTTGTTCAAATTCACCAGCTAAAGGTGGCTGAGTCAGAATTTGACCTCAGGCCTCTCTTGACTCCAGACCCTGTGTTCTGAGCCAGGAGAAAATGAACTTGAGCTTCCTGTTGCCTGTTCTGGTTACCTCCCAGCCCTTGGACTCTCCAGATCCAGGCTGCATTATGACAATCTCTCTCTCTCTCTTTTTAAGCACTTTCATTGTCATGGTTAGTGTCTTAGTAGTTTGTTTCCTTCTCATCATAAAGCTGACCCATGCTTATTGCAGACAAGTTGTAAAATGGAGAAATATATGAAGAGGTAAATAGCCACCCCTGAAATAACCGGTGCTAACATTTTGTCACCTTCTTCCGCCTTTGACCTTTGTGTTTTTGATTGCTTGAACTGAACTTGATTCTTATTTGGTACCTCTGTTTTGCCTTCGGACGTTTTCCTCTTTGAGTTGTTATGATGTTTCTTAGTACCTTTCAGTATGCTTGTTCATAGAGGAGTCCTAGCTGTGACATGGGCTGCAATTAACCCCATTTTAAAGCACTCATGTGTAGCATCAGCATATATGGTGAAAAAAACGATGTAGTCAGCTTTATCCTTGAATCAGGCTCAGTGCGGCAAGAGGCTCATGATGTGAGAGGCATGAGGGAAACAAAATCAGGGGAGGAAGCCACCAATTCAGATTGTTTGATTCACAATCACTGTGATATGTGTGTCTTTTGAGTGGAATAAGGGCAAAATCACACATGCTGTTTACATTGTTATTTCTCTCCCTCTATTTTTTTTCCACCGAGCTTGTACACAGTAGTTGAATTTATGTAATTAGAATGTGCAAATGACATACTTTCTTGATAAAACAGAGCAGCCAGAGGAGCTAAGTAAAACACTGAGCCTTCTAAAATATAGAAAATCAGTTGCTCAATAATAACGCATTGTTAACTTTAATTGTAACGGCTAACAATATTATATTTTACTTCTAGAATATGCCTGTAAGACAATATTTGTGTTTGTATGTGTTTGCATGGGAGTCTCACTATATATATAAAACCATAGTGACTAATTCCGCATCAGGTAATTGATCGGGGGTGTTGAAGAGGAGCTCTTTCCTTCACAACATTTCAGTAATAAGTGACATAGAGAAATACAGGCTGTCCCAAGAGACAGAGCCTGTCCTTGGCTTTGGGCTATGCAAGCCCTGTAGGTTCTGAGCATCAGTGATACAAATTGTGCCAATCTGTTAGAACAGACCCAGCTTCCCAGTGGTTTTGTGACTGTCGCCTGCCTCTGCGTTTATTATAATGAAATGGTTCTTGGACAGCTGGGTTATCAGCAAAGAGCTATGTAGGAAGTGCCCTGCCCAATTAATCAGATGTCATTCTGACCAGATTTCTTTATCACATAGCTTCATGGTAAACAGCAAAGTATTAATAAATGAAAATCAAAAAGAGACGAAGGAGAAAGACATCATTTTTATGTATACTTGTCTTAAGGCATATTTTTCCATTTCTGAAACTTGAAAAATAACCATCTGGAAAGAATCATATTATAGACAAGGCATGTCATGACATTTACAGCAAATATTTTTGCTGTGAGGATCAGTATTCTCTCATTGCCCCATCATCTGCCATATAATCAGATACCCATAAACTATTCAATAAATAAAGGGTTCCTGCAATAAATCAATAGTACAGGGATAATACGTTTTAAGTGTTCACATTTTCCTTTGTTTATCCTTCTTTTTAAACACACATTTTTGCATCACAAACCTCCTTAAACGTTTGTCTTTGTTTCTTTGTTTCTCAGCCACCCGGTCTCAGTCAAATGACATTAAACTGCACCACTGCAGAGAGATCTCTGGCATAAATAAATGTATCAGGAGGTCAAGAGGTCAAGAGCATAAATGAGGCAAAGATTTCAAAGAAATCACCGAGCAAATGATTTATAAATCATGGAAAATACTGCTCTGGCCATAAAAGAGAAATTAAATTTATACATCATGAGCTTCAGGATGCTTTGGGTTCTGGTGGGTAACTGGGTTAGAAATGGAGGAGCTTATGTCATTCTGTTGTTGGTTTGGAGCCTTGTTACAGCGGCATTTACCCCAGGACACTAAATCAGGAGGAGTGAGATTAAACTCCCCCGCCCTTCTCTTGTGTCTCCAGAAACATTTGCTTTTACCTCTGACCTGGAATTTCCACCACACCAGGCTCGACTCTGGAGTGGGGTAAGAATCAGTTCACTCTTGAGGCAGCATGATAATACCCAAGAGTGAATACGAGCCTCCCATCTGTTGGTGAAAGGCTCAGAGTCCTACCTTTGTATGTAGAAAAGCGACAGAGAATTAGAGCATCTGCCCTGGCTGGCCAAGGAACCTGTGGAACTGAGGCCTTCTGGAACATAACAGCCAAACCATCTATAGGGGAGAATAAAATGAACTAGTCTCTGTAAAATGAACAATACTTCTTTATGCTATGATAATCTGTAAAGAGAATCTGTCCAGAACTTTTATAGCTTAAAAATAATACTTTCTACTTTCTGCCATATTTTCTTCAAAGATACGATGTGTAATCATTTCTCTCTTCTTTCCCCCTCCCTGATTTCTATTTTTTTCTAAATTTGGGAAAATATCAGATTGGAAACTGCTTGAAAGTATCTATTTCATCTCTCTATGAAATGTACACAGTGATCTATACATAAAACTGAAGTAATTTCATGGGGAACTTGCCGAAAACATACTCAATTGGGAATGTCACTTCCGAGTTAAACAGATGTGAAGCAGCAAATGACACCATGAACAGCCATCAAACTTTGGAATTGATTGCTGCTCTTTATGACCTAACCGATGGGGACTTAAACTTGGGGCTAGTTTTAAAGTTTTCCTGGAAACAAATTTTGCTAATCCCACTCAATGGAAACAATATGCTGGTTCCTAGCTTGAAATACAGATCTGCGGTGATGACAGAAAAAAACCAACACAGTGTCAAGATTCCTTTGCTCTCACAATCCAAGGTAGGATGTCAGTGGAGCTCTAAGTTTCCTTCCTTCTCCTTTCCTTCCTCCCTCCCTCCCCACCCTCCCTCTCTTCTTCTCTCCCGCTTTCCTTCTTTCTTTTCTTTTCCTTTTTTTTCCTTCTCAAGTTTCTCTCTTTAGCTTTCAGGTATTTGCAGGAAGAAAATCTGTTTGAGGTGGTAAATTTTTGGCTATGTGTTTTGCTTTTTAAATGTCAAGGACACTTTATTTATTTGTTTGTTTATTTATTTATTTATTTTTGGCTGTGTTGGGTCTTCGTTTCTGTGCGAGGGCTTTCTCTAGTTGCGGCAAGCGGGGACCACTCACTATCGTAGCCTCTCTTGTTGCGGAGCACAGTCTCCAGACGCGCAGGCTCAGTAATTGTGGCTCACGGGCCCAGTTGCTCCACAGCAAGTGGGATCTTGCCAGACCAGGGTGCGAACCCGCGTCCCCTGCATTGGCAGGCAGACTCCCAACCACTGCACCACCAGGGAAGCCCTCTAGGACACTTTTTACTCAAACATTTGGGATAAGGAAAGGTTAAGACACATTTTTTCCCCCTAATCTCCTTTTTCTAGTTTTCCTAAACATAGGTTATATGTTAAAGGACATTTAATCCACAGCTTGCTAGTGCATTTATTCTTAAGTTATCAAAATTGGATTTCTGAGTCACCTTGCTTAATGATGTCTTTCCAATACCCTTTTTCTTGATAACTGGAAAGTTGAGCCTTGTGGCTGGGGCCACAAATCTATGTTGTGTTTGGAACTCTGGCTCCTAAGAATTGGTTGGCACTGTTTTCTTTCTTTATTCATTTTAGAAGGATACTTTATCTTCCTTATCTTGGAATCACTGTAAATACCCTAATGGGGCATCTATCCTTAGAATCATTTCTTTCCCCAAAGAGATTTGGTATAGAAAGTTGAATAGGTTAAAAACAAACAAAAAAAACAAAACAAAACTCACATAAGCTGTACTTACTTTCCTCTGCCTTTAGCTTTTTTCACATTAAAGAGAAGCTAATCTGAAAAAGAAATTGAGATTTTTGCAAAGATCTGAATGAGACTGCAAACTTTTTCAGTGGTTTTCCCCAATAGTCTCATAGCAGTTGGCTTGAATTATGTCTTCATTACTCAGTAAAGGACAAGAAAGGATATTAACTCATATCTTAGCAAGAATGTATGAAGTATACATCTGGAGAGAACTTGTTAAATTTAGGATTAGGCTAATGATTAGTTTATTTGCATTTTTCAGAGACTTGTTAGGAGTTTTGAATGGTTTTCTGTTGAGCCAAGTTTGGTTGCCTGCTTAACCTCTTCCTTACACCATGGCTCTGGTGTTCTCAGTTATAGCTGCCCGTCTCAGAGCTGGGCTTTCATGTAGTTGGGTCTGTTGGGCCAAGAAAGAGGAGAGAGAATCTCTGCTACCACGAAATCTCTGACTTTGTTACATTTAAAGATTTATTTGTTTTTATGGAAGTGAGCAACATGTATTACCATATTTGCCTTTTCTGGTCCACTGGCTTTTGATCACGTTTCATGGATTTAAAAAAAAAATTATTTATTTATTAAAAAAATTTTTTTTTTTTTTTGTGGTATGCAGCCCTCTCACTGTTGTGGCCTCTCCCGTTGGGGAGCACAGGCTCAGTGGCCATGGTTCACGGGCCCAGCCACTCCGCAGCATGTGGGATCTTCCCGGACCGGGGCACGAACCCGTGTCCCCTGCATCGGCAGGTGGACTGGCAACCACTGCGCCACCAGGGAAGCCCTTCATGGATTTTTTTAGCACATGATGTTTTGTTTGCACTGATAAACAAAGTTGAAATCTTGAACATACAAATGGAGAGCGGGCTGAGGTACCCTATAAGCAGGCTGTGTGATGAGGTCTGCCTATTATTACATGAATGCTATACAGTATATGATAGTGGATGACAAGCAGGGTGACAGTCTGAGCAGAGAGTAAGTGAGACAGTAATTCAGAAACACTAGTCTGATAAGGCAAAAAAAACAAAAACAGAAAAAAACCCCAAACACAAATATTCCTTACTGGTTCCAGCATGGAATTTCTTTATTAATACTCTGATTTAAGTGATATCAGATATAATTCCTCAGGGCCTATTTTAAAGAATAGAGAAGAATCTTTTGTATTTAGTTCATGGACAGAAGACTGTGATATAAGAGTTCTTGACATTTAATTTTTTCTTTTGTTGTCTGAATATCTGCTGCCTCAATTTCCCTTTGTCCCACTGACAATCTAATTTGTAGTGAAAGCGATTGGGAGCATGGTCTCTGCAGTTAAGAGTTCAAATCCTGCCTCAGCTACAAGCTAACTGATTTTACACAAGCTACCTGACCTCTCCTTGCCTCAGTTCTGTTCTCTGTAAAATGGTGAAGACAGTATTACCCACCATGTAGAGTCATTGTGAGATTCAAGTATGTGAAAAGCAGAGTTCTTGGCACAGGGTGAATTAACACTTACTAAACGTTTGCTGCTGCTATTATTACTGTTACTGTTTCTGCTGTTACTGTTACACACCTTTTACATAGACAGGTTAAGGCAAACTGGGCTGGCCTATGCTCACATGATTCTAACCTGGCTGGATGTTAATTACTAAAAGTACTAAAATGAATTAAGGCTCTGAGACCTCCAAAGGCAAACCTAAAGTGAAGCACTTGGTTAGTATGGGGTAGTACCTGTGTACGCACGATTATTTTTCATTTAAGAAAAATGGAAATGTGCAGTGAAAATCTGATACTGAGGGAAGAACAGTGGATTATAAGTTGGAAAATTAAAAAAAAAACAACAAAAAACCAACCAAACAAAAACGTATGACCTTGGGCTTATCACATGTCCTCCTTGAATCTCATCAGCCAAATGAGAATGGGAGTGATGAGACCCACTCTGTATTTCCCAGGGTTACTAAGGGATCCGATTAGAAGAAGCTCGGGCACAGGAAAGCATTCTGGAAGAATGAATGTGCTGTTCAGGCAGGAGGTGATGCACGTTGAATGACAGAGCAGGCTCTTGCCCATCAATCCTGCACTTCCGCTGCTGCTGTTACAGCTCCAGTACGGGATGCTGGAGGGTGGCCCGACTGCACATTCCAGGGCACGCACATGGTTTGCTGATTGCGCTGGTGCCTGCTGTGCAAAAGGAACCAGGGTGCATTTTTATGTGTCAATTTCAGACAGACAGATAGTTTTGCTTTGGAAGTAAAGAAGCTTTCCTGGGTGAAATGGGACAAATGCTTAGACCCCAAATCCTTCTAAACAGCATCCAAATGGTCAAAACTTGTCCCCTTTGAGGTCTGAATGATACCTAGTAATTTTGTGACAGTCTATTCCTTAGGCAGAGTCGCAGAGTTCAGCAGCCACCCCCTACGGTCCTGGCAAAGGCAGTTTCCAAAAATGCCAGAATAGAGAGGAGTGAATATACAGTGTGGAAGAGGAAAGGCCTAGGGAGTCCAGATCCAGGCCAGGAGACCGCTTTCAACAACGAGAGAGAGAGGGAGAGAGAGAGAGAGAGAAAGAAAGAGAGAGGGAGAGAGAGTGCACATACACACGTGCAGGGCACAGAACTAGGAGGACCAGAAATCTCGCCTATACCACCAATCCAGATGCAGAAATAAGAGGAGGGGGCTTGGTTGGGGCCCTAATCCATCACTCAGCTTGGCGCGGGCAGGGAAGTCACGAGCCTGGCACCAGCCGCTGTGCTCCGGGGCCGCTTCCCCCACTTGGGTGGCAGAAGGGCTGCAGGCTGAACCGTGACGTCCTGGGCCTGTGCTCCTCAACAGATGGCACTGTAAATCTGAAATATTCCACAGGAGAAAGACAAATGGGAATCAGCCAAGAAGGCTCGAAGCCTGGCATACGGAGTGAAATAAATAGAGGCCCGGCATCCTTATGGGGCCGTTCCTTCCTCCTGCTCTTAAATATCACACTTCTGAAGTCATCTCCCACTGGAACTCCCAGCAGCTGAATAGGTTCATAAACACAGTTCTCTCTAGGCAGAGGGAAACTGAGAACTAAGGTGGTTACCCTGATGCTTCCAGCCCACAGTTAGGTCTGGGGACTGAACTTTTGAATGATTTCATCTGAGACCCCACTCTGGCCGATGACTCTCTGCCCTTACCCCCTGCCCCATCATTGAGATACAAACAATCCCTTCCCTAATCTTCTCAAACATTTGTTGACTGTGTGCTATATACAAGGCACTATCATTCATTCATTCCCTAGTCATTTATGCCTCCTTTATTGAGCACCTCCTTGTTTTCATACACTGCGCTTGTGACTGAGGCGACAGAGACAAATGATGGTAAATTGCCTTCAAGGAGTTCTAGTTCAGTGTCATGGACAGATATTAAACAGGCTTACGAAACCAAATACAATGGTTAAAGGACTCATTCTGCCCTTTAGCAGAGAGAGAAGCTCTTGATGTACTGATGGGATAATAACTGGACTCCAAATCTTATCAGTGTTTTAATGAGCCCATTTATGACAACTTTCAGTGGAAGTGTTTCAGAATCTCTGGTTTGAGACTGATGTATATAGTTTAGAAAATATTCAGAATGTTTTTATAGTATGCTTACAGAAAATAAAATTCATCTCTTACTGGTTATGCTGCAGCTCTGCCTGCCTTCTTGAACGCCAGCTGCTTTGTTGCCTCTGGATCTTCAGGCACCCTGTTCCAGTTTCAGTGAGTACTCTGCCCCTGTTCCCTGTATGGTGGCCTCATTGCAGGCTCTCATGCATCAGCATAAATAGCATTTCTCCAGGGAGGCAGGATGTTATAGTGGCTGAGTGAACTCTGCAGCAGTCCTGCCAGGATCAAAATTTGAATCTGCTACTTGCTAGCTATGTGGTGTTAGGCAGATTACTTACCTCTCTGTTCATCAGTTTGCCCATTTAAAAAATGTGGGTTGCTATGCTAGCTATCCCATAAGATGGTTAGGAGGTTTAAATTAGAAAATATATGGAAAGTATTTACAGTAGCACTCAATAAGCATTAATTTTTATTGTTCCCTCACTATCATATCTAAGTAGACTCCCTCCTGATACTTTGTTACTCTCTGCTCTCTTTTGGTATGGCACACATAGCTACAGTAGTCATGTAAGGCAATTCTTTGTTTATTTGCCTGTTAATTATCTGTCTTCTCCAGTACACTGTAAGTTCCACAAGGATCTTTTATTAAACAAAGTATCCCCAGCACCTAGTATAGTACTTGGATATAGTAGATGCTCCATAAATATTTGTGTTCTTTTTAAAATTTATTTTTGGCTGTGTTGGGTCTTCATTGCTACACATGGGCTTTCTCTAGTTGTGGCGAGAGGGGGCTACTCTTTGTTGCAGTGCGCGGGCTTCTCATTGGGTGGTTTCTCTTGTTACGGAGCACAGGCTCTAGGCGCAAGGGCTTCAGTAGTTGCAGCGTGTGTGCTCTATTATTTATTTATTTTTGGCTGCATTGGGTCTTCGTTGCTATGCGTGGGCTTTCTCTAGTTGTGGCGAGAGGGGGCTACTCTTTGTTGCAGTGCGCGGGCTTCTCATTGGGTGGTTTCTCTTGTTACGGAGCACAGGCTCTAGGCGCAAGGGCTTCAGTAGTTGCAGCGTGTGTGCTCTAGGGCGCATGGGCTTAGTTGCTGCGTGGCATGTGGGATCTTCCCGGACCGTCGAACCCGTGTCCCCTGCATTTGCAGGTGGATTCTTAACCCCTGCGCCATCAGGGAAGTCCCATAAATATTTGTGGAAAAAGAGAATGAATGAACAAATAAATGCAAGCTCAACCAAAACATCCTTGGAGGATGGGCATATATGGAAGATAGAGTGAGAAAGTTTTGTAGTGGATATGAATTTTTTTTTTAAAGTTATGGATTGATCTTTGAAATATGCTGCTTGGAAATCATTCTGTCTTGGTTTCCTAACAATGGAGAGTTCTGATTGCCAGACAGAAATTCACAAATTTTCCCATGTCATAATGGGCTACTGGGACAATTATGAAATATAACCTGACCCCAAAGGGAAGATGATATCTGGATCTTTTTCAGATACAGGTAGGAAGGTTTCATTGAATCTTCCTAATTAAAAATTAAATTGTTGATGCAACTAACTATTCAATCCAACTTGTTTATTAGCAAAAGCACCCAATCCACCACTGGGATCCCTGTTGCTAAGTTGCCTCAAAAAACAAATTGATTAATGGATTTTCTTTTTCCTAATGGCCTTTCAAGTAAGCAGGTCAAGTAACTACGATTTCATTAGGGCCCCTCTAGTCAGTGATAGCTGTGCAATTTGGTTCCAAACACCCAATTTATAGATTGGCCTAAGGCCCCCAGAATTGATTGTGTTGGCAGGATTTTAGAAGCCTGGGCATTGTCATTAACTATCCTTAAGGAATTTGGGGTCAGGAAGGGGAGTAGGAAGCTCTGCTGAGAAGCAAACACTTGCCCATTTCAGTGAAATGAAGCACTCCCTCTTTCACCCTAAAATCAAAATCACAATATATATTAAAATTGTTTATTAATGTCACTATTTTTTATATGAACTTCTTAAGTGGAGAATTGGGAACCAGCAAGATATAGTCATACATTGATGAGAGATATGGAAATAACAAAGGAGATGATAGTGAAATCTAGAGGCTGAAATTTGATATGGAAAAGTATTTTTGGTAAATTTTTGGTCAAGTCTTCAACTGACCTCTTCATTTTGGTACCAGTAGGACTGTAAGGGGTTATAACATTAGGATGGTAAAACTAAAGATAAACATATATTTATCTATATACATATATGTATCTCTATATCTGTGTCTATTATCTAAGTTTATATCCATGTCTGTGCATATCTATATCATCTATATATAATGGTGGCTCATATTGTGAACAAATATAGTAGGTATACATAAAATACACTTATTTTATATAATAGTGGGGAACTGAAACTGGGAAGATAGCTCAAAGACCAATGATGGAAAATGAGGACCAAGGAAGTAAGTGTGGGTGAAGAAACCCGAGTTTCCACAACAAAATATACTCAGTGTAGGTAATACCTGGAGGATCCAGAGGAACTTAATTATATAAGATAATGCAATATCTGAAACGGTTTCAGAAATTATAGTTTTCCTCTGAATTTCCAGGTTTGGTTGAAAATCAATAAATAATTACCAAGGTAGCTTCCTTTAAAGGATAGATAATGTCAAGTGCATTTTTTTCATTTAATTTTTATTAAAAATTTTTTAAAAACATCTTTATTGGAGTATAATTGCTTTACAACGGTGTGTTAGTTTCTGCTTTATAACAAAGTGAGTCAGCTATACATAAACATATATCGCTGTATCCCCTCCCTCTTGCATCTCCCTCCCACCCTCCCTATCCCACCGCTCTAGGTGGTCGCGAAGTACAGAGCTGATCTGCCTGTGCTATGCGGCTGCTTCCCACTAGCTATCTATTTTACATTTGGTAGTGTATGTATGTCCATGCCACTGTCTTACTTCATCACAGCTTACCCTTCCTCCTCCCTGTGTCCTGAAGTCCATTCTCTATGTCTGTGTCTTTATGCCTGTCCTGCCCCTAGGTTCATCAGAACCATTTTTATTTTTAGAATCCATATATATGTGTTAGCATATGGTATTTGTTTTCCTCTTTCTGACTTACTTCAGTATGACAGACTCTAGGTCCATCCACCTCACTACAAATAACTCAATTTTGTTTTTATGGCTGAGTAATATTCCATTGTATATAACTCAATTTAGTTTCTTTTTATGGCTGAGTAATATTCCATTGTATATATATGCCACATCTTCTTTATCCATTCATCCAAAGATGGACACTTAGGTTGCTTTCATGTCCTGGCTATTGTACATAGAACTGGAATGAACATTTGGGTACATGACTCTTTTTGAATTATGGTTTTCTCAAGGTATATGCCCAGTAGTGGGATTGCTGGGTCCTATGGTAGTTCTATTTTTAGTTTTTTAAGGAACCTCCATACTGTTCTCCATAGTGGCTGTATCAATTTACATTCCCACCAACAGTGCAAG
>NC_041221.1:152099046-152105047 GCF_002837175.3 Physeter macrocephalus
TGTTCCATTGATCTATATTTCTGTTTTCATGCCAGTACTATACTGTCCTGATTACTGTATCTTTGTAGTATAGTCTTAAGTCAGGGAACCTGATTCCTCCAGCTCCATTTTTCTTTCTCCAGATTGCTTCGGCTATTTGGGGTATTTTGTGTTTCCATACAAATTGTGAAATTTTTTTTCTAGTTCTGTGAAAATGCCATTCGTAGTGTGATAGGGATTGAATTGAATCTGTAGATTGCTTTGGGTAGTATAGTCATTTTCACAATGTTGTTTCTTCCAATCCAAGAACATGGTATCTCTCTCCATCTGTTTGTATCATCTTTAATTTCTCATCAGTGTTTTATAGTTTTCTACCTACAGGTCCTTTGTCTCCTTAGGTAGGTTTATTCCTAGGTATTTTATTCTTTTTGTTGCAGTGGTAAATGGGAGTGTTTCCTTAATTTTTCTTTCAGATTTCTCATCATTAGTGTATAGGAATGCAAGTGATTTCTATGCATTAATTTTGTATCCTACTTTACCCAATTCATTGACTAGCTCTAGTAGATTTCTGGTAGCATCTTTGGGATACTCCATTTTTATATCATGTCATTTGCAAACAGTGACAGCTTTACTTCTTCTTTTCCAATATGGATTCCTTTTATTTCTTTTTCTTCTCTGATTGCTGTGGCTAAAACTTCCAAAACTATTGTTGAATAATAGTAGTGAGAGAGGACAACCTTGTCTTGTTCCTGATCTTAGTGGAAATGGTTTCAGTTTTTCACCATTGAGAACGATGTTGGCTGTGGGTATGTCATATATGACCTCTAATATGTTGAGGTACGTTCCCTTTATGCCTAGTTTCTGGAGGGTTTTTATCATAAATGGGTGTTGAATTTTGTCAGAAGCTTTTTCTGCATCTATTGAGATGATAATATGGTTTTATCCCTCAATTTGTTAATATGGTGAATCACATTGATTGATTTGTATATATTGAAGGATCCCTGTATTCCTGGGATAAACCCCACGATCATGGTGTATGATCCTTTTAATGTGCTGTAGGTTTCTGTTTGCTAGTATTTTGTTGAGGATTTTTGCATCTCTGTTCATCAGTGTTATTGGCCTGTAGTCTTCTTTCTCTGTAACATCTTTGTCTGGTTTTGGTATCAAGGTGATGGTGGCCTTGTAGAATGAGTGTGGGAGTGTTCTTCCCTCTGCTATATTTTGGAAGAGTTTGAGAAGGATGGGTGGTAGCTCTTCTGTAAATGTTTGATAGAATTTGCTTGTGAAACCATCTGCTCCTGGGCTTTTGTTTGTTGGAAGATTTTTAATCAGAGTCTCAATTTCAGTGCTTGTGATTGGTCTGTTTATATTTTCTGTTTCTTCCTGGTTCAGTCTTCTCTAATTGCTTTAGGTGTAAGGTTAGGTTGTTTATTTGCGTTTTTTTTTTTGTTTGTTTTTTTGTGGTAGGATTTATTGCTATAAACTTCCCTCTTAGAACTGCTTTTGCTTCATCCCATAGGTTTTGGCATCGGGTTTTGATTGTCATTTGTTTCTAGGTATATTTTGATTTCCTCTTTGAATTCTTCAGTGTCTCTTGTTTATTAAGTAGTGTATTGTTTAGCCTCCATGTATTTGTATTTTTTAAAGATTTTTTTCCTGTAATTGTTATCTAGTCTCATAGCTTTGTGGTTGGAAAATTTCTTCTTTCTCTAATTGCTTTAGGTGTAAGGTTAGGTTGTTTATTTGCGTTTTTTTTTTTGTTTGTTTTTTTGTGGTAGGATTTATTGCTATAAACTTCCCTCTTAGAACTGCTTTTGCTTCATCCCATAGGTTTTGGCATCGGGTTTTGATTGTCATTTGTTTCTAGGTATATTTTGATTTCCTCTTTGAATTCTTCAGTGTCTCTTGTTTATTAAGTAGTGTATTGTTTAGCCTCCATGTATTTGTATTTTTTAAAGATTTTTTTCCTGTAATTGTTATCTAGTCTCATAGCTTTGTGGTTGGAAAAGATACTTGATACGATTTCAATTTCCTTAAATTTATCAAGGCTTGATTTGTGACCCAAGATATGCTCTATCCTGGCAAACGTTCCATGAGCACTTGAGAAGAGAGTGTATTCTGTTGTTTTTGGATGGAATGTCCTATAAATATCAAGTAAGTCCATCTTGTTTAATGTGTCATTTAAAGCGTGTGTTTCCTTATTTATTTTGATATTGGGTGATCTGTCCATTGGTGAAAGTGGGGTGTTAAAGTCCCCTACTATGATTGTGTTACTGTCGATTTCCCCTTTTATGGCTCTTAGTTTTGCCTTATGTATTGAGGTGCTCCTGTGTTGGGTGCATAAATATTTACAATTGTTGTATCTTCCTTCTGGGGTTGATCCCTAGATCATTATGTAGTGTCCTTCTTTGTCTCTTGTAGTAGTCTTTATTTTAAAGTCTATTTAGTCTGACTTGAGAATTGCTACTCCAGCTTTCTTTTGATTTCCGTTTGCATGGAATTTGTTTTCCCATCCCCTCACTTTCAGTCTGTATGTGTCCCTAGGTCTGAAGTGGGTCTCTTGTAGACAGCATGTATACAGGTCTTGTGTTTGTGTCCATTCAACCAGTCTGTGCCTTTTGGTTAGAGCATTTAATCCATTTACATTTAAGGTAATTAACAATATGTATATTCCTATTACCATTTTCTTAATTGTATTGGGTTTGTTATTGTAGGTCTTTTCCTTCTCTTGTGTTTTCTGCCTAGAGCAGTTCCTTTAGCATTTGTTGTAAAGCTTGTTTGGTGGTGTTGTTTTCTCTTAGCTTTTGCTTGTCTGTAAAGCTTTTAATTTCTCCATCGAATCTGAATGAGACCATTGTTGGGTATCATAATCTTGCTTGTAGGTTTTTCCCCTTTCATCACTTTGAATATGTCCTGCCAGTCCCTTCTGGCTTGCAGAGTTTCTGGTGAAAGATCAGCTGTTAACCTTATGGGGATTCCCTTGTATGTTATTTGTTGTTTTTCCCTTGCTGCTTTTAACATTTTTTCCTTGTAAGTTTGATTAATATGTGTCTTGGCGTGTTTCTCCTTGTGTTTATCCTATATGGTACTCTCTGCACTTCCTGGACTTGATTGACTATTTCCTTTCCCATATTAGGGAAGTTTTCAACTGTAATCTCTTCAAATATTTTCTCAGTCCCTTTTTTTTTTTCTCTCTTCTTCTGAGACTCCTATAATTCAAATGTTGGTGCCTTTAATGTTGTCCCAGAGGTCTCTGAGACTGTCCTCAATTCTTTTTGTTCTTTTTTCTTTATTCTGCCCTGCAGTAGTTATTTCCACTGTTTCATCTTCCAGGTCACTTATCCGTTCTTCTGCCTCAGTTATTCTGCTATTGATTCCTTCTGGAGAATTTTTAATTTCATTTACTGTGTTGTTCATCATTGTTTGCTGTTTAGTTCTTCTAGGTCCTTGTTAAACGTTTCTTGTATTTTCTCCACTCTATTTCCAAGATTTTGGATCATCTTTACTATCATTACTCTGAATTCTTTTTCAGGTAGACTGCCTATCTCCTCTTCATTTGTTTGGTCTGGTGGGTTTTTACCTTGCTCCTTCATCTGCTGTGTGTTCCTCTGTCTTGTCATTTTTCTTAACTTACTGTGTTTGGGGTCTCCTTTTCTCAGGCTGCAGGTTCATAGTTCTTGTTTCTTTTGGTGTCTGCCCCCAGTGGCTAAGCTTGGTTCAGTGGGTTGTGTAGGCTTCCTGGTGGAGGGGACTAGTGCCTGTGTTCTGGTGGATGAGGCTGGGATATTTTCTTTTTGGTGGGCAGGACCGTGTCCGGTGGTGTGTTTTGGGGTGTCTGTGACCTTATGATTTTAGGCAGCCTCTTTGCTAATGGGTGGGGTTGTGTTCCTGTCTTGTTAGTTGTTCATCATAGGGTGTCCAGCAGTGTAGCTTGCTGATTGTTGAGTGGAGCTGGGTTTTAGTGTTGAGATGGAGATCTCTGGGAGAGCTTTCACCACCTGATATTTCCTGGAGCTGGGAAGTCTCTGATGGACCAGTGTCCTGAACTCGGCTCTCCCACCTCAGAGGCACAGGCCTGTCACCCGGCTGGAGCACCAAGACCCTGTTAGCCACACGGCTCAGAAGAAAAGGGAGAAATAAATAAAGAAAGAAAGAAATGTTATTAAAATAAAAATTTTCAAAGTAATTTAAAAATTTTAAAAATGAAAGAAAGGAGAGAGCAACTGAACGAAAAAACAAATCCACCAATGATAACAAGCGCTAAAAACTATACTAAAAAAAAACAAAACAAACCCCAAGAAAGAAACAAAAAAACCGGACAGACAGAACCCTAGGACAAATTGTTAAAGCAAAGCTATACAGACAAAATTACACAAGGAAGCATACAGATACATACTCACAAGAAGAGAAAAGGTGAAAAAAAATATATATCGTTGCTCCCAAAGTCCACTGCCTCAATTTTGGGTTGATTCGTTGTCTATTCAGGTATTCCAGAGATTTAGGGTACATCATGTTGATTGTGGAGATTTAATCCGCAGCTCCTGAGGCTGCTGGGAGAGATTTCCCTTTCTCTTCTTTATCTGCACAGCTCCTAGGGTTCAGCTTTGGATTTGGCCCCGCCTCTGCATGTAGGTCATTTGAGGGCATCTGTTCTTTGCTCAGACAGGATAGGGTTAAAGTAGCAGCTGATTAGGGGGCTCTGGCTCACTCAGGCCAGGGGAAGGGAGGGGTATGGGGCGAGCCTGTGGCGGCAGAGGCCAGTGAGACCTTGCGACAGCCTGAGGCACACTGTGTGTTCTCCCAGGGAAGTTGTCCTGGATCACGGGACCCTGGCAGTGGAGGGCTGCACAGGCTCCTGGGAGGGGAGGAGTGGACAGTGACCTGTGCTTGCACACAGGCTTCCTGGTGGCTGCAGCAGCAGCCTTAGCATTTCATGCCCATCTCTGGGGTCCGTGTTGATAGCCCTGGCTCGTGCTCATCTCTGGAGCTCGTTTAGGCGGTGCTCTGAATCCCCTCTCCTCGCACACCCCAAAACAATGGTCTCTTGCCTCTTAGGCAGGTCCAGACTTTTTCCGGACTCCCTCCCGGCTAGCTGTGGCACACTAGCCCCTTCAGGCTGTGTTCACGCCACCAACCCCAGTCCTCTCCCTGGGATCTGACCTCCGAAGCCCGAGCCTCAGCTTCCAGCCCCCGCCTGCCCCGGTGGGTGAGGAAACAAGCCTCTCGGGCTGGTGAGTGCTGGTCGGCACCGATCCTCTGTGCGGGAATCCCTCCGATTTGCCCTCTGCACTCCTGTTGCTGCGCTCTCTTCCATGGCTCCAAAGCTTCCTCCCCGACCACCCCCTGTCTCCTCCAGTGAAGGGGCTTCTTAGTATGTGGAAACTTTTCCTCCTTCACAGCTCACTCCCAGTGGTGCAGGTCCTGTCCCTATTCTTTTGTCTCTGTTTTTTCTTTTTTCTTTTGCCCTACCCAGGTACGTGGGGAGTTTGTTGCCTTTTGGGAAGTCTGAGATCCTCTGTCAGCATTCAGTAGGTGTTCTGTAGGTGTTGTTCCACATGTAGGTGTATTTCTGATGTGTTTGTGGGGAGGAAGGCGATCTCCACGTCTCACTCCTCCGCCATCTTGAAGGTCTCTGATGATGCATCTTCAGAAACAAATTTGGTTCAGAAATTCATGGTGTGAAGTAGATAAAACAGAGCTGGTCTGAATGATGTCTAACCCATCCCTTGGGAGTACCTGAGACATCTTTGAGTAGCTCTTAGGGCTCCAAATTTGGCAACAGCTCTGTGGTTCAGTGGCAGAACTTGTTAAAAAGTTAACCATCTGGCACCATCTGCCCTGTGAGGCTTGAGGTGGGGCTGTAACTGAGTGAATCAAGAGCCACATGAGGGCTTCCCTGGTGGTGCAGTGGTTGAAAGTCTGCCTGCCGATGCAGGGGACATGGGTTCGTGCCCCGGTCCAGGAAGATCCCACATGCCGCAGAGTAGTTAGGCCCGTGAGCCATGGCCGCTGAGCCTGTGCA
>NC_041221.1:152112327-152116021 GCF_002837175.3 Physeter macrocephalus
GGGATCTGACCTCCGAAGCCCGAGCCTCAGCTTCCAGCCCCCGCCTGCCCCGGTGGGTGAGGAAACAAGCCTCTCGGGCTGGTGAGTGCTGGTCGGCACCGATCCTCTGTGCGGGAATCCCTCCGATTTGCCCTCTGCACTCCTGTTGCTGCGCTCTCTTCCATGGCTCCAAAGCTTCCTCCCCGACCACCCCCTGTCTCCTCCAGTGAAGGGGCTTCTTAGTATGTGGAAACTTTTCCTCCTTCACAGCTCACTCCCAGTGGTGCAGGTCCTGTCCCTATTCTTTTGTCTCTGTTTTTTCTTTTTTCTTTTGCCCTACCCAGGTACGTGGGGAGTTTGTTGCCTTTTGGGAAGTCTGAGATCCTCTGTCAGCATTCAGTAGGTGTTCTGTAGGTGTTGTTCCACATGTAGGTGTATTTCTGATGTGTTTGTGGGGAGGAAGGCGATCTCCACGTCTCACTCCTCCGCCATCTTGAAGGTCTCTGATGATGCATCTTCAGAAACAAATTTGGTTCAGAAATTCATGGTGTGAAGTAGATAAAACAGAGCTGGTCTGAATGATGTCTAACCCATCCCTTGGGAGTACCTGAGACATCTTTGAGTAGCTCTTAGGGCTCCAAATTTGGCAACAGCTCTGTGGTTCAGTGGCAGAACTTGTTAAAAAGTTAACCATCTGGCACCATCTGCCCTGTGAGGCTTGAGGTGGGGCTGTAACTGAGTGAATCAAGAGCCACATGAGGGCTTCCCTGGTGGTGCAGTGGTTGAAAGTCTGCCTGCCGATGCAGGGGACATGGGTTCGTGCCCCGGTCCAGGAAGATCCCACATGCCGCAGAGCAGTTAGGCCCGTGAGCCATGGCCGCTGAGCCTGTGCATCTGGAGCCTGTGTTCCGCAATGGGAGAGGCCACAACAGTGAGGGGCCTGTGTACTGCAAAAAAAAAAAAAAAAAAAAAAAAAAAAAAAAAAAAAAAGAGCCACCTGAGCAAGAAGATGAATCAAGTACACAGGTCCCAGGTGGGTTACACTATTCTATAAGAAGCATTCTCTTAACCCTTTGAGATTAAACTAATTAAAGTGAGGGAGAGTCAAACAACGATATTTGAGTTCATACAAATCTCCTAACTGTAACTTTCATATTGTGTGTTGTAGGGATAAAGGGAAGATTGACTCAAAGTATACATTTAGGTCCTCTGTAATGTATCCATTTTCTCTGCTTTCCCCATTCCTAGAAAAAAATTTCTTCCCCTTCCTTAATTTTTCCTTTTACCAGTGTGGGCTAGAAAAAAAGGGAGTGATTAAGCAGGAAAAAAAATGAAAAAGAAACATTTTGTTGTAAGAGCCTGAAGTTACAGCCCAGAATTAGAAAAATTTGTGTTTAATTCCCAGTGTTGCCACAGTAACTGTGTGATTTTTTTGAGGGAGTGGTTCAATCTCTTTGTGACTCAGTTTCCTCAATGGTAAAATGGGAATGATATTTATGGCAGGTGCTCAAATATATCACTGAGGGAACTAAATGAGATCTAAAGAGTTTTGCCTCAGGCATGGTATATTGTCAGGACTTGATAAACATTGGTGGTTACTATTTTCACTAGTACTACAATTGTATTATTGTCATGAGGGGAGTAAATGCAAGAGAATGAATATGGAACTTTTCTGAGGGCAAACCTATCAATCTTTTGCTTTTAGTAGCCTTCCTTAGAATGTTCGCATTTTCCAAAGTACTTACTTTTTTAAAAAAATCGTTTTGATGATTATTTAATAATAATACTAGTAATGATACTTCTCTCATTCATACAGCATGGTGAAATTGTCAAAGTTGGATTGAATTATTTTGTAGAGTTTTTTTGTTTGTTTGTTTGTTTTAACAATCTCATGCTCTACTGACTGAGACGTCTGGGCTCTACAGTTTTGTTTTTTTTTTTAATGTAAGTGTTTGAATTTTCACAGCTTTCTTGAATTAGTGATTTATTCCACAAGTACTTGTTGAGTGGCTGTTATGTGTCAGCACTGTTCTAGTCACTTGGGAAACACAAAACAAAGATCCATGCCGTAAGGCCTAGCTAAACCCAAGATAACATAATAGTAAGTCATATTGTATGTTAGAAGGTAAATGCTATGGAAAAAGAAAAAGTAGAGCAGGGCAAGGAGAGTTGGGATCACAGGGGCTGGGTTTTGTTTTGTTTCATTTTTAGTCACCAAATGCAACCCTTTGAACTCTGTGGGGCAGGCCCTAGTGTTTAGGGAAAGAGAACTAGATGCTGAAAGAGCTGATCTTTCGACCACTCTTTCCTGATTCTCTGTTCTATTGCCTTCTAGTGGGTCAGCTTTCCGTATCCCAGAAGCCTGATTTCTACCTGCTACCAATCCCAGCAAATCCACTTTTTGACGGGCCAGAAACAGGCCCATCCAATTATTCCCACCCACAGCCCAGCCGGAGGCAGATGAAAAGTGACATTCCAGATCGTGAACAATTCCTCTCCTCCCTGTGATTTTCTAGGATTACAGGCAAATGAGAGAACTCCATCTGGATGTTAGGTGGAGGCCCCTGGGTTTTCTAGCTCCTCTTGTAGGAATTCCAGCTTTCATTCCCAGGTGAGCTGCCAGAACACTCAAGTGTAAGGTAGCATTATCATTAATCTCCCAACCAGGGGTCCTATTAATGTGTCACTGAAACAACGTATTTTCTTATACCTGTTCCCACCCCTTTCATATACTGGACATATGTCAAAAAAATCAAAGGCCATCCATATCTTATCTTAACATTAGGAGGAGTCACGGCAGGACAGTCATGTCAAAGAGAATCGACTTATTGTCAACGTTTCTAATCTAACAATGTTAATGGAACCTTTAGACATCATTTCTCCTCATTTGTTTCTTAGATGCCTATCAGGGAGACAGTTGCAAGAGAGTTTCCAAGCTCTGGGGAGCCCTGTGTATGTGTATTAATGACAGCACTCTAGACTGCTTATTATAAAGGGATACAGGGGTGGGGGGAGGATTGAGATCTTGGGGAGAAATCGTGCTTTTGGCAGGATGCCAAGGTAGTGAGAGACTCCAAGCAAGACTTCAGGCTCCAAAGTTAGCTATTGTGTCTCCTCTCTCCTGTCCTCTGCTCCAAAATTTTGCAGCACTACATAACAAATATATATACTGAGGGAAGATTGCCTTTAAGACAGTTCCCAGTAGTGTTTTAGATACCTTTCTCCCTTAATTCATACACGTAGTTCAGTTTTTTTTTTTCCTGAGGCAGAAAAGGAAATAGGGGAAGAAACCATTGGCTGGAGAATTTTCTAGGGCCTTCAGAAAGTATCTGGGGCTGGGTAGGGGGATATGCAGGTCAGGGCTGATCTTGGAGGAACCAGCTCCCAGATAACATGCCGTTGGCCATTCAGTACCGATCAATAGTAACGAGATGACAGGTTGATATTAGTGAATAAATCAATAAGCCATTTCCCCATGTGGAGGTTACACAAATGCCTTGTCCTAACAGCATGAAACTATTGGAATTTTTCTTGGAAATGCTCAGAGGCTTTTACAGTAAATCTCTTTCACATATGGATAATTCATCCTTCTTTCTTTTAAGACACTATGAATGTGCTCCTTAGATTTGTAGTCTTTTTTTTTTTTAATCTTTATTGGAGTATAATTGCTTTACAATGGTGTGTTAGTTTCTGCTTTATAACAAAGTGAATCAGT
>NC_041221.1:152116256-152116389 GCF_002837175.3 Physeter macrocephalus
CTCCCTCCCTCCCACCCTCCCTATCCCACCCCTCAAGGTGGTCACAAACCCCCGAGCCGATCTCCCTGTGCTATGCGGCTGCTTCCCACTAGCTATCTTACGTTTGGTAGTGTATATATGTCCATGCCACTCT
>NC_041221.1:152116752-152126568 GCF_002837175.3 Physeter macrocephalus
AATTTTGGAGATTAATCCTTTGTCGGTTGCTTCATTTGCAACTATTTTCTCCCATTCTGAGGGTTGTCTTTTGGTCTTGTTTATGGTATCCTTTGCTGTGCAAAAGCTTTTAAGTTTCATTAGGTCCCATTTGTTTATTTTTGTTTTTATTTCCATTTCTCTAGGAGATGGGTCAAAAAGGATCTTGCTGTGATTTATGTCATAGAGTGTTCTGCCTATGTTTTCCTCTAAGAGTTTGATAGTGTCTGACCTTACATTTAGTTCTTAAATCCATTTTGAGTTTATTTTTGTGTATGGTGTTAGGGAGTGTTCTAATTTCATACTTTTACATGTACCTGTCCAGTTTTCCCAGCACCACTTATTGAAGAGGCTGTCTTTTCTCCACTGTATATTCTTGCCTCCTTTATCAAAGATCCAGTGACCATATGTGCATGGGTTTATCTCTGGGCTTTCTTTCCTGTTCCAATGATCTATATTTCTGTTTTTGTGCCAGTACCGTACTGTCTTGATTACTGTAGCTTTGTAGTATAGTCTGAAGTCAGGGAACCTGATTCCTCCAGCTCCATTTTTCATTCTCAAGATTGCTTTGGCTACTCGGGGTCTTTTGGGTTTCCATACAAATTGTGAAATTGTATGTTCTAGTTCTGTGAAAAATGCCAGTGGTAGTTTGATAGGGATTGCGTTAAATCTGTAGATTGCTTTGGGTAGTAGAGTCATTTTCACAATGTTGATTCTTCCAATCCAAGAACATGGTATATTTCTCCACCTGTTTGTATCATCTTTAATTTCTTTCATCAGTGTCTTATAATTTTCTGCATACAGGTCTTTTGTCTCCTTAGGTAGGTTTATTCCTAGATATTTTATTCTTTTTGTTGCAATGGTAAATGGGAGTGTTTTCTTAATTTCACTGTCAGATTTTTCATCATTAGTGTATAAGAATGCCAGAGATTTCTGTGCATTAATTTTGTATCCTGGTACTTTACCAAATTCATTGATTAGCTCTAGTAGTTTTCTGGTAGCATCTTTAGGATTCTCTGTGTAGAGTATCATGTCATCTGCAAACAGTGACAGCTTAGGTCTGTAATCTTAATCAACCCCATTCAGAGGCAGTTGAACTTTGTCCAGTCAGCATGATTCAGCAAGATGCAACTGTCAACTGTGTGCAAAGTACTTTCATAGGCTTCAGGGGCTATTTTCTATTTGGGGAAATGCTCAGCACCAAACACCTTCTCCATGGGGATCCCTCCTGTATAACTCCTGGAGGAAGGTAGTACTCTGCCTTCCACTTCCCCATAGGAAGCTGACAGGATCTATATTCTCCTCTTACCAACTCCTGGCAGCTAGAGAGTGGGCTGATGATCTACGCTCAGCCAACTGGAAGTTCCTGCCTGGCTCTTTGGGTTGTGAGCTGCAGTGTGAACTTGGAGGGAATTATTCGTGGTGGTGGCACCTTGTGGCAGTGGCTGCAGCTTTCGGTGGTGATGCCACTGGTATCTAGCAGTGGATGTATTCTTCCCAGGTCTTTCTCTTATGGACATCTATGGATCCCTTGTCTATGGCTTGTTTTCCTGGTTTTTTGAATTTTGGGGCTAATACTTTGAGTCACCTGACAACTTCCTAAAAGTACCTTTCCACTTAAATTAGCTAGAGTTAGTTTTCAGCCATTAGAGAAATTTTATCTTAAGACCTATTTTAGCACTGGGATGCCAGATGTCACTTTCTACATTTTATAAAGGAGAAGGCTGAGGCTTGGCAAGGTGAGTAACTTGCCAGTGTTTTCACTAGTGAGCGGCAGAGTTGAGACTTGAAGTGAGCCTGTGTGACCTGTGGAGGCAAGGTTTATGTCTTATTTAATGTAATATGTCCAGGACCTGGCAGAGGACCAAACTCTCAAGAATATTAGGATTCCACAAGCAACCTACAGGATACATTATTATCTCTCTTTGATGAGAGAGAGAGACTGTTATCTGCAGTACATTAGGGCCCTTCTAATACAGAACTGTTTGTTTTTCAGGAGAATAGGCTTAGGAAAGCTGGAGCACAACCACGCCTATCTTTCTGTCCAAATCGACTGCATTATTCACTGTTCTTGAAGATGACCATGCAGGGAAGGGCTTTGTGGGAAATGAAGACTACAAAGTGGGGAGGGTGGAATGTCATTTATTCAATTAATTTAGTTTTTAGGGAACATGCGTAGACTGTCACTCTGTGCTGGCTAGGCATCTGGCGTATATCTTTCTCATTTCATCCTAACAATGGTTAACAATATGATGTAGGTGCTATTATTGCCCTTATTTTATAGATAAGAAATCTGAGACTTAGACTTTCTAAGTTCTTGCCCCAGACTCACAGCCAGTAAGCCACAACACCAAGTTTGACTGACATCATGGCCCAAGCTCCTGACCAGTTATGCCAGTAGGGCTTGTTGATATTTGGTTCTGGTGATTGTTGATGATAGTTGACTGCTTTTGGGCACATTTCATTTAAAAAAAAATGTACAGAATAGCTTACGTTATTCCAAGGTCTTGGAGAGAGATACCCTTCCTCCACTATTTTTATGTTTTGTGGGAGAAAGCTGAAATTTGGAAGACTTGACAAAGAGTGTTAATGTGCTAACACCAAATGAATTCCATGAATTTTCTATTCCTTAAGTCCCATTTCCCTGCACATAACTCACCTCTGCTTGGTTATACCACTCCAGGGTATGCTAGTAAAAGGGGGAAAAATGGGAAGCCAGCCAGAAAGAGGTGTTTTTGGCTGCAAAAATCAGCTTACACCTACCAACAAAGAAAAACAGAAAGGCTTTGCCAAACAGTAAATATCAAGTTCATTGCCTAAGCCCCAGAAGAAAACATATTAAGCAATTTATGATACTTTTTTGAGTCTATGGTCATCTGATACTACTTGGCTGTGAATTTTGGGAGTTGCAATTCAGCATTTGGGAGGTGAATCAAAGCGAAAACTCTGGTCATTTCACAGCTTGGCTTAAGTATTGGGGGGATGGCAAAATGTGAGTCCCCTTTGCCTTACATGATGAAACGTACATTTATTTATTCATTTACTGAATTAATTTACTAAGTAACTAGGTACCAGGCAATCTTTTACCTCTGGGGATAAAGCAGTTTCCTAGACTTGCAATATCCTTCTCTTACAGAGCTTACAGTCTAGCCAGGGAAGATGGATAAATTAAGAAAACAAATAAATGAATTATTTCAGAGAGTGTTAAGTGACTTGAAGAATACAAATCAAGTGCTGCAATGGAGGATGACAGGTGGAGAGGGAGTAATTGAGATTAGATGGCCTGGAAGGTCTCCCTGTGGCCTGAATGTTAAGAAAAAGCCAGCCAAAGATTCTTGAGCAAAACATTCTGGACAGGAGGTGCAAAGGACACGACAGAAACTGAACATGTCAACAGAGCAGATTGTGAAGGGCCTTCATTCATGTTCCAGAGCAATGAGAGGCCCTTGGGAGTATTTCATTGATTGAAGACTACTGGGGCAGTCTCAGTAGAGGGTGGTTTGGAGAGGCCTAGGAATAAAAGTAGGGAGAAAGTATAGAGCATGGTAGCCAGACTACAGAAGTGTCACTGTTGCTGGGCAGGAGTGTGTATGTCCTAAAGAATATTCAGAGTTGTTTTCAACCCTGGCTGCATACTTAAGTCACATTTGAAACTTCTTAGGAATATAGCTACCTGGGATTAAACCCTGAATATGGTGATTCAGCAGGTCTGGGAAGCACATGTGTCTTTCAAGAAAAAACGACAGGAGATTTTGAAGCCCAGCCAGGGTTGAGAACCACTGGTTTAAAAGTATTTTCATATTCACTACTTCTTTTGATATTCCTATAATCTGTGAGGTAGCTGCTGTTGCTGCCCCCATTTCATGGATGACAACCCTGAAGCTTGCAGAGAGAAAGTGACTTATTTAAGATTACCTAGTGAGCAGAAGCCAGAATTTATTTCTCTATATGCAAACCTGATGCTCTTCGTCTTACCCCACCACATATCCCTGAAAGTAACCAGCAGGTAGATTACTGTCTTTGAAAATCCAAGATAGAGAAGGGTGCTTAACATCAGTAAGCAGCTAGCATAATGGAAATTTGTAGAGGAAGTGGGAACCCATGGCTGGAGGTGAAGTATGGAGGTATTCCTACCTGTTGCCAGTTAGGAAGGTGGATCAGATAGCATGGAATCTGGAAAGGTGGTAAAAACACGTTTGAGGGGATAAATGGTGGACAGTTTTGAGGGAAGAAGATGTGATTAGCTGTGGGGAGGTGAAGATACTTCCACGAAGATGCTTCCATGAGCCAGTACTCTAGTGTCTATTGTTTTTTGGCTGTTAAGCATCTCTTCCAATTTCTTTTCGGTGAAGGAGAGTTGGGGATTACTTCTCCATTGGCTCTTCTACCAAGATGCTTTGAGTTGCCTGGACCCTGTTCATTTTAAGGTTTTGCAACTTTCGCTTTAATCCTGAGATACCTCTACATCTTCTAACAAATCCCCTTTGCTGTAGGTGTCCAGAACCAGCTTCCACTGCTTTCAACAAAGTACTCCTGATGCTGTTTGATATACGGTGACCATTTAGAGAAAGAGGACTGGGTGTGCAATTCTCTAAATTGGCAAGCAGGCTAATTTGGCATTCTCCTGCCCTACTTTCCAACTTCTCTACACCTCTCTCCGGTTTCAGCTCTCGTGAAGATCACTGACTTCTTCTCTGGGATGCATGCCTTCCATTTATTTTCAATGAAATGACTGTCAACAGGGAGAGACATTGGATACTCAAGAAGGATCATTCCTTTAATCCGTTCTTCATTTAGCAGCCAGAGTGATTTTTTCAAAATGGAAATCTGATCATGGCACTCCCCTGCTTAAAACTCTTCAGTGGCTTCCTGTGCAACTAGGATAATGATGAGCCCGTAAAGTGCCTGCAAGGCCCCGGGAGATGTGTCGCTTACCAGGATTCAACCTCATCTTGCTCTGCCTTTGATATCCATGCCCCAACCACGCATACCTTTTTGTAGTTCCATGTAGGTACAGTGCTCCAACTACCACAGAGCATTTGAACATTCTTTTTCTTCACTCTAAAGACCCTTCCTTTCCCATTTTACCTGGTTAATTTTTTCTTTATAATTCAGAAATCTATCATTTCCCCAGATAGGCCTTGTCTGATCATCCTGACTAGGTTAAATCCCCGTTCTTGCCTCCTCTTCCTCCTCAACGCCCCCTCCTCAAGGCAACACACACATCTCATTTGAAGCACCAGTCACAATGGCAATCTCACATTTTTTGTGTGTGTTTCCTTATATTTGATTAATGTTTAGGCTCCCACTAGTCTGTAAATTTTGTGAAACCAGGCCCCTGATTGTTTTTTTTTTTTTCATCGTTGTGGATTGTGTTCCAAGCCCACAGCACAATGCTTGGTACATAATGATAAGAATGGTAATAACAATAAAAATTAAAATAACAGTAGTAGCTACCATTTTCATACTATGGACTGTTTTAAGCTCCTTACATGTATTAAATCCTTTTGTCCTCTCAACAACCTTATGAGGTAGGTTCCACCAATATTCCCACTTAAATATAGGGAAGCAGAGATAGAGAGGCTATGTGATGTTATAAATGTCACACAGCTAAAAAGTATTGGAGCTGAGATGAAAACCTACTCAATTTGTTTCGAAAGTTGGTATTTTAAACTATAATGCCATCTTTCTTTTGTGTATAATAGGTGTTCAATAATTGTTTTTTAAATGAAGAAATGAATGAAGGTATGAATAAAAGAGCACATTACTCCAGAAATCTGGAATAAAATTCCAGAGGCCTGAGTTACGTCTCAATTCTGTGCCTGACACCTCTGTGTAATTTCATCCTTGAAGACCTCCATTCCTTTTGTGTGAACAGGGGAAGTGAGACAGACAAGCATTAAGCACAAACAATCTGTGACTCCAAGCTGGCATGACTTAAAAGGCTACATCTGGATTCAGCTCTTGGGCTTTGAAACCTTAAAACAAAAATGACCAAGGTGTAGAGAGCTTGTTTCCTAGATCATAAGGGAATTTAGGGCCCCTGAGAGATGAAACAATAAACGGAAAGACCATCTGAATGGAACATGTATCACACTTCCAGACCAAGCAAACAGGAAGTTGTAGGCCTTTCTCTGCCTCTCATTTTAGGTATCGCACAAGGTGGGATTTAGGGGATAATTATCAACAATCACTTCCTTCTTGAGATTCATTATTAGCAGTTGTGAATGCCTGCTGGAGAAACCACTGAGTTAATTTTCCCCTTTCCTAATGTAGTTATACAAAAGTCTCATTGCATTAATACTCTTGCAATTGTGCTGTAACTGAAGCCTCAGAAAACAGCACACCAGGGATCCCGAGCCTTGCAAACAAGTCTCCCTAAGCCTGCATGGAAAATGCAGATGTGCTCCTCTGCTGCTAGTTAAGGGGGCTGGGACATTAATGCATGCCTCCTACAGCATTTCAGACCCAGGCCTCCATCCCCACCCCCAAAGCTGCCACCAGGGTCCTATGCGCCTCCTAAACCCTTGGCTGTGGCGGTTGGGACATTTTATTGAGGCAGCTTTACTGGAAGGATCCAATTACAGGGAACGGCAAGTTAGATTCAGTGCCCCGGTTAACAATGCTGTGGAGAACACTGGGGTTCCTTTAGACCTTCCTGGTATGAAAAAAACGAACAGAGGTAATGATAAACAGCCCCCTGAGATGGCTGCCGCTTCTGAACATGGACACTCCACTAGGTTTTTAAAAAAATCTTTGTATTTTTAATTCATAAAAAGCAATACATCATAGTTGCAGACAAAAAAAGTCAAACAATAGAAGTAGAGTAAAAAGTAAACGTCTGCCCTCCTACCCTTAAAATTCCACATACTTCCCCCGAGGTAAGCACTGTTTTCAGTTTGTTGCTTATCCTTCCAGATCTTTCTTTATTGCATTTACAAACAAAATTATATTATACTTTAACAATTTCTGTCCACATTTTTCTGCAACTTTAGTTTTTGCCTTAACAATACATCATGGGTATTTTCCACATCAATGCATACAAGTCTACTTTATTCTTTTTAACTGATGCTTTGCGATTCCTAGTAGGTCTATATTACAATTTTCTTAAGCAGTTCCTCTTGTTGATCCATATTTAGATGCTCCCCAAATTTTGGCTATTATAAATTATGTTGTGATGAATAGCTTTGTAGTCTCTTTGAACATGCTGTGCACACATGAAAGAGTTTCTATAGAAACTCGGGTTATTCAGAGTATTAAATGAAAATATTACTTCTAGGACGGTCAAGTTCAGGTTTCCTCTAGAGCTTGGATAAACCTTCTGAGGTATTGGGTTTTTTAAAATATAATTAAAAAAAATAAAATAGTGCTGCAATCACATGACATATTTACTCTCCTATTATAATCCCTCATCCAGCCAGTTCAACTGCCAGCCCCACAGGTAACCACAGCTATTAGTTTCTTAGGTTTTCCTCCAAATGTTTTAATGCATAAACAAGCAAATATGCATATATTTTCTTGTTTCTCCGCCCATTTTTACATAAAAGGCAACATATTTTATGCACTCTTTTGCTCTTGCTGTTTCCTCTTACCCGTGCATCTGATAGGTTTTTACATATAATACACAGAAAGCTTTCTTGTTATTTTTTTAAAAATTAATTAGTATGTTGTTTTTTTAGAACAATTTTACGTTTACAGAAAATTTGAGTAGAAACTACTGAGATACAGAGAACAGAGAGAGTTTCCATATACCACCCTGTGTCCTCCCCCCAATTTTCCACATTCTTAGCATCTTGCATTAATTAGTATGGTACATTTGTTACAATTGATGAACCAATATTGATATGTTATTATTAACAAAAGTCCATAGTTTACATTAGGGTTCACTCTTTGTGTCTTACAGGTCTGAGTATTGAAAAATGCATGAGGTCATGTATTCATCCTTCTAGTATCACACAGAATAGGTTAATTGCCCTAAAAATCCCCTGTGTTCCACCTAGTTGTCCCTCCCTCCTTGGCAACTACTGATCATTTTACCATCTTTATGGTTTTACCTTTTCCAGAATGTCATATAGTTGGACTCATACAGTACGTAGCCTTTTCAGACTGGCTTCTTTTATGAAACAACATGCATCTTGCATTCTTCCATGTTTTTTTCATGGCTTGATGGCTCTTTTTTTTTTCTTAATCACTGAATAATTCCTATGGATGTACCACAGTTTATTCACTTATTGAAGGACATGTTGGTTGCTTCCAAGTTTTGGCAACTATGAATAATATTGCTATAAACATTTCTGTGTAAGTTTTTGTGTGGACTAAATTTTATACCAAGGAGTGCAATTGCTGGATCATATGTAAGACTTGTTTAGATTTATAAGAGATTGCTAAACTTTTTCAGAGTGGCTGTTCCATTTTCCATCCCCACCAGCAGTGAATGAGAATTCCTTGTCAGCTTTTGGTGTTGTCAGTTTTGAATATTAGCCATTCTAATAGATGTATAGTGGTAACTTGTTGTTTTAATTTGCAGTTCCCTAATGATATATGATGTTGAGCATCTTTTCATATTCTTATTTGCCATCTCTATAACTTCTTTGGTTAGGTGTCTCTTCAGATCTTTTACTTGTTTTTAAATTTGGTTGTTTTCTTTACAGATATGTTTTGAAACAGTTTTTTCTCAGTCTGTGACTTGCCTTTTCATTATAATAAATGTCTTTTGCAGAGTAGAAGTTTTAAATTTTAATGAAGTACAACATCATTTTTTTTTGTCTTTCATGGATTGTGCTTTCAGTGTTGTATCTAAAAACTCCTCACCAAACCCAATGTCACCTAGATTTTCTCCTATGTTTTCACCTAGAAGTTTTATAGTTTTTCATTTTACATTTAGATTTATGGTCCATTTTGAGTTAATTTTTGTGAACAGCTGTAAGGTCTGAGTTTAGATTGATTTCTTTGTATGTGGATGTCTAGTTATTTCAAAGAATGTCCTTTCATTATTGAAGTGCCTTTGCTCCTTTGTCAAAGATCAGTTGACTATACTTGTGTGAGGTTATTTCTTGGCTCTCTATTCTGTTCCATAAGCTGTAATTCTATTATTTTGTTAATCCCATACTGTCTTAATTACTGTAGCTTTATAGTTAAGTCTTAAATTTGAGTAGCATCAGTCCTCTGACTTTCTTCTTCTTTAGTGTCAGGTTGGCTATTCTGGGACTTTTTGCCTTTTTATATAAACTTTAGAATCATCTTGTTGATATCCACAAAGTAACTTGCTAGGATTTCATTGAATCTTTAGATCAATTTGAGAAGAAGTGACGTCTTAACAATATTGAGTCTTTCTATACATGAACATGGACTATTTCTCCATTTATTAAGATATTTGATTTCTTGCATCAGAGTTTTGGAATTTTCTTTACATAGTTCTTATACATATTTTGTTGTATTTATGCCTAAGTATTTAATTTTAATGGAGGGCTAATGTAAATGGTGCTATGTTTTAAATTTTACATTCCAATTATTCATTGCTGGCATATGAGAAAGTTTTTTTTTTCTTTTTAATATTTATTTTTTTAACATCTTTATTGGAGTATAATTGCTTTACAATGGTGTGTTAGTTTCTGCTTTACAACAAAGTGAATCAGTTATACATATACGTATGTTCCCATATGTCTTCCCTCTTGCGTCTCCCTCTCTCCCACCCTCCCTTTCCCACCCCTCTAGATGGTCACAAACCACCGAGCTGATCTTCCTGTGCCATGCGGCTGCTTCCCACTAGCTATCCACCCTATGTTTGGTAGTGTATAT
>NC_041221.1:152127276-152127860 GCF_002837175.3 Physeter macrocephalus
TTTGATAGGGATTGCATTGAATCTGTACATTGCTTTGGGTAGTATAGTCATTTTCACAATGTTGATTCTTCCAATCCAAGATCATGGTATATCTCTCCATCTATTTGTATTGTCCTTAATTTCTTTTATCAGTTTCTTATAATTTTCTGCATACAGGTCTTTTGTCTCCTTAGGTAGGTTTATTCCTAGATATTTTATTCTTTTTGTTGCAGTGGTAAATGGGAGTGTTTTCTTAATTTCACTCTCAGATTTTTCATCATTAGTGTATAAGAATACCAGAGATTTCTGTGCATTAATTTTGTATCCTGCTACTTTACCAAATTCATTGATTAGCTCTAGTAGTTTTCTGGTAGCCTCCTTAGGATTCTCTATGTATAGTATCATGTCATCTGCAAACAGTGACAGCTTTACTTCTTCTTTTCCTATTTGGATTCCTTTTATTTCTTTTTCTTCTCTGATTGCTGTGGCTAGAACTTCCAAAACTATGTTGAATAAGAGTGGTGAGAGTGGGCAACCTTGTCTTGTTCCTGATCTTAGTGGAAATGCTTTCAGTTTTTCACCATTGAGAACAATGCTGGCTGTAG
>NC_041221.1:152129114-152129762 GCF_002837175.3 Physeter macrocephalus
GAGTGTTCCTCCCTCTGCTATATTTTGGAAGAGTTTGAGAGGATAGGTGTTAGCTCTTCTCTAAATGTTTGATAGAATTCGCCTGTGAAGCCATCTGGTCCTGGGCTTTTGTTTGTTGGAAGACTTTTAATCACAGTTTCAATTTCAGTGCTTGTGATTGGTCTGTTCATATTTTCTATTTCTTCCTGGTTCAGTCTTGGCAGGTTGTGCATTTCTAAGAATTTGTCCATTTCTTCCAGGTTGTCCATATTATTAGCATACAGTTGTTTGTAGTAATCTCTAATAATCTGTTGTATTTCTGCAGTGTCCGTTGTTACGTCTCCTTTTTCATTTCTAATTCTTTTGATTTCAGTCTTCTCCCTTTTTTTCTTGATGAGTCTGGTGTCTCCATTGTCATTTGTTTCTAAGTATTTTTTGATTTCCTCTTTGATTTCTTCAGTGATCACTTTGTTATTAAGTAGTGTATTGTTTAGCCTCCATGTGTTTGTATTTTTTACAGATCTTTTCCTGTAATTGATATCTAGTCTCATAGCGTTGTGGTCAGGAAAGATACTTGTTACGATTTCAATATTCTTAAATTTACCAATCCTAGATTTGTGACCCAAGATATGATCTATCCTGGAGAATGTTCCATGAGCACTTGAGAAG
>NC_041221.1:152129930-152130162 GCF_002837175.3 Physeter macrocephalus
GGAGCATTTAATCCATTTACATTTAAGGTAATTATCGATATGTATGTTCCTATTACCATTTACTTAATTGTTTCGAGTTTGTTCTTGTAGGTCTTTTCCTTCTCTTGTGTTTCTTGCCTAGAGAAGTTCCTTTAGCATTTGTTGTAACTCTGGTTTGGTGGTGCTGACCTCTCTCAGCTTTTGCTTGTCTGTAAACGTTTTAATTTCTCCATCAAATCTGAATGAGATCCTT
>NC_041221.1:152130780-152140551 GCF_002837175.3 Physeter macrocephalus
ATTAACTATTTCCTTTCCCATATTTGGGAAGTTTTCAACTATAATCTCTTCAAATATTTTCTCAGTCCCTTTTTTTTCTCTTCTTCTGGGACCTCTATAATTCGAATGTTGGTGCGTTTAATGTTGTCCCAGAGGTCTCTGAGACTGTCCTCAGTTCTTTTCATTCTTTTTTCTTTATTCTGCTCTGCAGTAGTTATTTCCACTATTTTATCTTCCAGGTCACTTACCCGTTCTTCTGCTTCAGTTATTCTGCTATTGATCCCATCTAAAGTATTTTAAATTTCATTTATTGTGTTGCTCATCGTTGCTTGCTTCCTCTTTAGTTCTTCTAGGTCCTTGTTAAATGTTTCTTGCATTTTGTCTATGTATTTTCAAGATTTTGGATCATCTTTACTATCTTTTTTCTGAATTCTTTTTCAGGTAGACTGCTTATTTCCTCTTCACTTGTTAGGTCTGGTGGGTTTCTACCCTGCTCCTTCATCTGCTGTGTGTTTTTCTGTCTTTTCATTTTGCATATCTTACTGTGTTTGGGGGTCTCATTTTGCAGGCTGCAGGTTCATAGTTGCTGTTGTTTTTGGTGTCTGTCCCCAGTGGCTAAGGTTGGTTCAGTGGATTGAGTAGGTTTCCTGGTTAACGTGACTGGTGCCTGTGTTCTGGTGGATGAGGCTGGATCTTGTCTTTCTGGTGGGCAGATCCACGTCTGGTGGTGTGTTTTGGGGTGTCTGTAGCCTTATTATGATTTTAGGCAGCCTCTTTGCTAATGGATGGGGCTGTGGTCCTGTCTTGCTAGTTGTTGGGCATAGGGTGTCCTGCACTGTAGCTTGCTGGTCGTTGAGTGAAGCTGGGTCTTGGTGTTGAGTTGGAGATCTCTGGGAGATTTTTGCCATTTGATATTACTTGGAGCTGGGAGGTCTCTTGTGGACCAGTGTCCTGAAGTTGGTTGTCCCACCTCAGAGACACAGCCCTGTCATCTGGTGGAGCACCAAGAGCCTTTAATCCACACGGCTCAGAATAAAAGGGAGAAAAAATTGGAAGGAAGGAAGAAAGGAAGAAAAGAAGGAAGAAAGGAAGAAGATAAAATAAAGTAGGATAAAATAAAGTTATTGAAATAAAAAATAATTATTAAGAAGAAAAATTTTTTTAATTAAAAAAAAAGGGACGGTCAGAACCCTAGGACAAATGGTGAAAGCAAAGCTACACAGACAAAATCTCACACAGAAGCCCGCACATGCACACTCACAAAAAGAGAAAAAGGGGAAAAAAGTAATATATCTTGCTCCCAAAGTCCACCTCCTCAACTTGGGATGTTTTGCTGTCTATTCGGGTATTCCACAGATGCAGGGCACTTCAAGTTGATTGTGGAGCTTTAATCCGCTGCTTCTGAGGCTGCTGGGAGAGACCTCCCCCTCTCCTCTTTGTTGGAACAGCTCCTCGTGTTCAGCTTTGGACTTGGCCCCGCCTCTGCATGTAGGTCACCTGAGGGCATCTGCTCTTCGCTCAGACAAGACTGGGTTTAAAGGAGCAGCTGATTCCGGGGCTCTGGCTCAGGCCGGGGGGAGGGAGGCGCACGGAGTGTGGGGCGAGCCTGTGGCGGCAGAGGCCAGCGTGACGTTGCACCAGCCTGAGGCGTGCCGTGCGTTCTCCCAGGGAAGTTGTCCCTGAATCCCGGGACCCTGGCATTGGCGGGCTGCACAGGCCCCCGGGAGGGGAGGTGTGGAGAGTGACCTGTGCTCGTACACAGGCTTCTTGGTGGCGGCAGCAGCAGCCTTAGTGTCTCATTCTTATGTCTGTCTCTGTTGTCCACGCTGATAGCCGCAGCTCGCGCCCGTCTCTGGAGCTCCTTTAAGCGGCGCGCTTAATCCCCTCTCCTCACGCCCCAGGAAGCAAAGAGGGAAGAAAAGGTCTCTTGCTTCTTCGGCAGCTCCAGACTTCTCCCGGACTCCCTCCTGGCTAGCTGTGGTGCAGTAACTCCTTCAGGTTGTGTTCACGCAGCCAACCCCAGTCCTCTCCTGGCTTCCAGCCGAACCCCCATCCTCAGCTCCCAGCCCCCGCCTGTCCCGCCAGGTGAGCAGACAAGCCTCTCGGGCTGGTGAGTGCCAGTCGGCACCAATCCTCTGCAGAAATCTCTCCGCTTGGCCCTCTGCACCCCGTTGCTGTGTTCTCCTCCACGGCTCTGAAGCTTCCCCCTCTTCCACCTGCGGTCTCCACCTGTGAAGGAGCTTCTAGTGTGTGGAAACCTTTCCTCCTTCACAGCTCCCTCCCACTGGTGTAGGTCCTGTCCCTATTCTTTTGTCTCTGTTTATTCTTTTTTCTTTTCCCTTTCGTAAGGTCTGCCGTCTTCTGCCAGCGTTCAGTGGGTGTTCTATAGGAACAGTTCCATGTGTAGGTGTATTTCTGATGTATCTGTGGGGAGGAAGGTGATCTCCGTGTCTTACTCTTCCGCCATCTTCTCTCTCCTTATATGAGAAAGTTTTTGATTTTTATATATTAACTTTGTGTCCTGCAAACTTGTTGTAATCACTTATTAGTTCCAGGAGTTTTTCTGTTGATTTTTTGGAAGTTTCTACATAAACAATCATGTCATCTGTGAACAAAGACAGTTTTATATCTTCCTTCCCAATCTGAAAAACTTTTATTTCCTTTTCTTGTCTTATTGCATTAGCTAGGACTTCCAGTAGCATGTTGAAAAGCAGTAGTGAGAGGGGGCATTATTACCTTGTTCCCATCTTAGGGGAAAGTATGTAGAAACTCACATTATATATTATGTTAACTGTAGGTTTTTTGTAGATGTCCTCTATTAAGTTGGAGAAGTTTCACTCTATTCCTAGCTTGCTGAGAGTTGTTTTTATTGTGAATGGCCTAATGCTTTCTGTTTTGGAAGGTTATTAATTATTGGTTCAATTTATTTATACACATAGACACTTCAGATTACTGATTTCATCTTTTATGAGTTTTTATAAATTGTGACCTTTAAGTAATTTGTCCATTTCATCTTATTTATCAAATTTATCAGTGCATAATTACAAAGTACCCCTTTATTGTCATTTTAATGTCCATGGGGTCAATAGTGTTGGTCCATCTTTCATTTCTGATATTAGTAATTTGTGTTTACCTTTTTTTCCCTCAGTTTGCCTGGCTAGAGTTTTTTGAATCTAACTGATTTAAAAATGTTTTTGATTTTATTGTTTCCAATTTTATTGATTTCTGCTCTGATTTTTATTAATTTTTCTGTTCACTTTGAATTTAATTTGCTCTTCTTTTTGTCGTTTCCTAAGATGCAAGTTTAGATGATTGATTATAGATCTTTTTTCATTTCTAATATATGCATTCAATGTAATACATTTCCCTCTAAATATTGCTTTCACTACATCCACAAATTTTGTATTTTCATTTAGTTCCAAATGTTTTAAAATTTCTTTTGATACTTGTTCTTTGATCCATGTGTTATTTAGAAGTGTGTTGTTTAATCTCCAAATATTTTATGTTTTTCCAGTATCTTTCTGTTATTGATTTCTAATTTAATTCCATTGTGGTCTGAGAGCATACTTTGTTTGATTTATATTCTTTTAAATTTGTTAAGGTGTGTTTTATGGCCCATAATGTGGTCTGTCTTGGTGAATGTTGCATGCGAGCTTGAGAAGAATGTGTATTCTGCTCTTGTTGGGTGAAGTAGTCTATAAATGTCAATTAGATCCACTTGATTGATGGTCCTGTTCAGTTCAACTGTACTTGCATAGATATTCTGCCTGCTGGATCTGTCAATTACTGAGAGGAGTGTTGAAGTCTCTAAATACAAAAGTGGATATGTCTATTTCTCTCTGCAGTTCTATCAGTTTTCACTTCACACATTTTGACACTCTGTTATTAGGCACATACACATTAAGGATTATTATGGCCTCTTGGAGTATTGACCCCTTTATCATTATTTAATACCTCTTTTATCTCTGATCATCTTCCTTGCTCTGAAGTCTAGTTTGTCTGAAATTAATATAGCTACTCTAGCTTTCCTTTGATTTGTGTTATCATGGTTTGTCTTTCTCCATCCCTTTACTCTTTATCTATGTCTTTGTTTCAAGTGGATTTCTTGTAGACAAGAAACAAGATAATTAGGTCTTGTTTTGTTTTGTTTTAATCTACTCCAACAGTCTCTGTCTTTTATTTAGTGTATTTAGACCATTCACACTTAAAGTGATTCTTGATATAGTAGGATTAATATCTACTATACGTGTAACTGGTTTATAGTCATTGCCCTTGTTCTTTGTATCACATTTTTGTCTTTCACTTCTTTTCTGCCTCCAATGGTTTTCAGTGAGCATTTTCTATGATCCCATTTTCTTTCCTCTCTTAGTATCCATTATACTTGCTTTTAAAATTCTTTTAGTTTGCCTAGAGTTTGAAATATACAGTTTATATATATGAACACTATACCATGGACACCTATACATTTATATGTATTACATACATAAAAGTTAACTATACTGCTTCATGGGTAATGTGGTTACCTTATAACACAGTATTTCCTATTCCTCCCTTTTATATCTTATAACATTACTATCACTTACTTTATTTATCCATAAACTGTAATCATCCAACATGTTATTGGCATTATTTTGAACAAACTG
The DNA here is from genome assembly GCF_002837175.3 of Physeter macrocephalus. NCBI lineage: Eukaryota > Metazoa > Chordata > Mammalia > Artiodactyla > Physeteridae > Physeter > Physeter macrocephalus. The sequence goes on from NC_041221.1 coordinate 152,135,403, forward strand.
TTACCTGTTAGATGAATAAGAAAAATAAGATTTTATTTCACCTTTATTTCTTCTCTAATCCTCCTTTCTTTATGTAGGTCAGTGTTTTATATTGTATTTTCCTGTCTAAAGAACTTCTTTTAACATTCTTGCAAAGCATGTCTAATGGTGACAGATTCTCTCAACATTTGTTTGAGCAAGTTTTTATTTCTTCACTGTTGAAGGATGATTTTGATGGATACAGAATTCTAGGTTGGTGGTTTTCTCCTTTCAACACTTAAATAATATTCTGTCATAAATATTGAGTGTTCATATTTTAATATTTGATAAGGATAGATTCCTCTCAGTGCTCTTGAAAGATTCCTCCCATTGCCCCCCACCTCTTAAAGTTTTCCTGGCTATCATTTATTTTTTTATATATAGGAAGATCAAGTAAGAATGTCTAATTTCAGACTGTCCCCACAAAAACTTTTATCTTTATTGAGATTACATTACATGTACAAATAAATAAGGAAGAATTATTATTGCAATAGAACCTTTGTTGAGGAAAAACAGTTCTAGCGTTTTCCAGTGACCATTGGTTTGAGGTAAAATATAGTTTGTTTCTATTTTATCTGGTGTTTTTCTTAAGAATAATGGAATTTTTTGAATGCATTTTTAGTATCTGTGGAGATTATCATCACATTTTCGTGCTTAGATCTACATTAACATGATAGATCATATTAACAGATTTCTTTATTTTAATTAAAAAAAATTTTTTTTGATGTGGACCATTTTTCAAGTCTTTATTGAATTTGTTAAAGTATTGCTTCTGTTTTATGTTTTGGTTTTTTTTGGCCGTGAGGCACATGGGATATTAGCTCCCCATCCAGGGATTGAAACTGCATGCCCTGCATTGGAAGGTGAAGTCCCAACCACTGGACCACCAGGGAAGTCCCTAACAGACTTCTTAATATTGAAAATTCATTTTATTCTTGGAATAAACCCCACTTGGTCAGATGAGTTTTTTAAATGTGCTGTTAGATTATGTTTGTTGATATTTATTTTAAAATCTTGCATCAGTATTCATAAGCAAGATTGGTCTACAGTTTTCTTATCTTTGTCTGTGCGTGCATGTCTGTTAAGTGCACATGCTCAATCTTTTCCAGGTTTTTGTTTCTTTTTAGGTACTATTGGGATTATTTGCTTTGTGAGATTGGAAGAACTTCCCTATGAAATCATGTGGACATGTGGATATGGAGGAGAGGGGGAATGGTTGTAGGCAAACTACGTTCTCTATGTCTTCTTTGGAAATCAGACTATTCATAACATTTTCTATCCCTTCTAGAGTCTGTTTTGGTAAAATACATTTTCCAAGAATATTATCTAATTGATCTATATTTTCAAATTTGTTGACATAGATTTGAACAAAAATTACATCTTACTTTGTCATTATTTACATTTTATAGTTTTATTTGTAAAAATTTCTTTTCTTTTTTCTTGATTAGGTTAGGTCATATATCTCTTATTGTTAAAATAAGCAGCTTTTCAAAGGTCAAACAAATATTTATACTCTTAAAGTAATTTTAAAAAGGGATATGAAAAATATCCTTGTATGTGTTCATTTGAACAAAAGAAATGCAGGAAGAGTAAGCTAGAAACTAATGAGATTGGTTACCTACAAGGGTGGTAATGGGGTGGAAAGAATGAAGGAATAAGAATGGGTTAGGAGGAGTGAGTGGTGAGCAACACTTCTCCACATCTATATGTTTGCATTGAGCTAATGCTTAGAACCATGGCAAAGTTCACATACTGGAAAAAAATTAATATCCACCAGGATGTGGGTGCAATACAAAATAGAATATAAAAATCATGGGGACTTCCCTGGTGGTGCAGTGGTTAAGAATCTGCCTGCCAATGCAGGTGACACGGGTTCGATCCCTGGTCCGAGAAGATCCCACATGCTGCAGGGCAGCTGAGCCCGTGCACCACAACTACTGAGCCTGCGCTCCAGAGCCCATGCGCTGCAACTACTGAGCCTACTTGCCTCAACTACTGAAACCCAGGCACCTAGAGCCTGTGCTCCGCAGCAAGAGAAGCCACCGCAATGAGAAGCCTGTGCACTGTAACAGGGAAGATCCCACATGCTGCGGGGCAACTAAGCCCATGCACCACAACTACTGAGCCTGTGCTCTAGAGCCCGTGCGCTGCAACTACTGAGCCCGCATGCCACAACTACTGAAATCCGTGCACCTAGAGCCTGTGCTCCGCAACAAGAGAAGCCACCTCAATGAGAAGCCTGCGCACCGCAACAAAGAGTAGCCCCAGCGAGCAGCAATGAAGACCCAGTGCAGCCAAAAATAATAAATAGATTCACCTTAAATAAATGAATAAAATTAAATTTAAAAAAATCAAGATTGAACCTAATTACAGATTAATAAAATAACTACACTGAAGGGGATAGAGAAGAAAAGAACTAAAGTAACATTTGAAACAGTATTTTGACTATACACTATAGGACTAAAGACAAAATAGCTGTACACAAAAATTGTACCCTAGCTACTGAATTTGAGTATCATCGGGCTATGGTGAGCCATGCCAAAACTATGTATATATTAGAATTAAACAAATTAATACATATATTGTAGATAATAAAAGCAAGCTTCTTACTTTGAGAGAAACAAGTTACAGATAAGGAAAAGGAGAGGACTAGAATGGGCTCTGTGGTGTTAGATTAGAATTAAAGATAGCAAAATGAACTCTTAATTTTAAATATATACACATAGATATAGAAGTAAATATAGATGTGTGTGTATGCAGGGATTGGTATACATGCATATGCTTCCTAACTGTGTCCACAGAGAGGGACTAGACACCCCAGTAGCAATGAGCACACCTAGCACTCAGGTTATGGTTTCTATGGATCATCTCAAATAGCAGGAACCAGGGTTCCTTTAAGAAATTGTGGATTCCAGGGATGTGGCAGAGAAACTGTAAGATGAGCCTGGAAAGTATTGTGGCTGCAGAAATAAGGAAATATTTTTTAAATGACAGGGACGTGTTCAAAAGGACACAACATGAAGAACTCCAAATCTCCAAAATTAAGGCAATTTGGACAAGAAAATTATTAATGGTAGAGTGCATTATTACCTGTAGAATAGAATAAATCATCCTTGGGTCCCTATTGATTTAAGTAAATGAATAAATAAATAAATGTGGGAGAGGCATAACTGTTCCTTACAGTAGCATTCTATTTATAAATGTAGAAGGGATAATAGAAATAGAAAGCACTATTAGCCAGAGCCTGCAATAATTGTAGTCAAGAACTGTCATCAGTGGATACTTAAATTCATCAGTGAAAGTGTGAAGAACAAGATATTTACAGTCTCAAATTATCTCCCCACAAGGTATTTATTAACTACAAAGGGGAAAAAATAGTAGCTTTATAGTGCAGAATCATGGCACACACCTCCTTAACCAAGTGATCAAAGTTAACATCATCAGTAATGACACATATAGACCTCAGGTATGTTTTGATATGTGTACGTCTGAGATATTCTTACTAAATGTGCAGACCTCAAATTAATAATGAGAAAACACCAGAGAAACCCAAATTGAGGGACATTGCAGAAAATAACTGACAAATACTATTCAAAAATGTCAAGGTCATGCGGTTAAGAAAAGGATAGGAATTTTGTTTAGAGGAGACTAAACAACTGAACACAATGTGGAATCCTGGACCAGTAGGAGGATATTTGTGGGAAAACTAACAAAATATGAATAAAGTTTGTAGATTAGTTAATGGTATTGCATTCATTTAATTGCCTGATTTCAGTAGTTGCACTCTGATTTTATAGTATGTTAACACTGGGGGAACTGAATAAGGGGTATATGGGATCTCTGCTACTAATTTTGTAGTTCTTGTGCATAACAGAAAGTATTTCAGAATTCAAAGTTAAAAAATAATCTTCTGGGGCTTCCCTGGTGGCGCAGTGGTTGAGAGTCCGCTTGCCGATGCAGGGGACACAGGTTCGTACCCCGGTCCGGGAAGATCCCATATGCCGCGGAGCGGCTGGCCCCGTGAGCCATGGCTGCTGGGCCTGCGCGTCTGGAGCCTGTGCTCCACAACAGAAGAGGCCACAACAGTAAGAGGCCCGCGTACCGCGAAAATAAATAAATAAAATAATAATAATAAAAAAATAATCTTCTGAATTTTTTCATTAGTTTTCCTCTTCTTCTGTTGTAGAACTCATTACTTTCTGATTTTTTTCCCCTTAATTCCTTATGCTGCTTTCCTTTGGTTTATTTTACTCTTCTATTTATAACTTTTAAAATCATAAAAATTTCATTCTTTATCTTTATTGATTGCAATATTTAAAGGCCAGGGAGTTTTATTTCAGTAGTATTTTTATGTATGTTTTGATAAGCAGTGTTTTCTGAAATTCCACAGTGTTGGTGTGTATTTCCTGTTTGACTCAAGATCTCAGAGTTTCAAAGTCTCCAGGAGGAAGAGGTCTTAGGATTTATGATTCAGTATTAATTTTAAGTTTTATTGCCTTGTGATCAGAGATCCTTATCTGTAGAGAATTTATTGAGGGTTTGGGTGTGCTAATAAGTGATCAGTTTTTATGAATGTTCTTAGGTGCTTGGGAACAAGGTGGTTTGTCTAGGTTGAGGGCGGTTTGGTATTTATCAATCATATCTTATTTCTGTTCTTTAGATTTCTATATCATTATTTTTCTCAGTAGTTTATTGACCAAACTCTCAAATGTTGAGAAAAGCCAAAGGGATTTTTCAATAAATATTCCATATTTTCATCATCTGGATTTTACAATTAATATTTTGCTGTACTTGCTTTATCACATACCTATCCATCTATCCATCACTCTATTCATTCTTCAATCTATCTCATTTTTTGATGCATTTAAAAATTAGAAGACAGCAATATAACCTGTCCCTCAAATACATCAGCATGCATATTATTAACCAGAGTTTAATATTTGTTTACAGTTCTTTTTGAGGTAAGGTTCATATTTTATACATATAAACATACAATTATATTTATTAGTATTGCTCAATGTCTCTTGCTGCTGAATATTTTTTTAAAGCTTTATTTTTTAATTGCTTGGCTTTTTAATTAATTAATTAATTTATTTATTTATTTTTTTTTGGCTGTGTTGGGTCTTCATTT
>NC_041221.1:152141604-152158796 GCF_002837175.3 Physeter macrocephalus
TTTTAATTAATTAATTTATTTATTTATTTATTTTTGGCTGTGTTGGGTCTTCATTTCTGTGCGAGGGCTTTCTCTAGTTGTGGCAAGCGGTGGCCACTCTTCATTGCGGTGTGTGGGCCTCTCACTATCGTGGCCTCTCTTGTTGCGAAGCACAGGCTGCAGACGCACAGGCTCAGTACTTGTGGCTCACGGGCCTAGTTGCTCCACAGCATGTGGGATCTTCCCAGATGAGGGCTCGAACCCGTGTCCTCTGCATTAGTAGGCAGATTCTCAACCACTGCGCCACCAGGGAAGCCCTTGCTGCTGAATATTGAAGGGGAAAAATCTGGGATCATTTTCCTTCATCTTATGAATGACTTAATCTTCTTTATTGACTCCAGAGGATTCTTTCTTTGTCTTTAAAATTCAAGAATTTCCCAGATACTATCACTATTTACCTTCCTGTATCAAATTTTTTCTTGGCACATGGTGCCATCTTTCAATGGGCAAATTCAAGTCATCTTTTTAAAAATAAAATTTTCTTAAATTATATTTTCCATTATGTGTTCTGATCCATTGTTTTTGTTTTAGTTAGCACAGACTCCAGTTATGATTGCTGCATCTTCTGTATGTATCTTTGGTCATTGATCTTTTAAACGCCTTATTCCATATTTTTTGCCTTTTTTATTGCTACTATTTCTCTTACTGAACATTCTACAGTGTCTGTTATCTCATGTGTTCATTCAATATTGGATGATTTTTTAAAAATAATTTTTATTTTGGCTGCGTTGGGTCTTCGTTGCTGTGCTCAGGCTTTCTCTAGTTACAGCAAGCAGGGGCTACTCTTTGTTGCGGTGCACGGGCTTCTTGTTGCGGAGCACAGGCTCTAGGCACGTGGGCTCCAGTAGTTGTGGCACGCGGGCTCAGTAGTTGTAGTGCATGGGCTTAGTTGCTCCGCGGCCTGTGGCATCTTCCCAGACCAGGGCTTGAACCCATGTCCCCTGCATTGGCAGGCGGATTCTTAACCACTGTGCCACCAGGGAAGCCCCGGGATGATTTTGATTTAAAAAAATTTTTGTATTTCTTAGTGAGTTCTGCCATGTTTCATCTCCTACATTTTTCATCTCATCATCCATTATCTGAGGTTCTGTACCTCTGCTTTGTACTCCTTCATAGGCATGATTGCTTCACTGGTATTTTTAACTTCATGATATGATATCTGGCCACTTTTCTAGTGTGTATTCTTTATCTATTGGTGAATTTTGCTACTCTTCTCCACATTTTCCCCCACAGTATGCTTGTATCAATGCTGTGCTCATCCCATTTTTATTATTCATCATTACATCATTTGGATTTTCCTTGGCTAAATATTTGCAGGCGGTTCAGAGTGGAGGTGCTGGACAGTCCTCAGAGTCTGGAACCATGTTTTATAAGTCTCTCAGTCCCTAAGGATCCACAAATAGGAGCAAACCCTGAAACAGTAGTGTTAAAGATGATTAGGCCCAATGGAAAAAAGAAAAGGATATTTCCCCTGAATATGTTTACACATGGTAGATTAAATAACTGTGCTGCTTTTGCTATTGATAATAAATATGTCTTTGGTTAACATAAGGAGTAAGGGGAATGTTTTATTACTTTAAGGTGCCTGGAGTCTTTTTGTGTATATCTAACACTGTCATTTGCCCCTAGTAGGTATACAGTGATTGCATAATTGAATTCTTGGGTAGGATGGATTATAATAGAAGAAAAAGAGAGAAGGTAAAACCAAAGCTCTTTCCTTAAGCCATATAGATCATCCTCATCAGCATGTGAGCAAAGAGCTCTTCCATGTTAAGATCCCATGCCAGGCACTTTGTATAATATAATGAAAAAGGCAAAGATCCCGTCCTCCAGCTAGGGACAAAGGACTTGAAATAATGCTGGATTGTTTCTGAGCTTCAGACCTTAGGTTCATTTTTTTCTATATTTTAGAATCCCCTTTTATGACCTAGAATTTACTTATTTGAATGGGTGAAGAGTTTACTCTCCGTTCCATAAACTCTTATTTTTGTTTATTATACTTTTAATAATAAACTGAGTTTATACTAAAGGACCAATTCTGCAAACACATTTATTTTTTAATACAAAAATTTCAATTGAGGTGAATAAATTCATGGGGATCTTTTTGTTCTGCCCCTCACTCAGTTGTCTTTTACTCCTTTAATAATCATGATATGTCTCAGTGTCTGATGTGGGATCTTACTTTGTGATTTTTTTTCAATACAGAAGGAAATTCTCTTTCTCATTGTATTCTTTAAATAAAGAAGTCTTATCTCTGCAGTATATTTTCCTTTGCTTTATTCAAAGATAGAGAATACAAGTAAATAACCAGACACCAGCTGTTTTTAGCTTTCCCAAGGTTCAAAATCTTACCTGGGGTGTGAAGAAATAGAGCAGTATCTTGGTCTGTAGATGAGATGATTACTGAAGCTTTCACATGCTGGCACAGTGCACATCCCCAGTTAGAGCATTTGTTTATGCAAAGAATAAAAAGTCATACTGGGAATGCTAGGGTGATCAAAAATCTCTCTGGTTCATGGATTAAGAGTGTCAGACATCTTTTTCTTAAGGCACCTGATGTTTGTGGACTGAGGGAGTGTGCCTTTTTATTTATATGACAGATTTGGGGTTCTGGGATGTGTGTATATATAATTTTAAGATAAGAAGTGGTCTGATAAGAAAAAGACTTCTCATTATGTTAAAGGCAACACCTGTTTTGCTGGGGAAGGGCAGGAAGTTACAGATGGACCATGTGGCTAATTTGGTTAAATGTCCATATCAATGCTCAGTGGCATATTTGCGGGCAACTGGCTTAAAAGTAGAAACTGATTGTCCATTTAAAAAACGGGGGGGTTGTGAGAAAAGACATCTTTGGAAATTAACTCTGCTTAATATGGCTTAAAAGAATTAAAGATAATAAAATAACAGTGCTGTTTCACAGACTGACTTTCTTGCTAAACAAACACCAAAGCATCATTCAATTTTCCAAATGCAGGAACTAGTTTCAAAAGATGGATTCATGTTACCCTGGAAAGCTCCCAACCAAATAATATCTCTTTATTGGAAGCAAATGAAGAAAATAGAGGATCTGTGGGGGAGTGGGAGCTACATAATTGTATTAAAGCATAAACTCAGCAGTTCAGATAGGGATACATGGGAGGAATAGTTGCCTTGACTTTGGGTGGAGAGAAACTGATCAGAACCACTTGATAGCGTAGCCTTATTAGTGGGTTAGAAGATGATGGAGAAAAACTTGAGAATTCAGTCAGGATTGGATTTAAACGAGTTTTTTTGCACTCTGGGGAGCTGGAAGACCTTGGAGTTTAGTTGTCCAGCAGGGGAGGCAGGAGTGGGATTTGGTGAGGCAGGAGAATGCAGTTTCTAACAATTTCAGTTCCAGAGTCCTGCAGCCTTAATTATGAATTGTGACTCTGCTCTTTAGTAGTGGTGTGACTTTGGACAAGTAACCCAACCTCTCTGATTTATTTCCTTATCTCTAATCAGGGATAAACCAGTATCTATTTTATAAAATTTGGGGGGAGATAAACAACATTAGTATGTACAGAGCATTTAGCAAATTGCTGAGCATTCAGGTAAGATACATAAATGTATGTATATGAATACATACCTGTAAGCCACTTGGATATTATATTGCAGTAATAATAATAATAAAAAACAGCAGCTGCCGCTGCCCAGGATTTAAGTTTCAGAGTCTTCCTTGTTTAAAATAACTAATGCAACTAAACAATTTTCTCTTGCATATTCACTAATTGTTCCATCAGTCTAGTCTTTGGAAAAATTTCCCCGCATCTCAGTCCCCCAAATGGGGCTTATATCAAGAAACTTGTATTCAAAGCATGTATTTATTCATCTGTCGGTTACTTTTTCATTCATTCAACAAGCGTTTATTGAGAAGCTACTGTTTGGTAGCCTCTGTTGGGAGCCAGGGATACACGTAATGGTGAAAAAGGCAGAATTCTTCCGTTCTGGGAATTTAAGACCCTGTTGGGGATATACATATTAAACAGATTAATTGGGCTAGGGTTTGGGTATTTGAGAGGAGAGTGGGGTTTGGGCAGTGGCTTTCTGGAAGAAGTATTGAAGTTGAAACTTGGAAGATAAGCAGGAGTCACTCAGTTGAAGGGGATCAGGAATGGATAAGAGCAAGGAGAACTATTTCAAAAAGGAAGAAGAATGTGTGCAGAGGCAAGAATGTGTGAAAGAGAATGGGTTGCTGTCCAGTGTGCGTGGATAAGGGTTGTAAAGAGAAGGGTGTCCAGAGATAAGAGGCGGGTTGGCATTAGATATGAAGGGCTTTGCTATATATACTTTCAGAGAGTATTTGTTTTATCCTGAGGACAATGAGACTGGAAAAGAGAAAATCCTAACATTTCAATGAAAACGCTGGTCTGCAATTTTTTCTTGCCATTTTCATTTTAGTTATTTCATTTCATCCTCACAATAAGTCTAAGATGTAGAGGAGGGCAGGCATCTCTCCCCTTCTGTAGCCAAGGAAACAGTGTCAGACTCCTGTCCTCCTAGGTCACTGCCAAGTTCCAGTCTATAAGACTGCCTGACGATAAAAAGCATCTTTTCCTTTACCTCCTGATACACACTCTTTTTCCAAATTTAATTGACGGGATGTTGATGCTGAGATATTGTTCAAGGAGAACACTTTATAGAATAAGGCAAGCCCTTTAGGAAGGAAGGTGACCCGATATGGGCTCCTACAGCTCCCAAATCACTTGATTCCATGGAGCTCAACATGCCTTGGCCTGCCTTTTCCATTTGGAAGCTCTGGCTGGGGCTGTTCTTGAAACCCATTGAGGAAACTGTGTGAGGTTATCTCCATTATTCCCTCAAATCTTTCTCCCTTGGCACAAGGAAGCTGTTAAAATGAGTTGGAATTTGAAAAAGGTCCAAGTGTAGCAGTGCATCAATCACAGATATCCGAGAGGGTCCAAAAGCACAGAAAACAAGCAATATTTAATCAGAGATTCATGGGTCTCAACAAGCCCAGGTTACCATACATACATAAACACATACACACACAAATGAGCAAAAACAGACAGACATTAAAAACGGCTCTGCCCAGCTTGGATATTTTCCAGCCAACAGAATACTCTTCATTTTTCTCACCATCTTAGTCATTTCTTTCTCCCTTGGTTTCTTATCCTGTGAAAAGTCAGTGGATTCATGAACAAGGGTAAAATCCTGACAAGCAGAGAGAGAGAGAGAGAATGAATAGGACATAACTGTTGTAAGAGGCAACTTTATTTTCTTCTTTACATGACAAGCTTTAATATGGAGGATGCTACACTAATTACCTGGAAGCAGAGAACAAGGACTTTCCTTTCAAATGTAATAGATCAGTAGGGTTACTGTATAAGCTGTTGTTTACTTTTGAAAACTTATTTATATTTTGAAATGATTTTAGACTTGCAGAAGAGCTGCAAAAATAGTACCTATAGCCTTCACACATTATACACTTATGCTAACAGCTTATGTAACCAAGAAATTATTTTTGGTACAATACTATTAACCAAACTGTAGAACTTATTTGGATTTCACTAGTTTTTCCACTAATGTCCTTTTTCTGTCCTGGGATTATGTTTAGTTTTATGTTTGTGTTTTATGTTTCCTTAGTCACTTCCAGTCTGTAACAGTTCCTCTGTCTTCCCTAGACTTTCATGACCTTGACACATTTGAGGAGTACTTGCCAATTATTTTGTAGAATGTTCTGCAGTTTAAATTTGTCTTATGTTTTCTCTTGATTAAGCTGAAGTTATACATTGTTGGGAAGAATACAGTAGAGATAATGTGCCCTTCTACAGGCACATATTAAGGAGTACATGGTGTTGATATATGTTACTTAACTTTGACCAGTTGGCTAATGTCCATCACCTGGCTGGCCGCCTAGACTTTCCACTGAAAATTTACCATTTTCCTTTTTGAAATTACTAATTATCTTTGAGAAGATAATTTGGGATTATGCAGATACTGTTTCTGCCTCAATTTTCACTCACCAATTTAAGCCTCCATTGGTGGACTTTGCCTGCAGCAGTTCTTACTATGATATTCTAACGGTGCTGTTCTGTTTCTCTCATTCCTTTTACACTCATTCTTTGGAATTCTTCTGTAAGGAAAGGTTGTCTCTTCATGTATTCGTTTATTCAGTATGGACTTGTGGACTCTTTTTTATTCTTTGCATTATAATCCAATATTATGGCTATTTATTTTGTTGCTCGATTGCTCAAATTTGGGCCAGTGGCAGCATTTCCGTATTGGCTCCTTGTCATTTCCATATGCTGTCTTTTACATTTTCTTACTTTCTGGCACCACAAGACACTCCAGGCTCATGGTGCATATTCCACTGCCCCAGACCAGAAAACAACCAGTTGTCCAAGAAGCTAGTTCCTTTTATTGGAGAAAGTAATTAAGAAACCAATGTCTGGGTGTTAGTTGTGGTTACTGCTAGTAACCTCACTGTTACTAGGTGAAGTCTCACTGTTTCTAGTGAAGTCTCAGTGTTTCTAGGTCCTCTCAACAGGTAGAGCTAGGAAATATATGTGTACTAACCCATGCATGCATACACATCTCTATCTGTTGATCTATATCTATTCCATGTTGACACCTCTGACTTCAGTCCAGCACCATAGTCTTTCCTCTTTCCTTATTTTTAACTACTTTCTCTGACAGTAAGAAACTTGACTCTTATTAGGTACACAGTGTACATAAAAATACTTATTGTTCAAACTTTTATTCAAATACAGTAGTTTCAGAATTCCTATCCCATATTTCTGTACAAAAGAAATTTACCAGCTAGGGTGTAATATTTGTGTATAGTTCTTTCTGTTCTTAGTCCAACAGTATCCTCCAAAAACATTGTTTTCAGAAATTATGTAGGCCAGCTACATTCTTCTCCAACCTTTTCACCGTGGTTATGCGATTCATTTGTAATTCAGTTAAATTTGTTTGCCACAGGTCACATTCCTTATTTCTCAACACATCCTGGTTTATTTTATATTTTTATGTTTACATACAGTATGGTAGTTTTGTTTAACTTTATAAGAAACCTCCAAACTGTTTCCAAAATGACTTTCCTGTGTTACATTCCCACCAGCAATGTATGAGAGTTCTAGTTGCTCCACATCATTGCCTGAACTTGGTACTGCATTTATTGTAGTTGTTATTGTTGTTTGTTAGTTTCACCATTCTAATAGGTATAGAGTGATACCTCATTGTGGTTTTAATGTGCACTTCCTTAATGATTAGTAATGTTGGGCATCTTGTAATACACTTATTTACCATCTGTATATCTCCTTTGTTGAAGTGTCTGCTCAGATCTATTGCCCTTATTTTAAATTAGCTTGTTTGTTTTTTATTGTTGAGTTTTGAAAGTTCTTTACATATTCTGGGGGTACAAGTCCTTTGTCAGAAATGTGATTTTCAGACAAGGCTAGTCTGTGGCTTGTCTTTTCATTCTTTTAACGGTTTCTGTCAGAAAGCAAAAATTTTAAATTTTAATTCAGTCCAACTTATTTTTTTCTTTTATGGATCATGCATTTGTTGCCATATCCAAAAACTTTTGCCTAACCCGAGGTCACATATATTTTCATCTATGTTTTTTTTTTAAATAAATTTATTTATTTATTTATTTGGCTGCATTGGGTGTTCATTGCTGCCCACAGGCTTTCTCTAGATGTGGCGAGCGGGGGCTACTCTTTGTTGCAGTGCGCGGGCTTCTCACTGCGGTGGCTTCTCTTGTTGCAAAGCACGGGCTCTAGCTGTGTGGACTTCAGTAGTTGTGGCACATGGGCTTAGTTGCTCTGTGGCATGTGGGATCTTCCCGGGCCAGGGCTCGAACCTGTGTCCCCTGCGTTGGCAGGTGGATTCTTAGCCACCAGGCAGCTCCCTCATCTGTGTTTTTTAGAAGAGTTTTACAGCTTTACCGTTTTTGTGGGCATGACCCATTTGGAGTTAATTTCTGTATAAGGTGTGTGAGGTATTGGTCAAAGTACTTTTTGCATACGGACATCCGCGTACTAAAGCACTGTTTGTTGAAACGACTATCCTTACTCCATTTAATTGCCTTTGCACCTTTGTCAAAAGTCACTTGACTCTGCCTGTATGCATTTATCCTGAGCACTCTATTCTGTTCGTTGATCTGTGTGTCTGTCATTTCACCAATACTACATGGTCTTGATCTATAGTACCTTTATGTCTCGAAAATGGGTAATGTGAGTCCTCCAACTTCATTCTTCTTTTTCAAAAACAATTTGCCTATTCTAGTTCTTTTACTTCTTACATACATTTTAGAATTTTAGAATCAGCTGTCATCATTTTTAGGTATTTCTTAAAGTCTGCTTAGATTTTGATATGGATTGCAATGAATCTATAGGTCAAATTGGAGAGAATTGACATCAAAACAATATATTTTTCTAGTAAGTTCACATTTTATATTATTTTTATTTAAGTGTTTGGGAAATTGCCAGTACAATGGTCTGAGTCAAGAGGTTTTTTGTGTTTTTTTTTTTTTGAAAGGATTTAAACTATGAATTCAATGTCTTTAATAGATGTAGGATTTTCAGGTTATCTGTTTCTTTCTGGGTGAGTTTTGATAATTTATGACTGTCAAGGAATTGATCCATTTGAAATTTATGGATATGGAGGTGTTTGTAGTATGCTATTGTTAATTTTGTAATGTCCTTAAGTTATACTGTGATAATCACTCTTTTGTTCCTGTTATTGATAATTTGGGTTTTTCTTTTGTTTAGTATGGCCAGATACTTATGAATTCTTATTAATCTTTTCAAAGAATCAACCTTTGGTTTCATTGGTATACTCTATCTTTTTCTGCTTTCAATTTCAGTGATTTTTGCTCTCATTTTTATTTCCGTGCTTTGGTTCACTTTGAATATGGTTTGTTCTTTTTCTAGTTTCTTAAACTGGACACTTAGATTAATGATTTGACATCTTCTTTTCTTAAATAAGCATTAAGTGCTATTAATTGCCCTTTCAGTACTGCTTTAGCTGCCCATGTTGTTTTGTAATTTGATAACAGTTCAAAATACTTTAAAATTTGAGACATCCACTTTGATCCATGGGTTATTTCAAAGTGTACTGTCTAATTTCCAAAAATGGAGACATTTCCCAGATAGTGTTTATTACTGGTTTTTAGTTTAGTTCCATTATAATCTGAGAACATAAATTATATTATTTCTATTCTTTAATTAGTTGAGTTTTTTTTTTTTTTTTTTTTTTTGGCGGTACACGGGTCTCACTGTCGTGGCCTCTCCTGTTGAGGAGCACAGCCTCCGGACGTGCAGGCTCAGCAGCCATGGCTCACGGGCCTAGCCTCTCCGCGGCATGTGGGATCCTCCCAGACCGGGGCATGAACCCGTGTGCCCTGCATCGGCAGGCAGACTCTCAACCACTGTGCCACCAGGGAAGCCCTGTTGAGATTCTTTTATGGTTCCAAATACAGTCTATGTTAGTGAACGTTCCAGGTGCACCTGAAAAAAAATTTTATTTTGTTCCTTTTGGGTAGAATATTCTATATAAATGTCAGTTAAATCTTTTGTTCTTGTTGAGAATTCTACTTTATTCATTAGATTAATTAATAATTAAAGTGGCTACTTCAGTTTCTTTTCTGTAGTGTTTGTATGAAGAAAAAGACTTCTCATTATGTTAAAGGCAACACCTGTTTTGCTGGGGAAGGGCAGGAAGTTACAGATGGACCATGTGGCTAATTTGGTTAAATGTCCATATCAATGCTCAGTGGCATATTTGCGGGCAACTGGCTTAAAAGTAGAAACTGATTGTCCATTTAAAAAACGGGGGGGTTGTGAGAAAAGACATCTTTGGAAATTAACTCTGCTTAATATGGCTTAAAAGAATTAAAGATAATAAAATAACAGTGCTGTTTCACAGACTGACTTTCTTGCTAAACAAACACCAAAGCATCATTCAATTTTCCAAATGCAGGAACTAGTTTCAAAAGATGGATTCATGTTACCCTGGAAAGCTCCCAACCAAATAATATCTCTTTATTGGAAGCAAATGAAGAAAATAGAGGATCTGTGGGGGAGTGGGAGCTACATAATTGTATTAAAGCATAAACTCAGCAGTTCAGATAGGGATACATGGGAGGAATAGTTGCCTTGACTTTGGGTGGAGAGAAACTGATCAGAACCACTTGATAGCGTAGCCTTATTAGTGGGTTAGAAGATGATGGAGAAAAACTTGAGAATTCAGTCAGGATTGGATTTAAACGAGTTTTTTTGCACTCTGGGGAGCTGGAAGACCTTGGAGTTTAGTTGTCCAGCAGGGGAGGCAGGAGTGGGATTTGGTGAGGCAGGAGAATGCAGTTTCTAACAATTTCAGTTCCAGAGTCCTGCAGCCTTAATTATGAATTGTGACTCTGCTCTTTAGTAGTGGTGTGACTTTGGACAAGTAACCCAACCTCTCTGATTTATTTCCTTATCTGTAATCAGGGATAAACCAGTATCTATTTTATAAAATTTGGGGGGAGATAAACAACATTAGTATGTACAGAGCATTTAGCAAATTGCTGAGCATTCAGGTAAGATACATAAATGTATGTATATGAATACATACCTGTAAGCCACTTGGATATTATATTGCAGTAATAATAATAATAAAAAACAGCAGCTGCCGCTGCCCAGGATTTAAGTTTCAGAGTCTTCCTTGTTTAAAATAACTAATGCAACTAAACAATTTTCTCTTGCATATTCACTAATTGTTCCATCAGTCTAGTCTTTGGAAAAATTTCCCCGCATCTCAGTCCCCCAAATGGGGCTTATATCAAGAAACTTGTATTCAAAGCATGTATTTATTCATCTGTCGGTTACTTTTTCATTCATTCAACAAGCGTTTATTGAGAAGCTACTGTTTGGTAGCCTCTGTTGGGAGCCAGGGATACACGTAATGGTGAAAAAGGCAGAATTCTTCCGTTCTGGGAATTTAAGACCCTGTTGGGGATATACATATTAAACAGATTAATTGGGCTAGGGTTTGGGTATTTGAGAGGAGAGTGGGGTTTGGGCAGTGGCTTTCTGGAAGAAGTATTGAAGTTGAAACTTGGAAGATAAGCAGGAGTCACTCAGTTGAAGGGGATCAGGAATGGATAAGAGCAAGGAGAACTATTTCAAAAAGGAAGAAGAATGTGTGCAGAGGCAAGAATGTGTGAAAGAGAATGGGTTGCTGTCCAGTGTGCGTGGATAAGGGTTGTAAAGAGAAGGGTGTCCAGAGATAAGAGGCGGGTTGGCATTAGATATGAAGGGCTTTGCTATATATACTTTCAGAGAGTATTTGTTTTATCCTGAGGACAATGAGACTGGAAAAGAGAAAATCCTAACATTTCAATGAAAACGCTGGTCTGCAATTTTTTCTTGCCATTTTCATTTTAGTTATTTCATTTCATCCTCACAATAAGTCTAAGATGTAGAGGAGGGCAGGCATCTCTCCCCTTCTGTAGCCAAGGAAACAGTGTCAGACTCCTGTCCTCCTAGGTCACTGCCAAGTTCCAGTCTATAAGACTGCCTGACGATAAAAAGCATCTTTTCCTTTACCTCCTGATACACACTCTTTTTCCAAATTTAATTGACGGGATGTTGATGCTGAGATATTGTTCAAGGAGAACACTTTATAGAATAAGGCAAGCCCTTTAGGAAGGAAGGTGACCCGATATGGGCTCCTACAGCTCCCAAATCACTTGATTCCATGGAGCTCAACATGCCTTGGCCTGCCTTTTCCATTTGGAAGCTCTGGCTGGGGCTGTTCTTGAAACCCATTGAGGAAACTGTGTGAGGTTATCTCCATTATTCCCTCAAATCTTTCTCCCTTGGCACAAGGAAGCTGTTAAAATGAGTTGGAATTTGAAAAAGGTCCAAGTGTAGCAGTGCATCAATCACAGATATCCGAGAGGGTCCAAAAGCACAGAAAACAAGCAATATTTAATCAGAGATTCATGGGTCTCAACAAGCCCAGGTTACCATACATACATAAACACATACACACACAAATGAGCAAAAACAGACAGACATTAAAAACGGCTCTGCCCAGCTTGGATATTTTCCAGCCAACAGAATACTCTTCATTTTTCTCACCATCTTAGTCATTTCTTTCTCCCTTGGTTTCTTATCCTGTGAAAAGTCAGTGGATTCATGAACAAGGGTAAAATCCTGACAAGCAGAGAGAGAGAGAGAGAATGAATAGGACATAACTGTTGTAAGAGGCAACTTTATTTTCTTCTTTACATGACAAGCTTTAATATGGAGGATGCTACACTAATTACCTGGAAGCAGAGAACAAGGACTTTCCTTTCAAATGTAATAGATCAGTAGGGTTACTGTATAAGCTGTTGTTTACTTTTGAAAACTTATTTATATTTTGAAATGATTTTAGACTTGCAGAAGAGCTGCAAAAATAGTACCTATAGCCTTCACACATTATACACTTATGCTAACAGCTTATGTAACCAAGAAATTATTTTTGGTACAATACTATTAACCAAACTGTAGAACTTATTTGGATTTCACTAGTTTTTCCACTAATGTCCTTTTTCTGTCCTGGGATTATGTTTAGTTTTATGTTTGTGTTTTATGTTTCCTTAGTCACTTCCAGTCTGTAACAGTTCCTCTGTCTTCCCTAGACTTTCATGACCTTGACACATTTGAGGAGTACTTGCCAATTATTTTGTAGAATGTTCTGCAGTTTAAATTTGTCTTATGTTTTCTCTTGATTAAGCTGAAGTTATACATTGTTGGGAAGAATACAGTAGAGATAATGTGCCCTTCTACAGGCACATATTAAGGAGTACATGGTGTTGATATATGTTACTTAACTTTGACCAGTTGGCTAATGTCCATCACCTGGCTGGCCGCCTAGACTTTCCACTGAAAATTTACCATTTTCCTTTTTGAAATTACTAATTATCTTTGAGAAGATAATTTGGGATTATGCAGATACTGTTTCTGCCTCAATTTTCACTCACCAATTTAAGCCTCCATTGGTGGACTTTGCCTGCAGCAGTTCTTACTATGATATTCTAACGGTGCTGTTCTGTTTCTCTCATTCCTTTTACACTCATTCTTTGGAATTCTTCTGTAAGGAAAGGTTGTCTCTTCATGTATTCGTTTATTCAGTATGGACTTGTGGACTCTTTTTTATTCTTTGCATTATAATCCAATATTATGGCTATTTATTTTGTTGCTCGATTGCTCAAATTTGGGCCAGTGGCAGCATTTCCGTATTGGCTCCTTGTCATTTCCATATGCTGTCTTTTACATTTTCTTACTTTCTGGCACCACAAGACACTCCAGGCTCATGGTGCATATTCCACTGCCCCAGACCAGAAAACAACCAGTTGTCCAAGAAGCTAGTTCCTTTTATTGGAGAAAGTAATTAAGAAACCAATGTCTGGGTGTTAGTTGTGGTTACTGCTAGTAACCTCACTGTTACTAGGTGAAGTCTCACTGTTTCTAGTGAAGTCTCAGTGTTTCTAGGTCCTCTCAACAGGTAGAGCTAGGAAATATATGTGTACTAACCCATGCATGCATACACATCTCTATCTGTTGATCTATATCTATTCCATGTTGACACCTCTGACTTCAGTCCAGCACCATAGTCTTTCCTCTTTCCTTATTTTTAACTACTTTCTCTGACAGTAAGAAACTTGACTCTTATTAGGTACACAGTGTACATAAAAATACTTATTGTTCAAACTTTTATTCAAATACAGTAGTTTCAGAATTCCTATCCCATATTTCTGTACAAAAGAAATTTACCAGCTAGGGTGTAATATTTGTGTATAGTTCTTTCTGTTCTTAGTCCAACAGTATCCTCCAAAAACATTGTTTTCAGAAATTATGTAGGCCAGCTACATTCTTCTCCAACCTTTTCACCGTGGTTATGCGATTCATTTGTAATTCAGTTAAATTTGTTTGCCACAGGTCACATTCCTTATTTCTCAACACATCCTGGTTTATTTTATATTTTTATGTTTACATACAGTATGGTAGTTTTGTTTAACTTTATAAGAAACCTCCAAACTGTTTCCAAAATGACTTTCCTGTGTTACATTCCCACCAGCAATGTATGAGAGTTCTAGTTGCTCCACATCATTGCCTGAACTTGGTACTGCATTTATTGTAGTTGTTATTGTTGTTTGTTAGTTTCACCATTCTAATAGGTATAGAGTGATACCTCATTGTGGTTTTAATGTGCACTTCCTTAATGATTAGTAATGTTGGGCATCTTGTAATACACTTATTTACCATCTGTATATCTCCTTTGTTGAAGTGTCTGCTCAGATCTATTGCCCTTATTTTAAATTAGCTTGTTTGTTTTTTATTGTTGAGTTTTGAAAGTTCTTTACATATTCTGGGGGTACAAGTCCTTTGTCAGAAATGTGATTTTCAGACAAGGCTAGTCTGTGGCTTGTCTTTTCATTCTTTTAACGGTTTCTGTCAGAAAGCAAAAATTTTAAATTTTAATTCAGTCCAACTTATTTTTTTCTTTTATGGATCATGCATTTGTTGCCATATCCAAAAACTTTTGCCTAACCCGAGGTCACATATATTTTCATCTATGTTTTTTTTTTAAATAAATTTATTTATTTATTTATTTGGCTGCATTGGGTGTTCATTGCTGCCCACAGGCTTTCTCTAGATGTGGCGAGCGGGGGCTACTCTTTGTTGCAGTGCGCGGGCTTCTCACTGCGGTGGCTTCTCTTGTTGCAAAGCACGGGCTCTAGCTGTGTGGACTTCAGTAGTTGTGGCACATGGGCTTAGTTGCTCTGTGGCATGTGGGATCTTCCCGGGCCAGGGCTCGAACCTGTGTCCCCTGCGTTGGCAGGTGGATTCTTAGCCACCAGGCAGCTCCCTCATCTGTGTTTTTTAGAAGAGTTTTACAGCTTTACCGTTTTTGTGGGCATGACCCATTTGGAGTTAATTTCTGTATAAGGTGTGTGAGGTATTGGTCAAAGTACTTTTTGCATACGGACATCCGCGTACTAAAGCACTGTTTGTTGAAACGACTATCCTTACTCCATTTAATTGCCTTTGCACCTTTGTCAAAAGTCACTTGACTCTGCCTGTATGCATTTATCCTGAGCACTCTATTCTGTTCGTTGATCTGTGTGTCTGTCATTTCACCAATACTACATGGTCTTGATCTATAGTACCTTTATGTCTCGAAAATGGGTAATGTGAGTCCTCCAACTTCATTCTTCTTTTTCAAAAACAATTTGCCTATTCTAGTTCTTTTACTTCTTACATACATTTTAGAATTTTAGAATCAGCTGTCATCATTTTTAGGTATTTCTTAAAGTCTGCTTAGATTTTGATATGGATTGCAATGAATCTATAGGTCAAATTGGAGAGAATTGACATCAAAACAATATATTTTTCTAGTAAGTTCACATTTTATATTATTTTTATTTAAGTGTTTGGGAAATTGCCAGTACAATGGTCTGAGTCAAGAGGTTTTTTGTGTTTTTTTTTTTTTGAAAGGATTTAAACTATGAATTCAATGTCTTTAATAGATGTAGGATTTTCAGGTTATCTGTTTCTTTCTGGGTGAGTTTTGATAATTTATGACTGTCAAGGAATTGATCCATTTGAAATTTATGGATATGGAGGTGTTTGTAGTATGCTATTGTTAATTTTGTAATGTCCTTAAGTTATACTGTGATAATCACTCTTTTGTTCCTGTTATTGATAATTTGGGTTTTTCTTTTGTTTAGTATGGCCAGATACTTATGAATTCTTATTAATCTTTTCAAAGAATCAACCTTTGGTTTCATTGGTATACTCTATCTTTTTCTGCTTTCAATTTCAGTGATTTTTGCTCTCATTTTTATTTCCGTGCTTTGGTTCACTTTGAATATGGTTTGTTCTTTTTCTAGTTTCTTAAACTGGACACTTAGATTAATGATTTGACATCTTCTTTTCTTAAATAAGCATTAAGTGCTATTAATTGCCCTTTCAGTACTGCTTTAGCTGCCCATGTTGTTTTGTAATTTGATAACAGTTCAAAATACTTTAAAATTTGAGACATCCACTTTGATCCATGGGTTATTTCAAAGTGTACTGTCTAATTTCCAAAAATGGAGACATTTCCCAGATAGTGTTTATTACTGGTTTTTAGTTTAGTTCCATTATAATCTGAGAACATAAATTATATTATTTCTATTCTTTAATTAGTTGAGTTTTTTTTTTTTTTTTTTTTTTTGGCGGTACACGGGTCTCACTGTCGTGGCCTCTCCTGTTGAGGAGCACAGCCTCCGGACGTGCAGGCTCAGCAGCCATGGCTCACGGGCCTAGCCTCTCCGCGGCATGTGGGATCCTCCCAGACCGGGGCATGAACCCGTGTGCCCTGCATCGGCAGGCAGACTCTCAACCACTGTGCCACCAGGGAAGCCCTGTTGAGATTCTTTTATGGTTCCAAATACAGTCTATGTTAGTGAACGTTCCAGGTGCACCTGAAAAAAAATTTTATTTTGTTCCTTTTGGGTAGAATATTCTATATAAATGTCAGTTAAATCTTTTGTTCTTGTTGAGAATTCTACTTTATTCATTAGATTAATTAATAATTAAAGTGGCTACTTCAGTTTCTTTTCTGTAGTGTTTGTATGGTATATATTTCTTTATCCCTTATTTTTAATCCATCTATGGCTTTATGTTTAAAGTAGGTTTCTTATAGAAATAATGATTTGGGTCTTACTTTTTAAAATCCAATATGGCAATCTGTCTTTTTTTTTTTTTTGCTATATAGTGAAATCTATATGTATCTCATTCATTTTATAAAAACATCTTTATTGGAGTATAACTGCTATACAGTGGTGTGTTAGTTTCTGCTTTACAACAAAGTGAATCAGCTATACATATACATGTATCCCCATATCTCCTCTCTCTTGCATCTCCCTCCCACCCTCCCAATCCCACCCCTCTGGGTGGTCACAAAGCAGCAAGCTGATCTCCCTGTGCTATGCGGCTGCTTCCCACTAGCTATCTATTTTACATTTGGTAGTGTATATGTGTCCATGCCACTCTCTCACTTTGTCCCAGCTTACCCTTCCCCCTCCCCATGTCCTCAAGTCCATTCTGTACGTCTGTGTCTTTATTCCTGTCCTGCCCCTAGGTTCTTCC
>NC_041221.1:152158960-152159818 GCF_002837175.3 Physeter macrocephalus
AGTATTTGTTTTTCTCTTTCTGACTTATTTCACTCTGTATGACAGACTCTAGGTCCATCCACCTCACTACAAATAACTCAGTTTTGTTCCCTTTTATGGATGAGTGATATTCCATTGTATATATGTGCCACATTTTCTTTATCCATTCATATGTTGATGGACACTTAGATTGCTTCCATGTCCTGGCTATTGTAAATAGAGCTGCAATAAACATTGTAATACATGACTCTTTTTGAATTATGGTTTTCTCAGGGTATATGCCCAGTAGTGGGATTGCAGGGTCCTATGGTAGTTCTATTTTTAGTTTTTTAAGGAACCTTCTTGCTGTTCTCCATAGTGGCTGTATCAGTTTTTCAAAAGCTTAAGTTTCATTAGGTCCCATTTGTTTATTTTTGGTTTTATTTCCATTACTCTAGGAGGTGGGTCAAAAAAGCTCTTTCTGTAGTTTATGTCTAAGAGTGTCTTCCTCTGAGAGTTTTATAGTGTCTGGTCTTACATTTAAGTCTTTGATCCATTTGGAGTTTATTTTTGTGTATGGTGTTAGGGAGTGTTCTAGTTTCATTCTTTTACATGTAGCTGTCCAGTTTCCCCAGCAACACTTATTGAAGAGGCTGCCTTTTCTCCATTGTATATTCTTGCCTCCTTTATCAAAGATAAAGTAACTGTATGTGCGTTGGTTTTTCTCTGGGCTTCCTATCCTGTTCCATTGATCTATATTTCTGTTTTTGTGCCAGTACCATACTGTCTTGATTACTGTAGCTTTGTAGTATAGTCTGAAGTCAGGGAACCTGATTCCTCCAGCTCCATCTTTCATTCTCAAGATTGCTTTGGCTATTCGGGGTCTTTTGTGTTTCCATA
>NC_041221.1:152167412-152167790 GCF_002837175.3 Physeter macrocephalus
TACATGACTCTTTTTGAATTATGGTTTTCTCAGGGTATATGCCCAGTAGTGGGATTGCAGGGTCCTATGGTAGTTCTATTTTTAGTTTTTTAAGGAACCTTCTTGCTGTTCTCCATAGTGGCTGTATCAGTTTTTCCCACCAACAGTGCAAGAGGGTTCCGTTTTCTCCACACCCTCTCCAGCATTTATTGTTTGTAGATTTTTTGATGTTGGCCATTCTGACCAGTGTGAGGTGATACCTTATTGTAGTTTTGATTTGCATTTCTCTAATGATTAGTGACTTTGAGCATCCTTTCATGTGTTTCTTAGCAATCTGTATATCTTCTTTGGAGAAATGTCTATTTAGGTCTTCTGCTCATTTTTGGATTGGGTTGTTTG
>NC_041221.1:152167992-152275261 GCF_002837175.3 Physeter macrocephalus
GTTCCATTGATCTATATTTCTGTTTTTGTGCCAGTACCATACAGTCTTGATTACTGTAGCTTTGTAGTATAGTCTGAAGTCAGGGAACCTGATTCCTCCAGCTCCATTTTTCTTTCTCAAGATTGCTTTGGCTATTCGGGGTCTTTTGTGTTTCCATATAAATTGTGAAATTGTGTGTTCTAGTTCTATGAAAAATGCCATTGGTAGTTTGATAGGGATTGCTTTCAATCTGTAGATTGCTTTGGGTAGTAGAGTCATTTTCACAATGTTGATTCTTCCAATCCAAGAACATGGTATATCTCTCCATCTGTTTTTATCATCTTTAATTTCTTTCATCAGTGTCTTATAGTTTTCTGCATACTGGTCTTTTGTCTCCTTAGGTAGATTTATTCCTAGGTATTTTATTCTTTTTGTTGCAAAGGTAAATGGGAGTGTTTTCTTAATTTCTCTTTCAGATTTTTCATCATAAGTGTATAGGAATGCAAGAGATTTCTGTGCATTAATTTTGTATCCTGCTACTTTACCAAATTCATTGATTAGCTCTAGTAGTTTTCTGGTTGCCTCATTAGGATTCTCTGTGTATGTCAGCTGCAAACAGTGACAGCTTTACTTCTTCTTTTCCTATTTGGATTCCTTTTATTTCTGTTTCATCTCTGATTGCTGTGGCTAAAACTTCCAAAACTATGTTGAATAATAGTGGTGAGGGTGGGCAACCTTGTCTTGTTGCTGACCTTAGAGGAAATGGATTCAGTTTTTCACCATTGAGAATGATGTTGGCTGTGGGTTTGTCATATATGGCCTTTATTATGTTGAGGAAATGTCCCTCTATGCCTACTTTCGGGAGGGTTTTTATCATAAATGGGTGTTGAATTTTGTCGAAAGCTTTTTCTGCATCTATTGAGATGATCATATGGTTTTTATCCTTCAATTTGTTAATATGGTGTATCACATTGATTGATTTGCATATATTGAAGAATCCTTGCATTCCTGGGATAAACCCCACTTGATCATGGTGTATGATCCTTTTAATGTGCTGTTGGATTCTGTTTGCTAGTATTTTGTTGAGGATTTTTGCATCTATGTTCATCAGTGATATTGGCCTGTAGTTTTCTTTCTTTGTGACGCCTTTGTCTCGTTTTGGTATCAGGGTGATGGTGGCCTCATAGAATGAGTTTGGGAGTGTTCCTCCCTCTGCTATCTTTTGGAAGAGTTTGAGAAGGATAGATGTTAACTCTTCTCTAAATGTTTGATAGAATTCGCCTGTGAAGCCATCTGGTCCTGGGCTTTTGTTTGTTGGAAGATTTTTAATCACAGTTTCAATTTCAGTGCTTGTGATTGGTCTGTTCATATTTTTACTTCTCCTTTTTCATTTGTAATTCTATTGATTTGAGTCGTCTCCCATCTTTTCTTGATGAGTCTGGCTAATGGTTTATCAATTTTGTTTATCTTCTCAAAGAACCAGCTTTTAGTTTTATTGAACTTTGCTATTGTTTCCTTCATTTCTTTTTCATTTATTTCTGATGTGAGCTTTATGATTTCTTTCTTTCTCCTAACTTTGGGGTTTTTTTGTTCTTTCTCTAATTGCTTTAGGTGTAAGGTTAGGTTGTTTGAGATGTTTCTTATTACTTGAGGTAGGATTGCATGGCTATAAACTTCCCTTAGAACTGCTTTTGCTGAATTCCATAGGTTTTGGGTCGTCGTGTTTTCATTTTCATTTGTTTCTAAGTATTTATTGATTTCCTCTTTGATTTCTTCAGTGATCTCTTGGTTATTTAGTAGTGTATTGTTTAGCCTCCATGTGTTTGTATTTTTTTTTTTTTTACAGGTTTTTTTCCTGTAATTGATATCTAGTCTCCTAGCATTGTGGTCAGAAGAGATACTTGATATGATTTCAATTTGTTAAATTTACCAAGGCTTCATTTGTGACCCAAGATATGATCTATCCTGGAGAATGTTCCATGAGCACTTGAGAAGTGTATTCTGTTGTTTTGGATGGAATGTCCTATAAATATCAATTCAGTCCATGTTGTTTAATGTGTCATTTAAAACTTGTGTTTCCTTGTTTATTTTGATATTGGATGATCTGTCCATTGGTGAAAGTGGGGTGTTAAAGTCCCCTACTATGATTGTGTTACTGTCGATTTCCCCTTTTATGGCTGTTAACATTTGCCTTATGTATTGAGGTGCTCCTATGTTGGGTGCATAAATATTTACAGTTGTTATATCTTCTTCTTTGATTGATCCCTTGATCATTATGTAGTGTCCTTCTTTGTCTCTTGTAAATAATCTTTATTTTGAAGTCTATTTTGACTGATAGGAGAATTGCTACTGCAGCTTTCTTTTGATTTCCATTTGCGTGGAGTATCTTTTTCCATCCCCTCACTTTCAGTCTCTATGTGTCCCTAGGTCTGAAGTGGGTCTCTTGTAGATGGCATATATATGGGTCTTGTTTTTGTATCCATTCAGCCAGTCTATGTCTTTTGGTTGGAGTGTTTAAACCATTTACATTTAAGGTAGTTATTGATATGTGTGTCCTATTACCATTTTCTTAACTGTTTTGGGTTTGTTATTGTGGGTCTTTTCCTTCTCTTGTGTTTCCTGCCTAGAGAAGTTCCTTTAGCATTTGTTGTAAAGCTGGTTTGGTGGTGCTGAATTCTCTTAGCTTTTGCTTGTCTGTAAAGGTTTTATTTTCTCCATCAAATCTGAATGAGATCCTTGCTGGGTAGAGTAAACTTCATTGTAATTTTTTACCTTTCATCCCTTTAAATATGTCCTGCCACTCCCGTCTGGCTTGCAGAGTTTCTGCTGAAAAATCAGCTCTTACCGTTATGCGGATTCCCTTGTATGTTATTTGTTGTTTTTCCCTTGCTGCTTTTAATATTTTTTCTTTGTATTTAATTTTTGTTAGTTTGATTAATATGTGTCTTGGCGTGTTTCTCCTTGTGTTTATCCTGTATGGTACTCTCTGTGCTTCCTGGACTTGATTGACTATTTCCTTTCCCATATTAGGGATTTTTTCAACTGAATCTCTTCAAATATTTTCTCAGTCCCTTTCTTTTTTTCTTCTTCTTCTGAAACCCCTAAAATTCAAATGTTGGTGCCTTTAATATTGTCCCAGAGGTCTCTGAGACTGTCCTCAATTCTTTTCATTCTTTTTTCTTTATTCTGCCCTGCAGTAGTTATTTCCACTGTTTCATCTTCCAGGTCACTTACCCGTTCTTCTGCCTCAGTTATTCTGCTATTGACTCCTTCTGGAGAATTTTAAATTTCATTTATTGTGTTGTTCATCATTGTTTGTTTGCTGTTTAGTTCTTCTGCGTCCTTGTTAAACGTTTCTTTTATTTTCTCCATTCTGTTTCCAAGATTTTGGATCATCTTTACTATCATTGCTTTGAATTCTTTTTCAGGTAGACTGTCTATTTCCTCTTAATTTGTTTGGTCTGGTGGGTTTTTACCTTGCTCCTTCATCTGCTGTGTGTTCCTCTGTCTTGTCATTTTGCTTAACTTACTGTGTTTGGGGTCTCCTTTTCGCAGGCTGCAGGTTCGTAGTTCCCGTTTTTTTTGCTGTCTGTCCCCAGTGGCTAAGGATGGTTCAGTGGGTTGTGTGGGGTTTCCTGGTTAAGGTGACTGGTGCCTGTGTTCTGGTGGATGAGGCTGGATAGTGTCTTTCTGGTGGGCAGGACCGCCTCCAGTGGTGTGTTTTTGAGTGTCTGTGGCCTTATTATGATTTTTAGGCAACCTCTTTGCTAATGGGTGGGGTTGTGTTCCTGTCTTCCTAGTTGTTTGGCACAGGCTGTCCAGCACTGTAGTTTGCTGGTCATTGAGTGGAGCTGGGTCTTAGTGTTGAGACAGAGATCTCTGGGATAGCTTTCACGGTTTGTTAGTGGGATCTGGGAGGTCTCTGGTGGCCCAGGGTCCTGAACTCAGCTCTCTCACCTCAGAGGCACAGGCCTGACACCTGGCCGGAGCACCAAGACCCTGTCAGCCACACGGCTCAGAAGAAAAGGCAGCAAAAGAAGGAAAGAAAGAATGAAATAAAATAAAGTTATTAAAATTAAAAAAATTATTAAAAACAAAAAAATTTAAAAGTCATAAAAAAAGATAGAAGAGAGCAACCAAACTAATAAACAAATCCACCAATGATAACAAGTGCTATAAACTATACTTAAAAAAAAAAAAAGACAGAGAGAACCCTAGGACAAATGGTAAAAGCAACGCTATACAGACAAAATCACACAAAGAAGCATACCCATACACACTCACAAAAAGAGAAAAAGGAAAAACTATATGTATCTGTATATTAAAAAAAGGAAGAGAACAACCAAATTAATAAACAAATCTACCAATGATAATAAACTCTAAATACTAAACTAAGATAAACATAAAATCAGAAACAAATTAGATACAGAAAGCAAACCCCAAGTCTACAGTTGTTCCCAAAGCCCACCGTCTCAATTTTTGGATTATTTGTTGTCTATTCAGGTATTCCAGAGTTGCAGCGTACATCAAGTTGATTGTGGAGATGTAATCCAGTGCTCCCGAAGCTGCTGGTAGAAATTTCCTTTTCTCTTCTTTGTTCCTACAGCTCCTGGGGTTCAGCTTTGGATTTGGCTCCGCCTCTGCTTGTAGGTCGCCTGAGGGCATCTGTTCTTGGCTCAGACAGGATGGGGTTAAAGTAGCAGCTGATTAGGGGGCCCTGGCTCTTTCTGGCTGGGGGAAGGAGTGGTACAGAATGCGGGGTGAGCCTGCGGTGGCAGAGGCCAGCATGACGTTGCAACAGCCTGAGGCGCTGGAAGTTGTCCCTGGATCACGGCACCCTGGCAGTGGCCGGCTGCACAGGCTCTCTGGAGGGGAGGGGAGGATAGTGACCTGTGCTTGCACACAGGCTTCTTGGTGGCTGCAGCAGCAGCCTTAGCATTTCATGCCGAGGATAGTGACCTGTGCTTGCACACAGGCTTCTTGGTGGCTGCAGCAGCAGGCTTAGCATTTCATGCCCGTCTCTTGTGTCTGCGCTGATAGCTGCGGCTCACGCCTGTCTCTGGAGCTTGTTTAGGTGGTGCTCTGAATCCCCTCTCCTCGTGCACCCCGAAACAATGGTCTCTTGCCTCTTAGGCAGGTCCAGACTTTTTCCTGGACTCCATCCTGGCTAGCTGTGGCCCACTAGCCCCCTTCAGGCTGTGTTCACACAGCCATCCCCAGTCCTCTCCCTGGGATCTGACCTCTGAACCCCGAGCCTCAGCTCCCAGCCCCCACCCGTCCTGGCAGGTGAGCAGACAAGCCTCTCGGGCTGGTGAGTGCTGGTCGGCACCGATCCTCTGTGCAGGAATCTCTCCGCTTTGCCCTCTGCACCCTGTTACTGCGCTCTCCTCTGTGGCTCCGAAGCTTCCCCCCACCCTGTCCTCCCCTGTCTCTGCCAGCGAAGGGGCTTCCTAGTGTGTGGAAACCTTTCCTCCTTCACACCTCCCTCTCAGAGGTGCAGGTCCCATCCCTATTCTTCTGTCTCTGTTTTTTCTTTTTTCTTTTGCCCTACCTGGGTACATGGGGAGTTTCTTGCCTTTTGGGAAGTCTGAGGTCTTCTGTCAGCGTTCAGTGGGTGTTCTGTAGGTGTTGTTCCACATGTAGATGTATCTCTGATGTGTTTGTGGGGAGGAAGGTAATCATCACATCTTACTCCTCCGCCATCTTGAAGCTCTCTCTTGGCAGTTTCTGTCTTTTAATTGTTGTTTTTAGACTAGGGGCATTTAATGTTATCATTTATATGACTGGTTTAAAATCTGTCATCTTGCTAGCTGTTTTCTATTCTTTCCTTCAGTTCTTTGTTTTTTCCTCTTTTTAATGCCTTTTCTGTTGTTAAGCATCTTTTTATGTTTTCATTTTATCTCCTCTGTTGACTCATTTATAATATTACCTCTTAAAAATAATTTCAGTGGCTACCTGAGAGTTTAAAATATACATCTTTACTAGAGTCTCGCTTCAAATAATATTTTATTTCATGCATTCTATAAGGATCTTATAACAATATATTCCCTCAATCATTTGTGATTTACATATGCTATAAATGCACAATGTATTCCTACTATTTTTACTCGAATAATTATCTTTTACAGCAATTAAAATTAATAAAAATTCAATTTTACCTTCATTTCCAGCAATCATCATTTCTTTGTGTAGGTCCAAGTTTCAATCTAATATCATACTTTTTCTGTCTAAACAATATACTTATTCTTCTAGCTTTATTGTGGTATGATTGACGTTCAAAAATTGTGTATATTTGAAATTTTACAAGGGGAAACATCAGCAAGATGGCAGACTAGAAGGTTCAGACCCTCGTCTCTTCCACGAAAACAACTAAAACAATGGATAACTACAAATTGACAAAACTAGCTCTGGGAGAGCTCAGGACTACAATGAAGAAGGAGCAGAAACCCTGGGGAGTATAACAACTGAGGATTTCAGCATAGTTAAGTATAAGAAGCATTTTACGTGTATCACCCCAACCCACAGTCTGGAGCAGCTTAGTGATGAGAGGGATACCCTCAGAGGGATTTCATGCTATGGGAAAATGAGAACAGGAGGACCACAGAAATCCTTGACACCTTCATGGACATTTGCAGCCTTTGCTACTGAGGATTCCTGCAGTCCTCACTGATGCTGAACTCAACTGATGGAGCTACCTAGAGTCCCTGCCACTGCATCTCCTCCCTGGGGCTAGAGCTATTGCTGTGGTGAAACCCACCCTCAGGAGCCTAAGTTGCTGCTGCTCCCTGCTCTCCATGATTGGGATATCACAGTGCCTTGCTATCTACTGAATTGGAGCTGCCACTAGGCTGTGCCCTACCTCCTGGATCCTAAGTCATGCTTTGACCCTCCATCACTGAGGCTACGTAGCTGGTGCTCTGTGTCTGCATTGTAGGTCCTGAGTCCCAGGTATGACCTGCCTTCATCAGGGCTTTGCTGTTGCTGCTCAACACCCTGCCCACCTGAGACCTGAGTTGGGACCTTGACCTGCCAGCCCTGGACCCATACCATTGCTGTATCCGGCACCATGCCCCGCCAAGTCACCTCGATGAACGCCAGAAACCCATATCCCAGTTCCATGGGTGATCTGCATATGCCTACACCTCAAACACTGGTGCCACTAATGCTTTCTGCCCCTGTGCCCCAGGCCCCAGATGCCATGGTAGATCCATGTGCCCCTGAGCCCAGGACCCTGGCTCCACTGCCATTCACTTCATTTTTTTTCTTTTTAATAAATTTATTTATTTATTTTTGGCGGCTTTGGGTCTTCATTGCTGCGCACAGGCTTTCTGTAGTTGTGGTGAGCGGGGGCTACTCTTTGTTGCGGAGCACGGGCTCTAGGTGCGCAGGCTTCAGCAGTTGTGGCTCGCAGGCTCTAGAGCTCAGGCTCAGTAGTTGTGGCACACGGGCTTAGTTGGTCTGCAGCATGTGGGATCTTCCTGGACCAGAGCTTAAACCCGTGTCCCCTGCATTGGCAGGTGGATTCTTAACCACTGCGCCACCAGGGAAGCCCCACTTCATTTATGAAGTTTATCTACAGCTCCCTCCCCTCCTCACCGCCCACACATATACACATACCTCATGCTTGGTTAAGATAATTTCCTCAGAGAGATGCTTAATCCAACCCCATCTATCAGTGCTAGGGTTCGCAGGCTCTCTCTCTTTCTCTCTCTCAGGATTTCTCTGCTTCAGTCTCACACAGGTGGCCTGATTTCTTCTAGATGTGAAGTAACTCCATTGTATTATCCCTTGCCACACCCTAAGAGGCAACCAAAGGTGCAATTGTACTATTCTAGTGCCCTAAGACATAGAGACTTAGGCTTAGCATCAGGACCAGTTAATTGGGCCCTGAAACAACCCAGTTCAGGTCTGAGGCTGGAACACTTCTGCTCTGTGCTGTTGTTTCTCTGTCTTTTAGAATCACAGAATCATAGTGTCTCAGGCTTGGAGGAAATCTTAAAGACCAAGCATGTAATAGTTCTCAACTTTCATTCTGTCACAACAAAAGGAAGAATAAATATAGACAAGGGTAAGAATCTCCCATTGATGTAGGTCAGTCAAGTTTATTCACTACGAAGATAATTTGGTTTGTGGGTATGTGCAATTCTTTTCTTTCAATTCTCTTAGCTATTCTATACCTGTCCACTAGTTTTTATTTCTTGTATTCGATAAACTGATTTAATTTATATGTTAAAAATTCAATCACAAATATTCTATATTTGTAGTAATAAATTACCTGTGATAAACACAATCGCATAAGTGATTGTGGCCACAGCCATGTATCAGAAAGCAAAGTTGAAAACTTCTGTACCTAGTCTAACTCTTCACCTGACTTTTGAGATCCCTTTACATTTCTGTCAAATAATTATTCATCCTATGCTTGCGTACCTCCAGTGGCAGGGCAACTGACTTGCTTCTTCCTGAGGGAACTCCAATTATTAATAAGCTCAGTCTAGATGGAGCTGAAATCTCTCTCTCTGAAATTTTTCCCCATTGGTTTTAGTGTATATTCTCAGGCCATGTAGGAAGTATCTGTGAAGAGGTCATGAGACATGGCAGACCTTCGGCTCTTTCCTTGTGGTCTTGGCCAAACCTCTGATGGTACCACTGGACTTGGTGTAGTCTTTTTGGATTACAGGGAATTTTGCTTGATTATTAGGGATGATTAGCATTCTTGAAGCAGAGATGAAAGAGAGCATTTTGAAGCATGTCCAACCAAGAGAAGCATGTGGAGCTAGTCCACTGGGAGAACCTAGAGATGAGGCAAACACAGAGAAGATGCCCTTTGCCTTCTCTAAACATCACTGAATACCAGTCTCACCCAAAGGAGCAGTAGAGTCTAAGAAAGGAAATTCATCTCCATGGGAATGAATCCTGATCCACAGTATGAAGGCAAATAGAATTATTTTCTGGACACAGCAAGAGTTTATAGATGGAATAAGTATTCAAGAATCTGGATTTCGGAAAGAGAATGCCTGGGTTTGAATCAAAGCTCTCCCATGCCATTTTGGATGGATTCTTTAATCTCTCTCAACATTAGCTTCTTCATCTGTATATTGGGGATAATAATAGCACTATGTCATAGGGTTATTATGGGAATTAAATGTGATAAGTTATGTAAAGGATCACTAAGAGCATTATTATTCTTAAAAATTTACATTCAAGTTAAAAAAGGTAAAAATTTCAGGGTTAAGGTAGTTCACTTATCTTTCAAAATTCAAAATTTTGACTCATTAAATGGCCTCCGCCTTCTCTTTTTGTTCCCCTCTTGTATTTAGAAGCAAAAGATAGCTTTGCCAATCTCATCTGGGCAGCTCTTTTCAAAGACTGTTGATAAGTATGGAAATACTGCATTTAAACCTATGAGCTTAATGATAAGTACCATCATGAGACTGCTGGTTGTACCTTTCTCTCCATGGGGATTCAGATGTATGGGACATTTCTTCTCTGCTACATACACCATCTCCAAACTATTTTGATTCAACTACTTGGATTAGGGATTCTGTGTAGACATAGCCAACATTGTTGCTGGAGGAAAAATAAGAGGCCCAAGTGAGAATAATCACAGCCTGGGAATAAAAGAAGAATAAAGGGAAGAAACAATTGCAGTCTTTATGTAGAGCATTGAAACCAACATTTGAGCCACCTACAATAAGTACATGTTCCAATAAAATACATGTTCCACGATAGTGTCTTTCAAATTTTAACAGATAGACCAAAAATGGTGTCTTATTGCTTGATTTAACTGAAATTGAGCATTTTGTCATATATTTATAAGCCAAAGTATTTCTCGTCTGGTGAACTTTTTGTTCATGTCTTCTGCCCATTTTTATTGGGTTGTGTATGTCTTATTTATAATAGGTTGTTTTATTGTTATTCTTGTGTTGTTTATTAACCTTATTCTTGTTGGTTTGTAAAAAAAAAACTCTTTACATGTCAGGAAAATGATCCCTTTTACCTTAAGAAATTTTTATATTTTATATAGTTGAAATAATGACATGACAGTATCTAAAATATAAATCAGGGAAGTATCAATATGTCTAAGTTACGGAAAATGTGTGTGTGTGTGTGTTCATTTTATGTGCTCTATTTGCAATATGAGCATACACTATCCCCAGATCAGTACTTATTCATAATTAAAAGAAAGTAGAGAACATAAGTTAAATTTTTATTACTGCTTCTTTTAAAAAAACATCTCTTTCTTATAGACTTAACAAAGATGCTTGATACATGTGTACTTTTGTTCTCTAAGAGTTTTAGTTATACATTTTAGTTTTAAATACATGTCAAGATTGGGTAAGAATTTAGTTTAAGAATACCACAGTTTTTATTTTCTCTGTTTTTTCTTTTAGGTAGAGCATTGAGCAACAATTGTATTTTGCTTAAGGAAGCTCACTGCATACAGTTGTTCCCAAGGTACTGTGTTATGCCCTTATACTGTTTGGATATATCTGAGTGTAATTTCTTGTTTCTCTTATTTCTGCCAAAAATATCTAGCACTGTTTTTAAACTTGGGTGTTCAATAATGCTTGGTAACTAGTTAATTAGTAACAAGCCAATTTGTGGTGTACTATTAATATTCATCATAGCAGCAATAGTAGTGCAAGTAGTCTTTAGAGTTGTTGTTTTTAACATTTTTTCTGTGGGATATAAAAAAAGGAGGAAGATATGGTCAGTTTCATCATCTGGAAAATATTACTGGAAACACTAATGGTATTTTTCCCTATGAGATTTTTTTTTTTAAGTTTGAAAGAATTAATACATGTAAAGCACATGGACTCATGCCTAATATATAACAACCTCCCCACAAAAATTAGCTTTTATTATCATCCACCAATAGTAAATCCTAATTCAAGAAAAAAACATTTCCACTCAAATTTCCCTGAGCCACTGAGGCATATTAATAACTCTTCTTTTTCTGGAGGCAGTTCTGCTCCCAGATGTGAGTGTTAGGACTAGAGAGCAGCCCACAGAAGTTAGACGTTTGCGTCAGGGTCAAATTTGTCCAAGAAAAGGGTATTCTTTCTCCATTCCCAGTAAAACATAGAGTGCTCAGCAGTGCTTAAATCACTCCCTAAATCTGCTAAATTAAGTCCTTTTCTAGGAAAATTACCCGAGAGGAGGGAG
The DNA here is from genome assembly GCF_002837175.3 of Physeter macrocephalus. Classification (NCBI taxonomy): domain Eukaryota; kingdom Metazoa; phylum Chordata; class Mammalia; order Artiodactyla; family Physeteridae; genus Physeter; species Physeter macrocephalus. Next base: position 152,179,138 of record NC_041221.1, read on the forward strand.
GGAAACAACTGCAAGTCATCCAGTATTGTGTGCATACTAAGGACTTTAATTATATAGAGTTTGATCCTGTGCTTGACCAAGAAAGAAATGTGGTTCTTGCTAATGAGTTGAGCACATAGGCATTTGGAGATGTTGATTGTCAACAGTGCTTCCAGGAAGAGTTTCCCCTCCATTGTCGTGGTTCATTATTGGATTATATGATTTTCATTTTTTCCATCCCCAGACTTACCACTTTAAATGCTCCATCCTTTGCAATCAAATACAATTCTTAAGCTTCATTTAGAAGCAACAATACTGGTGTTCTATGGAATGGAAAAAGAAAAGGAAGGAAGAAAAAGAAAGATGAGATCTGATATACCAGAACACATCTTAAGAAATGAGAAGAAGATAAACCTGTCCCTGGAAACCCACACAACTCCAGTATAGGGCCTAGTGTGGGTTCACAGGGGGCTGGGGTTTTACAGGCAGATTTCTGGGAAATAAGGTTTTGTTGGGGAGCCATAGAGCCATGGGCTTGTTGTAAAAATATTTTGGGGCCCTGTCTACGTAACAGCTGCTAAAACACTTCCCAAGGTAACAAATGCTAAAAATAATAGAAACAAATATAGCCAATTTCCCTGGGTTGGGAGCAAGCTTTGGAAATGTGAAGTGGTATAGGACTAAGCCTCTGGATATAGAAAAAAAAGATCATTTTCCTCTGTAAAGCCTGGTTTGCTACATTTACCTCTTGGTTCCCATCTCTGGCCATGCAGACAGGTGAGCACTTGGTCAGGAGTCCAAAGAACTCCTTACAACACCACAACCTCATCTACCATTTCTATGAATCCATATACTTGAGCCTTCTCTTATGATGGTCTGAGTCTGTTATCCTATGGAATGGAAAAAGAAAAGGAAGGAAAAACTAGAGATGTGATCTAATTTACCAGAACACACCTTAAGAAATGAGAAGAAGATAAACCTGTCCCTGGGAACCCACACACTCCAGTATAGGGCAAGTGCAGGGACTGAGATCATAGGGTTAAATGTAAGCAGATCCTTTCTAAGCAAGTTGGGCTGTTTTGATGAATACATTTTTGTGTGAAGTTGTGGGCTTTTTGACCACAAAATCATTAATCTTATCGCTCTTCCAGCTGCCTCCACCTCCCACATGCCCCCATTTCCCATGAATTTTTAGACTGTTTTAAAATCAGTCTGAGACAAACTGACATGGAAGTATAAAATATAAGATTATTAGACTACATCTTGCATCTTAGGATTTTAGAGTTTCTTAGGCACTCAGGGAATTTCTCTTTCAGTTTCCTTGTTTTAGGAAAGAGGAGCAAAATGATTTCTAGTTGAAGATCAGGTACTGCCACCGTCCCACCCATAATCCCCAGGCCCTACCGTTCCAGCGCAGTTGGTGTGACTGCCAAACTGACATCTGCGTCTCTTTGCCTGAGGGCTTTCACTGGCCTTTGAAGCCCACTCTGCCCACGTATATGGCAGGCCAGAAATGCCTGGGGAATTACTGCCCTATGTTCCAGCATCCTTTTGCCAGTGATAGACAGAAATTCATATATAAGTACCCCAGTTTTCTGCCCATCAGTTCCCACCTTTGCCTGTTAAACAGTTCTGAGGCATATGTTCTACACTGGATCCCAGACAGTGGGATCCCAAGTTCCCAACAGTGGTAAGTTTGATAGTTACTACCTCTAATATATTCATATGTATATATAATTAGAATATATATAAGTTGTAGTATAATAGTTCCCCCTATACTGGCATCCTTCCCTGACTTAACTTCCCTATTACTCTACCTGTAGAGTAAAAACTTCCCTAGATTACTTTCCAAATATCTGTCATTTGAGCACAAATCCTAATCTCAGGTTCTACTTCTGGGGGATTTCAAAGATACCATTGCACCTTACACATACTTCTACAATTTTTTCCTAGCACGATGTTTCCTAATGACTTGCTTTTGTAGCTGCAGCCCTTACTGGTTTATAGATTTGTTGATCTTTGTCAGTAGCTTTGCATCTTTGCTTTCTCAGGCTTTAGCACAGTTCTAGCATGTAGTAAGATGTGGTACATCTTTGTGGCAATGAATTGAATTGAATTTTCAAGGCTTCCTTACTGGTTACTCCAGAACTTGAAGGAAGTACCAAGGACTCTTGACTCCTGTGGTTCTCTTCATGCAACAGCATCATCCATGCCTTCTGTGGTGGACCTTTACTGCTTGTGACCGCCCAGCATGCATTCCACCCTGGACAATTTCAGTCCCTGTGGCTAGGGTGGGCCTTCCCAATCCATGTATCCTTCCCTCTGACCCTAGTGATTTGTTCAGGGATCCAAACTGTTGCAACTGCTAGAAAAGAGAAGCCTGTTCTTTCCCTCTTTTTACTTCCTTCTCCCCTTCCTTGCCTCTCTATTTCTTTATTTCCTTCTTTTATTCATTCATTCATTATTACTAGAGTTACTGAGCTTATAAGAATGTAAGCCTAGATCTTATTAATAACTGCTTACTACCAAAAGAAGAGCACCTGCTTAAAGAAAAACCAATAGAATAAAAGGCAGAATGAGTGTTGAGGTGGGGGGCAGGGGGGAGAAAAAGAGGAGAGAGAGATTGAATCCTAAAGACACTGTTTTAGTTCTTGCATACAACTGTGCCTAAAGACCTTGAACTTTTCAACTATGTAAGTCAACATATTACCATTTTTGCTTAAGTCAGTTGAGTTTCTTAGAGTCAAATACAAACTTCAGTTAAATTACCCACTTTGCGCCTGACCCTGTCGAGGTAGGAGAGATTCAGAGATACACGTACTTTCACTGTCCATGGAGAATTTGCATTATGAATGGGTGATTTGAGGAGTGATGTTACAACACTGTGCTCTTATTTTTTTTAACTTTTTATTTTATATTGGAGTATCGTTGATCAACAATGTTGTGTTAGTTTCAGGTGTATAGCAAAGTGATTCAGTTATACATATACATGTATCAATTCTTTTCCCATTGAGGTTGTTACGTAATATTGAACAGAGTTCCCTCTGCTATATAGTAGGTCCTTGTGGGTTATCCATTTTAAATACAGTGTGTACATGTCAATCCCAAACTCCATAACTCTCCCTCCCCTCCACCCTTCGCCGCTGGTAACAATAAGTTCATTTTGTAATTCTGTGAGAATTTTCCTTTTTCTGGAGCAACCATGTTTCTTTTCTTCACTTTCACAAGAGACAAAGAAGCTGGGTTATTTTCTTTTCAATTTCCCCAGTCATGCAAAACTCCTTCCTAGTACTTTTTTTTTTTAAGCGGGCAGCATATCCTCGTTGTTTGTTCCATATGATGAATGTCCCCATTGCTTATTAACCTCCAAAATAGGCAGCTCCCACCATTAGGGCTTATGGTCTGTATGAGACAACATAAAAACAAGACACATTCTCCCCCATGCACGTTTCAAATGAAATGTAACAGAAGAGAAATAAATAAAAATGGAAGAAAATGCCTTAAATGGTTTATGTTGGAAAATGTTATATGGGCAATAATGGTACTTATATGGGCTTTGGTCAGAGACTTTGATAATGAAGGTTAAAAGAGGGAATGTTACAAAAAATGTTCACTGTTCATAAAAGTAAATCTCTGGTATGAACCAGAATGAAATAAACAGAGTTGCAGGCGCCGAGAGCAGCTGGGGTGACCTTATTCTCAGGTTGGTAATAGCCAGACTCACTGGAACCACACACTCTCACCTCAGCAGGATTCACTTAGCTCTCCATCACAGGGACATTGAGTTCCATGGGCCTTGGGGGTGGCTCTTCAGCTGTCTCACTGAAAGATAAAGGCCTCCTCGTCTCTGGCATTCTTTCTCCTTAGGTTCTGGCAGGGTTTCCAGCAACCCCGCCTTTCTAGGTTAAGTATCATTCCAGAAGTTTCAAATGCAAATGCCCAGCAGCAGGTTGTAAATGAGTGAAGTGGACTCGGAGGGGATAGTGGCAAATTGGAGAAAACATGCCTCGTCTGAAAAGGTGACCACTACTCAGTTCCAGCTGACAGTGGGAATGCCAGCTTGATGGGGTCAGACCTTTGTTTTTCAAGGGTAAGCTGGAAATCTGAGTTTTCTGATTTTTTTTTCTGATTTTTAAATGTTCATAACTTATTTCTGTTATAATATATAAACACATTTGTGTGTTTATATATATTAATATATATCTATATAGATATTTATGGTGATAGGAGAAGAATACGTGTTTATGGGACAGAATTGGCTTAGCAGTAGCCAGTTTGGACTCTATCGCTAAGTGAATGCTGAGATTGTAAGTATCATTGTTTGGTTTCATTGATTATCGATGTCAAGTTGTCAGATAAGGTCCTCCATAGTGTACGGTCCTGGAGGTAAGAGCTTATACTGTATTTGAAACAGCCATTCATTAGCATATGCTAAGTGCTGGGCATTTTGCTATGAACTTTACATGGATTATTTCATTATGTTCTCCTTACCTTACTAAAAGAGAAGTACTAATGTTGGCCCATTTATAGTAGGGGAAACTGAGGTTTCCAGAAATGAAATATTCGACCACTGTTATTGTATAGGACACCCTTTGTACAGCACCTCACATCATCTTGGCCTTGCCGCTGATTCCAACCAAGGCTACCACTCCACCTCATGTGCTTCTCTCTGGCTTCCTTTGGTTGCATTAAGATGTTAACACATCATGGGGCAACCCTCTGCCTATGGGGCAGGAGCTGATGGATAAAGGCTTTTGTCCCCGGCTGACAGTTCGGACACATATTCCATAGGACTCCTCAGAAGACCTTGTATGAAGTAACTAGTTGCCTGTAGCAGTTAACACTTTCTTGTGTTGGTTTGTCCTCTTGTCCCTGTTCACCTCCCTGCCCTTCATTTAGGGGATCACATTCCCCCAATAAACTACCTACACATACCACGTCTTCATCACAGGCTTTGCCATCGGGCAACTCAAGCTAAGGCAGTGAGTGGTGAAGCTGGAATTTAAATCTAAGTTTGGCTTGTCCCCAGGTGAATACTTTAGCAAACCAGTCACTTAAGTCTTTATGTGATTCCTTTGCTAGGTTCTTTCAAGTCTGATTGGTCATGAAATAAAGCTTCGGAGCAATAAAAGCTCTAAAAGGATTCTTGATCAACAAGAAGGGAGGATAGTGATGTAGGGTAGTTGGTACACAGAAGTCAAATGGAGAGGAGAAAAAGGGCAAAATTTTAGTTCATAATGTAGTTTTTTTTGTGGCACCTCTTATGTGTTTGGCCAACTACTAAGGAAGGCCCACGAAACTATGGAAGTGAAGACTATGGTGATAAAGACCTACTTCCAAAGATTTTCAGTGACTTTAGGCAAGGATGTCAATTTCAAATGCAGGGGCAGGTAAGACCCTGAAGTTAAACTAGCCTGGTTTTTGTTTGCATATATATCAAACACAAATGCATTTTCTTCACTCCTACACAGAATTAGGCTTTAGGTTTTTCCCCATTTTTCTTCCAGTACATGGCTATCCCAGTTTGCTCATTTTCCCACTTTAGGTAGAAATGTAGGTACAAAAAATATTTTGTTTTAATAAAGTAAATAAAAATTGAGATATAATTGACATATAACATTGTTTAAGTATAAGGTGAACAACCTGTTTGATACACTTATGTATTGCAACATGATTATAATAGTGTTAGCTTTAGCTAACACTTCTGTCCCATCACATAATTATCATTTATTTTTGTCATGAGAACAATTAAGACCTAGTGTCTTAGTAACTTTGAAGTTTATAATACAGTATTGTTGACTGTAACCACTATGCTGTGCATTAGATCTCCAGAACTTATTTATCTGCCAGTTTCAGGTTTGTACCCTTTAACACCATCTCCCCATTTACCCTACCCCCACCCAGCTCCCAGTAACAACCATACTACTCTCCATTTTTTTTTTTTTTTTTACTAGTTCAGCTTTTTAAAATTGCAAATATAAGTGATATCATACAGTATTTGTCTTTCTCTGTCTGACTTATCTCACTTAGCATTATACTCTCAAGGCCCATCCATATTGTTGGAAATGGCAGGATTTTCTTCTTCCTCATGGCTTTATAATATTCCATTATATATGTATACCACATCTTCTTTATCCATTTATCTGTTGACACTTAGATTGTTTCCATATCTTGTCTATTATAAATAATGCTGTAACGAACATGGATGTGGATCTTTGAGATACTGATTTCAGTTCCTTCCACCCAGGAGTGGAATTGCTGGATCATCTGGTGGTTAAATTTTAATTTTTTTGAGGAACTGCCATCCTCTTTTCTACAGTGGCTGTTCTATTTTACATTTCCATCAGAAGTGTTCCCTTTTCTCCACATTCTTGCCAACATTTGTTATCTCTTGTCTTTTAGATGATAAGCATTCTGACAGGTGTGAGGTCCTATCTCATTTTGGTTTTGATTTATATTTTCCTGATGATTAGTGATGTTGAGCACCTTTGTATGTACCTATTGGCCATTTGTATGTCTTCTATGGTAAAATGTCTTTTCAGGTCCTTTGCCCATTTTAAAATTGGATTATTTCCTTTTTTTGCTCTTGAGTTGTATGAGTTCTTTATATATTTTGGATGTTAACCCCTTATCAGAGATACGGTTTGTGAATATTTTCTCCTGTTCCACAGGCTGCCTTTTCAATTTATTGATTGTTTCCTTTGCTATGCAGAAGCCCTTTAGTTTAATGTAGTCCTCCTTATTTCTGTTAGCTTTTGTTGCCTTTGCTATTGGTGTCTTAGGCAAGAAATCATTGACAAAACCAATGTTAAGGATGTTTTTCCCTATGTTTTCTTTTTGGAGTTTTATGGTTTCAGGTCTTACATTTAAGTCTTTGATCCACTTTGAGTTAATTTTTGTCAGTAGTGTAAGATAGCAGTCTAGTTTCATGTTTTTGCCTGTGGGTATCCAGTTTTCCCAACACCATTTATTGAAAAGACTGTCCCTTCTCCACTGCATGTTTTTGGCACACTTGTCAATAATTAGTTGACCATATATGCATGGTTTTATGTCTGGGGTCTATATTGTGTTCCGCTGGTCTGTGTGCCTGTGCATTCCTTACAACTCTAAGGAAAACAGCCACTTAAGGTTAATGACATATGGCAACCAATCCTGTCTTCCTGTCAAGGGAACATGATGGAGTCTGGGCACTGGGGAGGCTGACCCCTCTGTGAGCTACGAGTCAGCTCCAGCTGGCTGTCACTCTGCAGGAATGTAGGTCCCCTTATGCCAGATCGCCTACTTGTTCAAGAGTAATCAGAAACCCAGAAATGTTTGTGAAATATCCAGATTTTTAAATGTTAACAGTGATTTCAAATATCTTAAAAACAGTGGGCAAGTCAACCCTTACAGAGCAAACAGAACACATCTGCAGGTTGCATTTTACACACAAGCCATCAGTTTGCTCTCTGTGTTGTAGGCTCAGCCCTCTTTTTCCTCCAAAGTCCTTGAGCTACGCCATATTTTCCTGGGAGAGGCGCAAGACTGGGAAAAGTGGCACAGGACAGGGGACGCCATTGAATTTGTCTCTTAGGATTCTCTTCACTTTCTATTTCTAGGGGAAGTAGGTTAAGACTTGTTTATCTATTTGTGTGTGTGTGTGTGTGTATGTGGGCACGTGCAGTTGCTAAGGGTTCAGAAATAGACCTAATTTAAGAAAAACACACAAATATGTATGTTGATTTTCTTCAGAAAAAATGACAAGGCCAAGAAAAAACAAATTATCCAAATAGGTGGCTTTTGCTGGTGGATGGTGGTGTTTGAACATGGTAGGTAGAGTGTTTAAAAAAAAAAAAAAAAAAAGAGGAGTCTTAAATCAGGAAGAAGGGAGTGTAGGACTTTCATTTTTTTCTTTGTGTAAAATTATCATGTCCCCTGACCAGATTTCTATTGGCCTTGATGGTTAGTTGGCTATTTTAGTAGTTCATTGTCTCAGCCTTTAGTAAGAGCCCCTCCTAAATGGGACTCACTATGTCATAACTGTATAAAATATTCATTAAGATGGTGCTTCTAATGGATTTGTTTGGAATGAACTCGAGTGGAGGGAGCCATCGCTGATATGTGGAGCGGCAGGACTGTTTCAGGGTTGTGTCTGCCCCAAATGCCGCCTTGTTCAACAGGGTCCTGTACCTGCCCTCTTTGCCTCTCTGAGAGGAGAGAGTGAGACGGTATTGATGGGGTTTTTCAAGACTAGAAATTGTATTCCTTTTGTATAAGTGTGTTCCAACTAGGTGTTTTTCATATTGTGTTCAATGGAGGTGTGCTACAGCTTGTCTGAATTATACTTGCCACATAAAATTCATTGCCTAGTGTGTGAGGATTTGAACTCCAGAATTAGACAAAATTAGCTTTGAATTCTGACTGTTTTCTACTAGTTGTGTGACCCTCAGGCAGATATCTTAGTATCTCTGAGCTTCAGCTTCCTCATCTTTTTAATCTAGAACAGTGCTAGTGTTTACTTCATACAGTATTTGAAAATTGATTGAGGATAGTTTGCAAAGTACACAGCCTAGGGCCTAGGAAATATTAGAAACTTAAAACATTAGCCATTATTCTCTAAGTAGTACATACATCCAACTGCTACAACATATCTGGGGCCACTAGAGGTTTGTATGGAGCTTTCTGCTAGACATATGCCATTTGGTTCTTTTCTCACACCATCCTTGACAATAGAGCAGGGATAACTGAGCCCCCTGAAACAAATGGAACACTTGTGAACCAGAGAGGTTAAGGGACATGATCAAGATTGCTCTGCAAATTAGTGATAAATCAGACCTGGGAATATAATTGAATATTTTGACTCCTTTCTCAGCATTAACTGCAATCCTTTTTAAAAATCAGATTAGGACCTTTTCTTTTCTCTTTATTTTTTGTAACCAGAGTACATCTGAATCTGAAATCATGCCATCATGACCTCTACTATTTAATTTCTGTGTGCACCTCTGTACTTTTTAGTTCTGAGTAGTCACCTTCTTTCCGACCTTTTGAAATATGGTGACATGAAATAAAAAGTAACAAAGAACCCTCCCTATCTTAACGCTACCAACCTCAAAACTTGGAGTGCCTAGGCCCAGCCCCAGAGCCCAGCAAGGATGCTCTCATTTTGTCCCACCCCATTCCATTCCCTCCTGGCTCTGAACACTGTGTATCTGTTAGAGGGACCTGTAATCCATTTGGGGAATGACATTGGACAAATTACTTCACTTTTTGGGTCACTTTTTCTCTGTCCTCAAAGGGGAAAAGATGATTAATTTCTTAATAAGGGAATAATAGTTCCCCATAAAGGTATGGCAGGCATTTGACAATGTTCAACTTTGCCTGTTGCCTTCTGGGACTGGGTGGGGCTAGGGTTTTATTTTTATAATCTTCCATTGAAGTCACAAATAATTTTCATAAGATTGCCGGAATAATGAAACAGCTGTTTCTCAGGGCAGGGGCCAGTGAAGTGGCGGGGATGGAGCAAGCACGTGGGAATGTGCCAGAGGCTGCCGCTGATAGACTATTCCTTGGCGTCTCAGTCCTGGGAGGGAAAAGAGGCTCATCAAGATCCTGATTAAGCAGGGATTGCCAACGGCACTCTTTGTATCCAGGCAAACAAGAGCTACCCCTCCCTTCTCCCTTTTACTCTTAAAACAAAAATCTATCAAGATTTAATCACATTGCTTTATCTCCAGGACCTAACCTCGGAGTGTTCCTGAGAACATTTTGCTGTGTCTCCAGGCCCTCAAACACATGCCTCGATGGGAGTGGGGTCCCTTTAGGGTTTTTACTTGAGTGGAAGAAGCAAAGATTGCTTTTTGTTCCCCTTTGACTCTTTTCTGAATTAACATGAAATTGAAGATGACTGTAGTTAGGGGAAAAGAGAGACAGAGCCAGGAAGCGAGAGAGACAGAGCGAGAGAAAGAGAACAATGAGAAGGGAAGCAAGGGAAGGAGGCTTGGAAAGCCAGCACACAGAGTGTATCTTGGAACCCGAGGGAAGCTCTGTGTTCATCAAGCTGAGTTTCCTTCCAGTCCATCAGCAAAATGAAAACGCCTCACCCAGCCACATTTAAACCCTTTCATCTAGGTCTCTGAGACCCTGCTCTGGGGAGTGCTCTTAGGAGTGTGAATTCCTCCAAGCTGATTATCTCAGTGTAAGTGCAGATGCTGCCCCCCCACCCGCCTTTGGTCCTCCTTCTGTTGTAACTGTCCTTTCTGGGCAGTAGGACCAAACTGATGCGAGCACAACGGTGACTGCATATGAAATGCGTAATTGAGAAACAACGTGGACACTAATGTCTCAGTATTAATTAATGGAATTTGATGTTTGTGACTGTCATATCAACCAGCCACTTTTTTTCAGAAAATTAATTAAACCATGGGTAGGGGTTTGAAAGCTCCCTATACAAGGCTAAGGGCTGATTGGGAACCTTTGGGATTGGGGAAGGGAGCTACATCTTTGGTTTAAGTTGTGTGTGAACTTTGTCTAAAACCGCAGACTTAGATTCCAGTGCTGAGAGAATGGGGAGGCATGTGGGGAAGGGGTCTTTGCCTCCTTTCACCCTTAATTCCTCCTCACCTTTGCCATTAGATTATTCCTTCCCACGTCCTCCCACTGCTATCCCTGCTCTGTGCAGGGTACATCCACCCTTTTGCCTACTAAGATGAAGTGCAGAATAAACAGTGACAAAAGAACTCCCTGAGAAAAATTTTGATGGGGCTTTCTCGGATGTGGTCACCAGATGGCTTGTGTTAGAAAGGCCTAAATTTCAGTATACTGTCCTTCTAAAATGTCCCTCAGTTGCATTCTTGGACCCTGCCTTCTTTTCCTCTTCCTTCCTCCGTCTCTTTTCTTTACTATTCCTTTTTTTCCTGGTTGAACAGAAGTCATATTCATTTCAAATTTTTTGAATAACAGTGTTTTCTGATTAGGAATTGAAATGATATATATTCTCATCATAAGAGAATCGACTGACAAACGGAAAAGTATGAACAGAACGCCAAATGAGAAATAATAATATTGGAGTGTTAGTGGTGACAAGCTCTGTACTAGGTACTTTACATAAATGAGATCATATATTCTTTTAACAACCATGTGAGAAAGGTACTGTTATTATCTGTGTTTTATAGATGAGAAAACTGAAACAGAGAGGTTACCTAACTTCCCCAAAGTCACATAGCTAGTAAACAGTAGTATAGACTTTGAACCCAGGTGGTCTGACTTCAGAGTCTACTTTCTTATCCATTGTGCTCTGTCTCGCACTGTGCTGTGTCAGCTTCACATCAAGAAAGACAGCTCCAGCTGGGAAGACCTCCAATCACTCAGATAAGTTGTCCGGTGGAACATCTAGTCTGAGGAACTCACCACCCTCCATACTAAGGCTCTGTGCTCCACAGGCTTAGAAGCCTGTTTTTTACAGGGATGAATTAATATTAACTGGTTCGCAGAAACAGCTGTGGTACCAAGACTATTAAGCTTGTTAACTTACAAAGAGCAAGATCGCAGTCTAGGAGGACTTACATCTACCTATCAGTACATCCTCATCCTGCAGCAGAACTGCATGGGAAGCTAACCAACAACTGTTTTCTTGCACTGGGTGCCTCGAATCAGTGCATGGGAGTCATTCAGCTGAGTGATCTTTCCAGAATCACCATTCTCCTCTTCCCCTACCTCCCTCATTACAAGAGTAATGGAAACCCTAATACACCAATGCATGAAGCCAAGGCCGTCTGTCCCCTTTATCTCACGACTGACCACTCTCAATTCCAATAACACATTGTTTCTGTAGACTTCTTTCTACGATCAGTCAGGCTACAGTCAAGTCTTGTTGGTCTGGGAGTCATTCTGTCCTCTGAAGTTGGCATATCTCTGCCCATGTCTGCTAACTGCTAATTTAAAGCTCAAGTCTCAAAGGGCAATTTTTAAAAACTTTATGCAAGTTTTTTTTTTTACATATCACAAAATTTTAATGATAAAATTACACCCTTTAAAATGTATAATTCAGTGATTTTTAGGAAGTTTACCAGGTTGTGCAGCCACCCTCCTAACACTTTCATCACCCCAATAAGACCCATCATGCCCATTAACAGTTAATCTCTGTTCCCATCCTGGTTTCATAGAAATAAAATCCTGCAATATGAGTTCTTTGTGTCTGGCTTCTTTCAATTACCATAATGTTTTGGAGATTGATCCATATTGTAGTGTGTATCATTATGCATTCCTTTTTATTAGTGAATAGTGTTTCATTGTATGAGTATGTCATTTTATTTATCTATTCATCTGCTGATGAACATTTGAATTGTTTCCATTTTTTAGCTATTATGAATAACGCTGCTGTGAACATTCATGTGCAAGTCTTTGTGTGGTCATACGTTTTCATTTCTCTTGGGCAGATATCAATGAGTGGAATTGCTGGGTCATATGGTAGATATACATTTAACTTTTTGAGAAACATCCAAAATATTTTCCAAAGTGGCTCCATCAAATGGCCGTTTTACTGTCCTAATTTCCAAGCTGTTGGGGTATCCATCATGTTAGCTCCCCAGGGCTGAAAATAAAAGGACTAAAAATGACCCATAATCTCATCCTTATTATTAACATTTTATTGATACATACAAAGTCATTATTTTATGTATAATATTGTAAAATACAAATGTACAAAATTTTATGCATAATGGAGTAAAATTTATATATGTATGTCTGTATTTCATGTCAGTAAAATGATGTATCTATATACAGGTATGTATATAAATATTATACAACAAAATAAACACATACACATACATTTGAGATCACACTATATTAATAATTGAACTTTTTAAACTTATAACTGAATCATGGTCAATTATCTATATCATTAAATATGAAATAAATATGATTTTTAATATCTTTATAATAGTTTCCACATGGATATAACAATTTTTTAAACTAGTGTCCTATTTTTGGACTTTTGGATTGTGTTGTTTTACTTCTAAGTCATAACTTTAAATATGTATACCTTCAATTTTCACTTAAATTTTTATCTGGGCTCTTTCTCATGCATTTCTTGAATACTTATCCCTTTGATTTCTCATGGCCATATGTTCACACCTCATCAGGTTTTCCCTCTCTGTTGTCTCTTGGTACAATATGAAGTCTGGTCCCTTCATTCAAGGAATCATTTGGAAAGCAAACTTCTGTTTAAAGTGTGTCTGTTTCCAATAATATCAAAGCTGAAGGGCAATGCGATTTAAAAAACAACCACAAGCAGGGTGAGTATAGATAATATTTTGGCTGAAATATTTTACTGCATAGTAGAGTTTTATATAAATCTTATCTGAGGATGGGGAAAGTGAGGTGAATTTTTAAGATTCTCAGAGAATGTGGACATAGTAAGAATGGTATCTTAATATAACATACTAAGATGAGATAATGCCTTTAGTGACTTTCTAACACGTTGCCACCTGTAAACCAAGCCTTCAAACTTGTAGAATAAATCCTCAGTGGAGGTCTGTTCATGTGACTGTTCAGTTCTCTTTACATGGTCAGTCAAGATCCATCATGGTTTCCCAACCTACGTCACACCTTACCCAAACTGGGAAATTATCTCTTCCATCAGAAGAGACTCTTAACCTCCCAATCTTTTTTTCCCTCTTTTTCTTTTTTAAGTAACCGTTTTATTGAGATACATACATACCAAAATATCACCCTATTAAAATACATACTTCAGTGGTTTTTAGAACATTCATAGAGTTGTGCAACTATCATCACTAATTTTAGAATATTTTCATCACCCCAAAAATAAACCTAGTAACTCCCTTTTTCCTCTTCCCTCTGGCTCCTGGCAACCACTAATTTGCTCTCTGTTTGTACAGATTTACCTATTCTGGACATTTATATAAATGGAGTCATACAATATGTGACCTGTTGTTTCTGGCTTCTATCACTTAGCATGTTTTGAAGGTTCATACATGTTGTAGCATGTATCAGTACTTCATTCCTTTTCTAGGCACAATAATATTTAATTGTATGGCTATACCACCTTTTGTTTATCCATTCATCATTCAGTGATTCTACTTTCCTGGCTATTTGTATAATGCTTCTAGGAATATTCATATACAAGTTTTTGGTTATAATACTTTATGGGCCAATGGTAGTCCCCATGTTTTTGGATGAGTATCCCAAGGGCATTCCCTTCCTTTTCATATACAAAAAGGAAAAAAAAAAGAATCTGATAATTGGGATGCCCAAGGATGAGTTCATCAAACTCTTTTTTAAGGCCTTAAAGTCTGTGTAGTCTGATTCTTCCAATAAAATTGGGTCGGGGTTGTTGTTCTTTATGAAAACATGGACTTTTGGCCATAAGAAATGTGGAATCCAATTTTGGCAATAACCAATGAGCTAGAGAAAGCCTCACAATGGCACTTAGTTTGGGGTTTGGAGAAACTTAGGATACCATGAAGCCTATCTGGATCTAGGTGTGGTCCTTGTTCTTATGTCAGATGCCCTAAATACTGAACGTGGATTTGGGCAAACTGCAATTTTTTCTTGGCGACCTTATGTCCCTTTAACGCTAAAAGCTTTAGCAAGTGGATGCTGTCTTCCTGTGAGGAAGCTTGAGAAGGAAAGCAAAGAAGCGAATCATCCACGTATTACAACAATGTAGAACCTCTAGGGAACTTTATATCATCCAGATCAGCCTTCAGGATTTGTGAGAAATAAGAAGGACTCTCAGTAAAATCCCAAGGCATTATTGTCCGGGTGAATTGTTTTTCTTCCCAAGTGAAGGCAAAAAGGTATTGTCTAGCTTCATCAGCTAGAATACTAAAGAATGTACTGCATAAATCAATTGTAGTACAGTTTGCTTCTAGTGGGAATGAATGTTAGTAATGTATGAGGATTAGGAACAATAGTGTCGGGGGATAACAATGCTGTTTTTTGTGTCAAGGTCCTGGGCAAATCTCCACCCTTGGCCCCTAGGTTTTCTCACAGGTAAAATGGGAGTGTTGTAGGGACTAGTAAAAGGGATAGTGAGGCCCTGTGACTTGTAATATTCTGTTACCCTGAAGGGCTTCTTCACTCATAGGGCATTGATTAATTCTGGGGAGACGTTTTGAGGGATCTATTTGAATCTTGATGGGAGGTGTGCTATGAATTTTGCCAATATCAGTTGGAGATTTTGCCCATAAGGAGGGTGGTAGCTGATTGAATAGGGACAAATGATTAATGCTTCCAGAATAATCTCTAGTACCATCAGAAAGGAAGCACATAAGATTGCAAAGGATCATTTAATTCACCTGCTTGGCTGCTCTGATGACTACTGTCAAATTCTAGAACAATTTCCCCTTTTGGGAAGAAAAAAATTCCAGCATGGTACTTCTCTAAGAAGTTTCAGCCTAATAAATGGATAAGAGCTGAGGAACTAAAAAGAAAAGGGTATGGATCCTTCAAAGGTTCTAAACAAAACTGAACAGGTGCAGAGACAGGAATCTTTTGAGGTTCGTTAGAGATCCCCACTAGTTGAACTGTAGTACTCCGAGGCAGGGACTGCTTTATAGTAGCGGGGTTGAGCATCAAGAGTGTGGCTCCAGTGTCAGTTAGGGCTGGAAGAGATTCATCCCCAGTCTGTGTAAGCGTTTCTCAAGCTGATAAAGAGGAAGGAATGGGAAGAGCCCCTGTAGTTCCTTGGAGCCCTGTCATTGAGAATTGGGAGGACGTTGGAAAGGATGGTTAGAAGGGCTGAAGTTGCCTAAAGTGCTTAAATTTGTGGCACTCTTTTCAAATGTCCTGGCTCTTTGCAATAATATCAGAAACTAAGAAGCTTTTGATTTCATTTAGGAGCCTTCACTTGCTGAGGCTGAAGGTTAAGAGTTTTAGCAATCTTCCTTTTAAGTGGCTCTAATGTGAGAGAGCTGGTTTGCCAGGCTAACTAAATCTGGAGTAAAGATAGTTTCCAGTTCCACCCTGGTCCATTTCACTTGATGGGAAAAGTTCCAGTTCAGTCCATTAATAAATATAGAGTTAAAAACTACTTGGATAGAATCAACATATGAAAGAAGACCAGATTTTTTTTTTAATTATCCAAAGTCAAGTGTAATAGTTACGAACAAGCTTATCAGATTTTTGTGTGCAGACCTGAATTTTGTTCCAATCAATAGGCTTTGGAAAAGCTTTAGGAATTGACTAATGAAGTTGCCTAGTGATTGCCTGAGTCTGATTATGTAATAAGTTAACAGGCTGGTCTACTGGTTGTAATTCTAGAGACCTTTCAGGATTTTCCCAGTTAGCAGTTTTCATCCATGCTGGTCCTGGCCTTCACCAATTAGCTGATATAAGTCAGAGAAACAGGTTGGTAATCTGTGAGGATCCTTGATTACTTTGGGAAAATCTTTCTAATTTTAAAGGGACAGGTTACGATAGGTTCAGAGGGAAAGAGGGTGGGAGAGTTTCAGAGAAAAGGGGAAGTTTGGCGAGAGAATTAATAGGGGGGAACTGAGGGTATAAAGGAGGTATGGGTGGTGTAGAAAGGAAGGAGGAAGATGGCACAGGAGGCAGAGCCTGAGATAAAGGAGCTGGGGAGAAAGCATGAGGCTTTGGAAGACATTTTATTTTTCTTTAAATCTTTGTTTGCCCTAGTTAATCTGAAAATCTTATTTTGCAGAGAGGCATTCCATTCAGTTGTGGAAATTTTAGAGCTATAGTTGTCCACGTTGGTTTTAAGAAAAGTTAAGTTTGGGGATTTCAAAAGTTCCCCATAATAACCGTTGATATTCTTAATTGCCTTTGGTAAACTTGGTCCATTTAGTTAGAAATGCACATGAGGAAGGACCAAGGTCTTTTAAATATAAAATCAGCTGGAGCCCTTGTGGGGAGGGAACGCCCTCAAAATATTTAGATGATTGGTATCCCATTTCTCAGAGGTGTTTCTCTAGAATAAGGGAATAATTTTCAAACAGCCTAAACAGCTCAAATAGGTGAAACAACCTACAGGTCTAATACCAGCCATTTCTTGTCTGATCGCCAAGGAGCCAGGCCAAAGGCTACTCAGTACAGCTCTAAGGGTACAGTCTAATTCTGGAGGAATCAAGCCAAAGGCTTAAAGCACAGTTCCACTAGAACAGCCCAATCCTGAAGGAGTCAGGCTGAAAGTTTAATAGGGCAGGGCCAATAGACCAACCCCTTTTCCAAAAGGAATGGGGTGAAGGCTAGCCAGTTCCAGGAGGAATGGCCTGATTTTTAAAATGTGTCAAATGAATACTCACATATGTAACGAAGCCTTAAACAGAAAGGACAAAGCCTTAGAACAGATCCTGAAGAAAACGTCAAGAGCTTCAAAACACAAGGAGAGAAGCTAGGATACAGGAGGACAACTTATCCTCAAACTCCAGGGTCAGCAAGAAGCAGTGAGCAGCAATGGACTCGATATGGCTACTTCACCTGTTTGCTCACCAGCTTCGGAGTCAGTGAGGGTCTCCTCTGGATCCTGGTATGAGCCACCAAAATGCTGACCTAAAACAAATAGACTTTCAGTTATTTCTTCAGCAAAAGTGAGTTTATTTGCAAGTAACAAAGAGGGTCTGCAACCATGGCAAGCTACATGCAAGTCCCTACACAGCAAGGGGAGAAAAACTCTTTCAAAGGGGGGAAAGGGAAGTTGGGAAGGCTATAGTTAACAAATAGTCAATTGAGGAATTGAGAATTTGAAGTACAGTGGCTTTTCATTGGCTGAGTTGTGACGGTCTCTCATTGGGTAAGCTCTTTTTTTTTTTTAATATCTTTATTGGAGTAAAATTTCTTTACAATGGTGTGTTAGTTTCTGCTTTATAACAAAGTGAATCGGTTATACATATACGTATGTTCCCATATCTCTTCCCTCTTGTGTCTCCCTCCCACCCTCCCTATCCCACCTCTCTAGGTGGTCACAAACCACCTAGCTGATCTCCCTGTGCTATGCAGCTACTTCCCACTAGCTATCTATTTTACGTTTGGTAGTGTATATATGTCCATGCTACTCTCTCACTTTGTCACAGGACACAGACCTACTAGAGCATGGACTTGAGGATATGGGGAGGGGGAAGGGTAAGCTGGGTAAGCTCTTGACAGGCAAGAAGAGGAAGTCTGTCTTCTTTCTCTTTGGCTCTGCTATCATCATAGGGCATGAGAGCTCCCCCTTCCGGCCCCCAGGTTCTGTTTTAATAGAGGCTTCTGTTTATTAATTTTTATACTGGGATATTTAAATTTTAGAGGAGAATCAACTTAAAGTGAATTAATCTCTAAATTATAAGAATATCACCAAAAGCACACTATCCAATTTTTTTTAATTAATTTATTTTTGGCTGCATTGGTTCTTCGTTGCTGCACGTGGGCTTTTTCTAGTTGTGGCGAGCGGGGGCTGCTCTTCATTGACGTGCGTGGGCTTCTCATCACGGTGGCTTCTCTTGTTGTGGAGCATGGGCTCTAGGTGCACGGTCTTCAGTAGTTGTGGCTCATGGGCTCTAGAGCACAGGCTCAGTCGTTGTGGCACACGGGCTTAGTTGCTCTGTGGCCTGTGGGATCTTCCTGGACCAGGGATCGAACTCGTGTCCCCTGCATTGGCAGGCGGATTCTCAACCACTGTGCCACCAGGGAAGTCCCCAGATCCAATTTTTTAAATGTGCAAAAGATTTGAGAAACGCTTCACCAAAGAAGGTACGCAGATGGTAAAAAAAAAAAAAAAAAAAAAAAAAAAGCATATGAGAAGATCCTCAATATTAGTCATTAGAGAATTGCATTAAAACCATGATGACATATCACTACACACCTATTAGAATCGCTAAAGCGAAGCACTTGACAATATCAAGTGCTGGCAAGGAT
This sequence comes from Physeter macrocephalus, assembly GCF_002837175.3. Lineage (NCBI taxonomy): Eukaryota > Metazoa > Chordata > Mammalia > Artiodactyla > Physeteridae > Physeter > Physeter macrocephalus. The sequence continues at coordinate 152,197,969 of NC_041221.1, forward strand.
GTGGAACAACTGGAATTCTTGCATGTTGTTGGCAGAAATGCAAATATTACAGTCACTTTGGAAAATAGTTGGGCAGTTTCACATAAAGTTAAATGTAAACTTACAGTACGACGCAGCAATTCTATTCCTAGGGTTTTACATGAGTGAAATAAAAATCTTATGTTGCCAAAAAACTGTATACAAATGTTTATAGCAGCTATTCTTAGTCATCAAAAACTGGAAACAATTCAAATGTCCCTCAGCTGGTAAATGGATTAATAATACATGGAACATCCATGCAATGGAATATTACTATCAGTAAAGAGGAGTAGACTACTGATACTCAAAAAACATGGATGAATTTATTTTTTTATTACATTAGTTTCAGGTGTACAGCATTATAATTTGACATCTGCATACACTACGAAGTGATCACCACCAGAAGTCTAGTTGCCATCCAGTCCATCACCGTACAGTTGGGCCCCTCCACCCATTGTGCCCATCTCCTCCCAAACGTGAATGAATTTCAAATGAATTATGCTGAATGAAACAAGCCAGACTCAAAGAGAAATACATTTTATGATTGCATTTTTTTTTTTTTTTTTTTGCAGTACGCGGGCCTCTCACCGTTGTGGCCTCTCCCGTTGTGGAGCACAGGCTCCGGACGCACAGGCTCAGTGGCCACGGCTCACAGGCCCAGCCGCTCCACGGCATGTGGGATCTTCCCGGACTGGGGCACGATCCCCTGCATCGGCAGGCGGACTCCCAAGCACTGTGCCACCAGGGAAGCCCTATTATTGCATTTTATATGACATTATGGAGAACGCCAAATTAATAGAGACAGAGAATAGTCCGTGGTTGGTAGGAGTTAGGGGCAGGTGACAACAAAGGAATAGCATGAGGGTCTTTCTTTGGATGGGATGGAAGTGCTCTGTATCTTGATTGTAGTAGTGCTTATACAACTGTATGTCACAGAGGGTGTATTTTAACATATACAAATTGAAAAGTAATTATTTAAAAAATAATATCACTAAAGATCTTTTTGGAGAGAGATGGGATATGAAGCCTGAAGCTTCATGGATTATAGAACAGGTGATTTGGGTTGGGCGTGGCTCTACGACCAAGTAGTTGCAGTGAATTATATGTTGCCAGTGGTGAGAGCTGATGAATAGTGACTTAACTCTTTAGGACATCAAAGAGAGCTTAGGAATGTCAGGAAGAAATGTGGCCAATGAAACAAATAATCTTTCAGAATAGGTTGAGGTCATGAGTAGCTATTTCAATTGTGGATTGTTTGAGGAGAAAGGGACCAACACTAGTGAAAATGGTCCTCCCTGAATGATTATCAGCAGGAGCATTATAGATTCCAAAGAACTCAGTGGTTCTCATTGGAAATCCAGCACAAACCTCTTTGTAGAGTGCTTGGTCTGTGAAGGAAGCTTCCTAGGAATTTCTTTAGCTAAGCATCCAAGGGAGTCAGAGAGACCTAGATGATCGTTTATAAGCCTAGATCCCTTGCAAAAATCACTGTGCTTCTCTGATCTTCGATTTTTCCATCTCTAAAGCAGGGTTGACAATAGCATGTATCTTTCAGAATTGAGAAAATTAAATGAGATAATGCATGTATAGCATTGAGCACAATGCCTCACAGATAAGAAGCACTCAATAACTTGTAGTGAGAATTACACTGCTGCCTGATTTCCGGAGCCTGCATATGTTTATTTTTGCCAAGTTCATACTTGTATTTAATTTTTTTTTCTTGTCACCATCTCACCAGCAGGAGATCATCAAGTGTAAGTAGCATCATCTTGCTGCCTAGAGTATATAGAGTGAATTTGAAGATAGACATCTTATTCCCAGAAACAGAGAATCTTTTATGCTCAATACAAAGAGCTTTCAAAAGTAAGAGCTGTGACTTCCTCCGTCCAGAACTGGTTAACCTGTTGGGATATTTGGTAGATGAATTCTGTGCCACGCTCTCTTATATACTGAGCACCAGACTGGGAGGCAGCAGCTGGTCTCCATGCTCTCCTTCCAAAACAGAAAACCAATCTCTGGGCACCAGGGGAGACTATAAAAAAGGAAAAAAAAATGCAAATGTCCAACATTGATTAGTTTTGCCAGCTGCTCTTCTTTAGAATCAGCGGATTGGCCACTTTAACTGTGAAGTCCATTGGATACTCGTAGGGCTTTTTGTTTGCTTTGATTTGTTTTAGAAATTGTACTGAAAAATAATCTTTTGCGGGTCAAACCTGTCAAAGAAGTTGACATATGGAAGGAGGGTTTAAATAAGCAGAAGAAAGAGATAATAGACCTCTATTGGATTGTTTCTGAAAATATGTTTGACCTTGGGGAGGGTCTGGTTCTTTTAAACATGGGATTGCAGAGTCAAATACTTTCACAGGCCAGGCTAGTTATGTAAATGAGTGAGGAAGTATCTAGATATAAGGCAATAGGGAGTGGTGTTGGGTTTGGGCCTATTTTTAAATTTTCCTACTATTATGAGACCTTTGAATACAAAGTCATTTCACTTTTTTTCTCAACTCTACTATAGGGGGTGGGAATAGGTAGTGTGTGATGAGAAATGACAACTTACACAGCTTCAGAGATGTGGAAGAATCTTGGCTCCCATCTTGGTCATGCAGTGGACTGAGGAAGTCCATGCCACATCTGAATTGAACAGCTTTACTCAGCACCAGCCGAATACTGTTGGGCAAGAATGTGAGCCCAGAATTGCTAAGTATTTAGTTATTCAAGAGACACCCCATATCTTGATTTTGATGTGATTTCTGTAAATCACATCAAAATCCTTACAATTTTAATGCTGTCAATTTCTCCCATTTTGGAAAATAATGGTGTGAATCAAATACAACATGTCTGTGTGGTAGTTTTAGTCGGTGGCTATCAGTTTGGACCTCTGCTTTGGACCTCAGTTTGACAACTTCTGTGGAGTATAGTACTACTTTTGATAGATGGAGATCCATGATAGAAACAAGGTGAATTATGTTAGAAATAATCTCTTATTGATCTTTAAAAGATTATAATTTAAAATGGTATTGTGAAATGTGAAGTGATTAATTAGAGCATTATTCTAAAAGCAAAAGATGGGAAATAGACTAAATATCCACTAATGGGGGATGGATACATGAATTATATTACATCCAAACAATACTATATAGCTATTAAAAATGAGGCAGTTCTATAGTACTAATGTGGAACCCATGCTATGATATATCATTAAGTCAAAAAAGCCAAGTGCAGAAAATTGTGTATAGCATGCCACTGTTGTAGTTTTTTAAAAGTGTGATGTATTTATCTATCATCTATCTATATAACATCTATCTATACTTGCATATCTGTATCTCTGGGAACTAGAGGGAGCCTGGGGGACTAGAAGACAGGGATATGGGGAGACTTACTTTTCCTTTTGTGTGTATTTGGTAACATTTGAATTTTTTTTCCAAACATACATATTCCTCGTTCAAAATAAATATAATTTTAAAAAATAAGCTTAAAAAATCCACTAATTCATAGGACATAGCCTCTTCCAAAAAGGCACAGTAAGAATGGGTTGTCATAATAGCAGAGATGATGGACATTTTTTCAGGAAAAGTCATGGTTAGCAAATGAATTTATTTACAAAACATAAATAGAGTCACAAACATAGAAAACAAACTTACGGTTACCAGAGGGGATAGTGGGGGTGGGGTGAGAGATAAATTGGGAGTTTGGGATTAACATATACACACTACAATAGATAAACAACAAGGGCCTGCTGTATAGCACAGGGAACTATACTCAGTATCTTATAATAAATGGACAAGAATCTGAAAAAGAATAGATATATTTTAAAAAAGGTAATGGCTAGTATGTGCTTCATTGTCTTTCCACCACTTGCTTCTGAGAGACAATGATATTGGCTTTAATGGATGGTTGTAAACTCTAATATGAAACAGAATGTAATGAGAAATTTTTAATTTTCCTTATCAGACTGAACAGGATCCTACTCGCAAAGGCCCAGATAGAATCTGTGGCAGTTCAAGTGCACAGAACTTGCAGCTGGGTTTTCCTACCACACTTGCAATCTTTTTTTATCTACATTATCTTCTTTGGGATGTGTTCATATCCTTAGAAATGTTCCTGCTCTACCTGTTGGCTGCCCCCTTCCTTGTCTTGGTCCTGAGTTTGGCTTATTTTGGAGCAGGACTAGTGTCAGCTCTTGGCTTAATTGACTGATGTAGTGTTTTCTAGCATATACTTGGATTGGCCTGAGGTTGTCTGGGCTCTGTTGTGAATATGCACCTCTTGTGTGGAAAGGAGTGAGATAATGATTGGACTTCCTTCATTTTATTTCCCTCAACCTTTATATTTAGCTAGATAAATATGGATATAAATAGGAATAAAGACATAGATATACATTTGTCTGAAAAAATATATTAAAAACTAACAATGGTGATTGCCTCTGGGGAGAAAGCCTGATAAGTGTTCTTTTTATGCCCAATAAGCGGATTGTGGAATTGACGGACTGCATTTCCAGTATCATAGATGCTGTATTTGAGATGAGGAAAGGAAAAATGAATTAGCTAAATGAGTTATTTAAACTATACTGTCTGAGGAAAACAGAAAACAAATTTTCTAATAAATTAGGGGAAAGTTAGATAATTCTATAAATAACATTGAGACTTTTGGCTAACCATCTAAAGAAATGTATATCCTATCCCTACCTCAGTCCTTTTACCAAAACATATTTGTAGAGGACAGACTTTAGAGTAGTCCTCAGGATCCCCACCTCCTGGTATTCACACCTTTGTGGGAAGGATCAGTGACTTTCTTCTAACCATTGGAATGCGACTAACGTGACAGTTTGCACGTGATTATGTAATAGTGTAATGCCTATCTTGCTAGACTCTCTGTCTGTCTCTGGCTTTGGTGAAGCAGGATACCATGAATTGTATGGCATCAGGAAATGAATTTGAGCAACACTCCGAAGGAGCTTGGCAGTGGATCCTTCCCCAGTTGAGCTTCTGATGAGAACATAGTTCTGGCCAAGACCTTGATTATAAGCTGTGAAACCCTAAGCAAAGTATCCAGTTAAGCAATGCCCGACTCCTGATCCACAGAAACTGTGACTTAAGAAGTGTGTATTGTTTTAAGCTGATAAGTTTGTGGTAATTTGTGATGTAGCAATGAAAAACTAACACAGTCCCATATGCATTAATGAATTAATTGTAAAAAAAAAAAAAAAAACCAACTATACAAATCACTAAAAGAAAATGCAGCAGAATGCTTTTGTAATCTTGACGTACAAAAGATATTTTTAAAGAAGAAATGAATACCAAAACCACACACAAAAGAAGACTGACAAATTTGACTACATAAAATGTTTAAAATTCTATATGGAAAAAATACTATACTATACATACATTTCCTTAATTCTTCAATGTCTGCAAATAAAGAAACAAAACCAAGAACCAAAAGAAAAATGAGCTGAGAATGTTAACAATAGGTTCGAAGAAAAAGAAATAAATGTCTTTAACATTCAACAAAATGCTCAGCCTTACTCACAATTAAAGAAACAGAAATGTTCAAAAATGAGACTTCATTTCTCACTTAACAGATTCACATATATATAAAACTTGATAATACTGGGGAAACAGACACTCATATGTTACTGCTTGGAATGTAAATTGGTGCAGCCTTTTTGGCAATAGAAATAAAAATTTATAGCATACCTACACTTGCCAGTCTGCTTGTATGAAGTCATTCGATAGTCATGCCCACACATTTGTATGGTGACTTCTAAATAGCAAAAACTAGAAATAAGCAAAATGTTCATTGGTAGAAGACCTGTTAAGCAAACTCAGGGATAGCTTGCTGTGAAAAAAAATTTTTTTTCTGTCCATAAGTCATGATAAGGAATGATTTACAAGCTCTCCTTGAGGGCAGGGACCATATGCCATTCGTCTTTGTCTCCTTTTAGCCTAGGATGGTGCTTGGCACGTAATAGAGGGGAGCAAATGCTGTTTGATGAGCGAATGCATGAATGCATACTGGTACATGCATACTGCTGAGTAGTGTCTGGGGTTAAACGTTAAATGTGAGTGCGTTTTTAAAAAGTGTTTCAATGTGTAAAAGATGAAAGCAGGAGTTAACTAGAGACTCTGAGGCATTATGTGATGCTTTTGAATCCTGATCTTTTGCACACTGAGACCATGTCTGGAACCACCAGGGAAGCTAAATGATCTCTGTGAAGGCTTTGCTAGAGTGGGTTTGGGAGCTACAGGGAGGAGGAATTTAGTTATAAAAATGAGAGGAGAAGCTTCCTTGGTAACACCCTGCCCCAAAGGTCACTCTCCAGTCACCTCTAGTCTCCCAGTCCCTTTAATTCTGCTTACAGTCCAGACCACGCTCCAAGGCACATGATTAACAGCCCTCACACCACCCTCTCCCCACTGCCTCTAAATGCAGCCATGCTACCACTCGCCTAAACCCGACAGAAAAAAATACAGTCCTGTCACATTCTTGTGGCAAGCTAGATCTCCCAGCATTAAATCACCATTAAGGGCCTCTGTGAATTTGATAGCAGCTTTAGGGTTTTTTTTTTTTTTTCCCTTTTTCTTCCATTTAGAACTCAGCTAAAGCTTTCCTGTTGTGGGAGGGGCATGCTATAAAGACAGACCGTCCACTACCCTGTCCTCCAGAGGTACACTCAAACCATAATCATTGCAAGAGGGGAGAAGGGCAGAGGACTACCTAGCAAAGCCCCTTTCAAGCAGAGCAGCCTCTGCTTGCTGAGTTGTTGGCAGAGTTGGAGAGTGTGCTGTCCGCGTCTAGCCTCTGCACAGACGTTTGTGAAATGCTTTTGCACATAGGTATCTCATTGGCTCCTAACAGGAATCTTGCTAGAAGAAGTAGTTATTATACCTGTTTTAAAGATAAGGAAACCAAGGTCCAAAGGCCTGGACTAGTTAATAAGACCCCAGGACTGAACACAGGACCTTTGACTTGGTAACTGGAGATTTTGAGAAACTTCAGATATTTGCCTAATGATTTGTTGTTTCTGAAGCCTTCCCCAGACATGTCAGGCTCTGACTGTAGACAGCCTAGGTTCACATCTTGGCTCTGCCAGTTACTACCTGGATGACCTTGAGAAAGTTACTTACTTCTCTAACTGTTATCTAGTGCCACAGTAATGTTGCTAAACAAACAACTATGGGTCTTCAGCGACATGTAATAATAAACATTTAGTTTTGCTCAAGAATCCAGAGATTGGCTGAGTGATTCTGCTGATCAGGGCTGGGCTCTCTTACGCATCTCTGGTCAGCTGGTGGGTCAGCTGGGAGTTGGCTTGTCAGCTAGCACGCCTGCACTCTGCTCTGTGTGCCTCTCATGGTACAGCCGGCTTGTCTAGGTTACCGCACATGAAAAGGGTTTTAAGGGCTTCCCTGGTGGCGCAGTGGTTGAGAGTCCGCCTGCCGATGCAGGGGACACGGGTTTGTGCCCTGGTCCGGGAAGATCCCACGTGCCGCGGAGCGGCTGGGCCTGTGAGCCATGGCCGCTGAGCCTGCACGTCCGGAGCCTGTGCTCCACAACGGGAGAGGCCACAACAGTGAGAGGCCCGCGTACCGCAAAAAAAAAAAAAAAAAAAAAAAAAAAAAAGAAAAAGAAAAAGGTTTTAAAAGAGAGACAGTAGAAGCAGGCAAGCCCTCTTAAAGCATAAGTTCAGAACTGGTACATCATCACTTCTGCACAGTTATTTGGACCAAAACAAGTCACAAGACCAGCCTAGATCCAAGGGATGGGGAAGTAGCCTCCATCCTTTGATGAGAGAAGCCACAAAGTCACCTAACACAGGGTGTGCATAGAGAGAGACCGTTAAATGGCACCATTAGTGTAACTGATCTCCTAAAATCCCTGAGCTCTTTCATTTTGGCATTTTAGGAATAGAGGTTAAAATAGCATCCATTGCACAGGGACATTGTGATGATAAAATGAGGCATTGTGTGAAAAGTGCTATATTATCTGCTAGGATGAGGGGCAGAAAGTTAGAATGCTCCTGAATCCTGATGGCTTCATGAGGGGTTGCCATACCAGCCCTGGACTGGCCACCTCCAGACTTCTTCCACTTGAGAGAATAAACCCTCATGTGTTTAAAACATTTGGGTTGTTTTTTTTTTTGTCACACGGAGCCAAATCCAATCCTAACTGATTTGTTTCTCCTCCACCATTCAGGCATAACAGCAGATGTTATTTGATGAACACACTGGAGACAAGACATGAGTCTTTGAGTATGGCGTCGGAGAGGGGCAGCCCTAGCAGTTCCTGACCTGTACCTTTCCACGTTGGTGTCACATGATCACGTGAGTAATTGTATCAGGGCCAAAGGCCTCTGTCTGTTGGCTGAGCACACCACTGGCCATGAAGTGGCCTGGACTGAGAGCTCTGCCCAGTGGGGGGGCTCTGTACTGGGTGATGACTAAATGACTAGGTCAGTCCCTCTCATTCATGTTTTGAATTTGAGAGACACAGAGGGCAGTAGAAAGAAGCTGGGAGAGCAGCAGAGGCTGAGAGAAGCTGCCTTATGAATGTCAATCACTGGAGTATCTGACTCCCTGACCCAGAGCGGTATTGCATGTTTGAACAGTGAGCAGGGGGTTCAGTTCTCCGTGAGTTCTGGCTGCATTGGTCCTGAGACCTTTCCCTTCTTTGTGTGCCCTTATGTCATGATATAAAAGTAGAGCCTAACACAGTGTGTGCTTCTCTGTGTTCTAGATTGTATCTACAGATGATTTTTTAAATGGTACTTACTTTTCCCTGTCAGTTAACAGTGTATCATGACCATCTTCCCAGGCTGTTAAACATTCTTTTCTAACAGCATGTGAACTAGTGTAGAGTACAAGTGTCTGTCACTATCCAAAGGTAGAGTGTTCCTATGAAACCTCCCATAAGACAAAATGGTGTAAAGTGAAAAAGAACACATCTTGCTAATGGATGCACAAAATAAAAAGAGATAAAGCACAGATGCTCACACAGTTTAAAGCTATGGTAGCTTGATGCTGAGATGCTGAATGTGGTTCCTGGGGAAGGATCTTGGGGGCGCCATTCTTGCTGCTTCGGGTGTGTGCTGCCTCTATAACTGCTCACTGCAAAACCAAGGCTGAATGCTATTTTCACTTTGCATCTTTTTTCATAAAAGTGAACGTACTCTTTGTATTTCTTTCATTGAGCAAAAACAAGTAACGTTGGTCTTTCTAAAAAGAGAAGTGGTGTAAAGCGAATTTTTGAAAAGCAGGGGATACCTGGATTCTATTGTATGACTATTTATTTAATCATTCTCCTAATGTTGGATACTTATTAGGTCATGAACCGTTTTTTTGTTTGTGTGTGTGTTTTGCTTTTATATACAGCATCAAACTCAACATCTTTGAAACGAAATGTTTGCATACATCTATGATATTTTTTTAGGTAGGAGTTCGATAGGAGGATATTTGGTAAGAAGGGAAATGTTTAAACCAAGGATCTGGCATGAGATAAGCACAGATTTGTGAACTAGAAAAACACAAGGCATTTTATCAAATAATCAAAATTTGCTAGTGTTGGCCACATGGGAGGAGACAGTGGCTGAATTATCGATAGATTTGAATGCTACGTTAAGGCATGGCCCTTATTGAGGGCTTTTTTTTTTTTTTTTAAATAAGTGGAAAACCTGGAGTATCTCAAGGTGAATCTCTTTATCCCCTACAAGGCTAGTGTTGTGTTACAGAGAGGGTCAGCAGAGGGTAATTTGGCCCATTTCACATTAGTGTGATCTATATTAAAAGAGCAAAAAAAAAATCCTTTTATATATTGTATTGTGCTTTGTTAAAAAAAAAAAAAAGAAATACTATGCTTTTAAGGGTATTTATCAGTGTAGATATAGTCTTACAACAAATCATGTCCTGAGTAGAGAGAACTCTGTTTTGGATTTAATACCACCACTTCCACCATTTCTAATATCACCACTTCTATTTGTGTCAGCCTTCAGAACAATTTTCTTAAAAACACATGTAGTATTTCACTGGATTTGGAAAAAAGCATAGCTCAAGCAGAAGATACCCTGCCCATTTTACAGGTGAAGGAACTGAGGTTAGGTGATTTAGTGAAATAGAATGTCAGAGCTGGAATGCCAGAACTTGACTTTTCAAGGTCACCTGAGTTCACCCCTGTATTTTCTGGTGGTGACAGTGAGGCTTAGCTATTAACCATCAGCACACAGCTCTTATATAAAGGAGGTAGGCCTGCACCCTCTTCTGATTTCACATCCCGTTTTCTTTTCCCCCTCACCCTGAAGTCATCCAGACAACCAGCGGCCGATGAAAAGCCAGGTAGACTGATTCCAGGTTCAGTGTTTTTTTCCAGTAAATGAGTGGAAATAGTCTTGTCCCACTTTCCTTCCTCAAGAAATTCTTAAATGTTAATATGCACAAGAATCATCCAGGGAGTTCTTAAACATGAATATTTCCTAGGCCTCATCCCAGGCCCTCTGTTTCAGTAGTCCTGGGGTTAGACTCAGATATATGGATTTTTAACAAACTCTTCAGATGATTATTAGGAAGGGGGTACCCAGAGCAGACTTTAAGAAACACTGTCTGTCCAATTTCAAGCTTGAAATCTGCTTTGTCTTCTCTTGAAGCATGCCTGCTCTTAGAAAAGCGTCTCCAGCCCCGCCTTGTTGTAACCCCTTATCAGTTCTATGTGTTTTGCAAATTGCATTTGCTCTTCATTTATGGACAAACCAGGTCAGCACTGCCAGGCCAATAAGAGCTGGATTTTCCCTGGCCTCATGCATCAGTGACATATTTGCCAACATCAGCCCAGTTCCAACATCCCTGCAATCGGCAATGGTTGATGATGATTCAGGATACACATGACTCGATTTGTGAAGAGCCGGCTAAGCTTTCAGGGAAGTCAATAAGAAAAATCTCATTTTGATCTGCAGATTGGGCTCATTTGATTTGGAAGTCACTGGTGGCAAAAGAAATATGGGGCCCAGGGATGTCTCTTCAAGCCCCTCTCTGGGTGTAATCACCCCTGAGAAGCAGTTTTCTCCATCTGCCACCTCCTCCCCTCCTCTCTCCATAGATTCAATGTGTCAGTGATGGAGGAAAAAACAATTCAACAAATGCTCTCAGACTTTCTGGATGATTCTTCTTTCTCACTCTGTACAGAGGAGAAAGGGTCAAAACAGCACCGTAAACCATTCGCACAAACTGTTTGCTGCATGGCTCCCAGGAAACCCATGTGGCCTTTGTGACTTCTTACATAGGTCTGTGACTTTCAGCTTAAAGAAGTCAGAGAGGAAAAAATAAATGCATCATTATGCCTTGTGAAGTAGCTCTTGGGTCTGGGTGCTCCATGGGCTCATGTGCATGTCAAAATGGTTAAGTTTACCTCCTAAGTATCTCCTGACTGTGATGAGATCTATTTATTCCCCCCACACCCATCATTACCCTAGTGTTTGCTGTAGATTCGACAATATCCTCCTTTCTAGTTTCCCTGCTTCCTACCTTTTTCCATCAAATTCATTATCCATGAAGCAGCCTGAGTGATCATCAGATCCCACCCCTCATTATAGCCCTTTGGTGGCTTTGCGTTATCCTAAAGATATAGTCTAAATCTGTGCTATCCAGTTCAGTAGCCACTAGCCACATGTGACTGTTGAGTAGTTAAGATGTGATGAGTCTGAATTGAGATGAGCTATAAATGTGAACATCAGATTTCAAAGATTTAGGAAAAAAAAAAAGAATGTAAAGTATCTTATAATTTTCTATTGATTACATGTTGAAATAATATTTTAACTATACTGGGTTAACTGGGTTAACTAAAATATATTAATATTACCTTTAACTTCAGATGTTTCTTTTTTACTTTTTAAAATATGGCTACTAGAATATTGAAAATTACATCCATGGCTCACGCTATATTATATATCTTGGACAGTGCTGGTCTAAACTCTTGAGCATGGCTTGCCCTCATCTTGCTCCATTCCCTTCTCACACCCTCTGTTTTGGCTATATGAATTTCCTTTGATCTCTTGAATTAATTACTCATCCTTTTGTTTCTGGGATTTTAGTAAGCTGTTGCTTTCCTCCACTACCGCACTTTCACTAACTCTTACTTATATTTCAGTATGTCTTCTGTAAGTCGTTTCTTGGAAGTCATTAGCTCATTCCTGACTCCCCAAGTCTGGCTTAGATGGCCCATCTACGGATCTAGTAAAATCTCTATACATTCTCATATGCAGTACTTTCCATATTCCTTCGGATTTTCTTTAAAAAGTATACATATATAAAATCTGCCTATTCCACTAAATTGTAACCTCCCTTAAGACAATAGCTGTATCTGTCATGTGCACCTTTGACCTCAGAGTAGGAACTCAACGTTTGTTGAGTAAATCTAGGCATCTTATTAAATGGGCACAGGAATGGAGGTCCAGAGTGGGGAGACTTCTTAACCAAGGTCACACAGTGAGTTCATGGCAGAGTACCTCAGGCCAGTGCCATGCAGCTGGGACACAAATTTAAATAAGGTATGATATTGGAAGAATTTTTTTTTTAATTCAGTGGACAGAGATTTGTGCATGTTGGATTAATTCTGCCCCTAAAAGTAAAGAAAGAGCTAACAGAAGCAACTGTGATGCTAAACCTCGTCCTGGCTGGAAGACTCTCCAGCCTAAAGAAATCTCTTCCCAGCAACCTTGACTCCAATACTTCTGGCACTGTCGGGTTGGGAAGAATAGGGACAGGGGAAGGGAGTGACCAGACCATGAAGATCTGGGCAGTATATAGGTGGAGCAGATACACAAGACAAGGTGAGTCAGGGCCTTGATGTGTTCAGGGAAACTGTCCACCTGGATTACAACCAGAGGTCATTTCTTGAGATGTTGGCACCACCATTCCTCATGTTGACATATTTCTGAAGAGAACAAAACAAGGAGAGCAATTTTTAGTCATGAAGCCTCCAGGGCTCTGGTATCATCCTTTGCCGTACTTGCACCTGGGAGAAAATTCTTTTTGCTCCTAGCAATACATAGCTTAGTGCATTTGCAAAATGTGTCATGTTACAGGTTCTTTTGGAAAAAGTGATATAAGGAGAAATCTATTTTCTGTAGGATTTTCTACTGTAATTGAGTCTAACTTTTTTTTTCTAATTATATAACATAAGCTCAATGCAAGAAAGTTGGCAAACGTATTAGCACGAAGAAGAGAAACTTTACCCATAATTCCAACAGCCCAAATAATCCCACTGTTTATACTTCCTGTAAGTCTTTTTAGTATTCTTCGTGTTTATTCACTTGTACAGTTTTATAAAAGTAAGATATTGTGAATACCTTTTAATAGTATTTTTCCTCTTAGTTATATATCATGCACAATTTCCTATGTCAATAAGTACTCTTTTGTAATGATTTTTATTGTCTGCTTAATATTCTAATATATTTAAACCCTCCCAACAATCTTCTATTATTGAACATTTAAATTGTTTCCAAATTTTGGGTATTATAATTCACTCTACAGGTATTCCCTTATGCACATGTCTCTGATTTTTCCAAAAGACAAATTTGTAAAAGCAGAATTGCTTACTAACAGATAATGCACATTTTAAAGGCTTTTGGTATTTATTTTTAATTAATCTCCTAAAAGTTGTAGCACAAACTGGTTTCCAAAGTTCCAAAGCATTCTCTGCACACAACTCCTTTCATATTTGGAAGTTGTACCATCTGCTCTCATGAAATTTGTTTCCCATTAGGCTGATAATATACGCAAAAGAGAAGGAATTTTTTAAAAATGCCAACATGAAATAAATTCTAGACTCAGAATCATATTGATGCCCAGCTGATTATGTCCACTTTCCTCTACATCCTTAAAAGTGGCATTTCCCAAAATGCTCCATGAGATAAGAGTTCTGTGGTTGAGGTAGGTTTGGGCACAGTTGCATCTTCCATCTCTATGCAGATCTTGAAAAGTCTTGCAGTGAATTTGAGCAGGTTCAAATCTGTTTAAATCAGTTTTCTTCCCTAAGCTTATTTGGTCACCAAACTGCTAGAAAAAAAAAAAAAATCCAAGCCTACAAATATTCCATGGTATGGGCTTAGAGAACCACCGATTTAGAGTAACCTCGAGGCAGTACATTATGGGGGCGGTACAGTATATGGCTTTCTTTTAAGCCTATGTACTTGACCACAGGAAGTAGAGCCAGATCAGTTTGAGTTCTTGCGTCCATGGTCACATGACAAGCTGAAGGACTCTGTATTATCAAGCCTTGTGGAACTTTCCATAAGCCAAGACCATTCTCTGATGAGCGAAGATTAGAATTAAGGTTTTATCTCAAAAGCTCTATTCTGTTCACTCTTGACCCACCAAAAAAAACCCCAGTTTGCTTATGACTGTGTGATGGCAAATTAAAGGTTCATCTATAGGGCGGATCAAGATGGCATACTAGGAGGACGCGGAATTCGCGTCTCCACACAACTAGGGCACATACCAGGCACTGGTGGGGGACCACGGACACCTAAGGGGATGGGAGGAACCCCCAGCAACCGGGTAGGACGTGGGATGTGGGGGGAGTGAAGGGGGAGGAGAAGTGGAGACGGGATGGGACTGGCACCCCTGAGGGGTGGCTGGGGGAGGAGAGGAGTTCCTACCCCCAGCAGGACCCAGCCATGGTTAGGGGTCCAGCAGCGACAGGGGAGACGGTGGGGGAGGGCACGAAGGAATGGAAGGGAATGTGGCCAGTGCTTTCCCTGTCAACTTAGGCACCGGGGAGACTGGGCCTAATTCTCTGCCCTCGGAGCCTCCCTCCTGCTGCACAGAACCCAAGCCCCAGCCCTACACCCCCAGCCAGGGCACTACCTCTACACTAGGAGACCCCCTTCATTGCACTGGGCTTAAGCCCCACCCACACACCCTCAGGGCCCTACCCCCAAACTCGTGAACTCCACAGTCCGGTGGCCCTCCTTTTCACGGGCTGCCTCTCCCATTGCCTGAAGTTCCTAAGCAGAGGCCCCGCCCCATGCTTGAACTTCGCCCCGCCCCCAGGGCCTTTTCCACCTATGTGGGTCCTGAGCCTAGGCCCCGCCCCACACTCAAACGTCAGCCCCACACCTGCCTAGGTCCCGCTCCATCCTAAACCCTGCCCCTGCCTAAGTTCTACCCCTGCCTAAACTCCACCCCCAGAGCCAAGGCTTTTTTTTTTTTTTCTTCCATCTTTTAGATTGGGGTTTGTTTTACCTTATCGATTCATTGTTGTTGATTCTTTTATATTTTTATTTTACCTAATCTTTCATTTTTCTAATTTTATTTTATTCTGTACACTTTGTTATTCTCTCCTTTTTTTCTTTCTTTCTTTTTTTTTTTTCTTTTACCACGCCACAAAGCTTGTAGGATCTTGCTTCCCAGGCTGGAGGTAGGGCCAAAGCTTCTGTGGTGGGAGCTCCGAGTCCAAACTGCTGGACTAACAGAGAACCTCAGACCCCAGGGAATATTAATCGGAGTGAGGCCTCCCAGAGGTCCTCATCTCAGCACCAAGACCCAGCTCTATCCAACTGCCTGCAAATTCCAGTGCTGGACATCTCAGGCCAAACAACCAGTAAGACAGGAATACAGCACTACCCATCAAAAGAAAAACAAAAAGAAATGACAAAAAAAATATGTTACAGATGAAGGAGCAAGACCAAATAAATGAATGCGAAATAGGCAACCTACCTGACAAAGAATTCAGAATAATGATAGAAAAGATGATCCCAAATCTCAAAAACAGAATGGAGAAAATACAAGAAACATTTAACAAGGATCTAGAAGAAATAAAGAGCAAACAAACAGTGAGGAACAACACAATTACTGAAATTAAAAATACTCTAGAAGGAATCAATAGGAGAATAACTGAGGCAGAAGAATGGATAAGTGAGCTGGAAGGTAAAATGGTGGAAATAACTAACAGGGAGCAGAATAAAGAAAAAAGAATGAAAAGAATTGAGGACAGTCTCAGAGACCTCTGGGACAACATTAAATGCACCCACATTCGAATTATAGGAATCCCAGAAGAAGAAGAGAAAAAGAAAGAGTCTGAGAAAATATTTGAAGAAATAATAACTGAAAACTTCCCTAACATGGGAAAGGAAATAGTCAACCAAGTCCAGCAAGCACAGAGAGTACCATACAGAATAAACCCAAAGAGAAACCACATCAAGACACATATTAGTCAAACTATTAAAAATTAATTACAAAGAAAAAATATTAAAAGCAGCAAGGGAAAAGCAACAAATAATATACAAGGGAATCCCCATAAAGTTAACAGCTGATCTTTCAGCAGAAACTCTGCAAGCCAGAAGGGAGTGACTGGACATATTTAAAGGGATGAAAGGGAAAAACCCACAACCAAGATTACTCTACCCAGCAAGCATCTCATTCAGGTTCAATGGAGAAATTAAAACTTATACAGACAAGCAAAAGTTAAGAGAATTCAGCACCACCAAACCAGCTCTACGACAAATGCTAAAGGAACTTCTCTAGGCAGGAAACATAAGAGAAGGAAAAGACCTACAAAAACAAACAGAAAACAATTAAGAAAATGGTAATAGGAACATACATATCGATAACTACCTTAAATGTAAATGGATTAAATGCTCCAACCAAAAGAAATAGACTGGCTGAATGGATACAAAAACAAGACCAATATATATGCTGTCTACAAGAGACCCACTTCAGACCTAGGGACATATGCAGACTGAAAGTTGAGGGGATGGAGAAAGATATTCCATGCAAATGGAAATGAAAAGAAGGCTGGAGTAGCAATACTCATATCAGACAAAATAGACTTTAAAGACTATTACAAGAGACAGAGAAGCATACTGCGTAATAATGGATCAATCCAAGAAGAAGATATAACAATTGTAAATATTTACGCACTCAACATAGGAGCACCTCAATACATAAGGCAAATGCTAACAGCCATAAAAGGGGAAATCGACAGTAACACAATCATAGTAGGGGACTTTAACATCCCTCTTTCACCAATGGACAAATCATCCAAAATGAAAATAAATAAGGAAACACAAGCTTTAAATGACACGTTAAACAGGATGGTTTTAATTGATATTTATAGGATATTCCATCTAAAAACAACAGAATACACTTTCTTAAGTGCTCATGAAACATTCTCCTGGATAGAACGTATCTTGGGTCACAAATCAAGCCTTGGTAAATTTAAGAAAATTGAAATCATATCAAGTATCTTTTCTGACCACAATGCCTACCTCAAGAAACAAGAACAATCTCAAATAAACAAGCTAACCTTACACCTAAAGCAGTTCGACAAAGAAGAACAAAAAAACCCCAAGTTAGCAGAAGGAAAGAAATCATAAAGATCAGATCAGAAATAAATGGAAAAGAAATGACGGAAACGATAGCAAAGATCAGTAAAACTAGAAGTTGGTTCTTTGAGAAGATAAACAAAATTGATAAACCATTAGCCAGACTCATCAAGAAAAAAAGGGAGAAGACTGATAAAAACACGTGGAAGCTAAACAGTACACTACTAAATAACCAAGAGATCACTGAAGAAATCAAAGAGGAAATCAAAAAACACCTAGAAACAAATGAAAACGAAAACATGATGACCCAAAACCTATGGGATGCAGCAAAAGCAGTTCTAACAGGGAAGTTTATAGCCCTACAATCCTACCTCAAGAAACAAGAACAATCTCAAATAAACAAGCTAACCTTACACCTAAAGCAGTTCGACAAAGAAGAACAAAAAAACCCCAAGTTAGCAGAAGGAAAGAAATCATAAAGATCAGATCAGAAATAAATGGAAAAGAAATGACGGAAACGATAGCAAAGATCAGTAAAACTAGAAGTTGGTTCTTTGAGAAGATAAACAAAATTGATAAACCATTAGCCAGACTCATCAAGAAAAAAAGGGAGAAGACTGAAATCAACAGAATTAGAAATGAAAAAGGAGAAGTGACAGCTGACACTGAAGAAATACAAAGGATCATGAGAGATTATTACAGGCAACTCTATGCCAATGAAATGGACAACCTGGAAGAAATGGACAAATTATTAGAGAAGCACAACCTTCCCAGACTGAACCAGGAAGAAATAGAAAATATAAACAGACCAATCACAAGCACTGAAATTGAAACTGTGATTAAAAATCTTCCAACAAGCAAAAGCCCAGGACCAGATGGCTTCACAGGCAAATTCTATCAGACATTTAGAGAAGAGCTAACACCTATCCTTCTCAAACTCTTCCAAAATATAGCAAAGGGAGGAACACTCCCAAACTCATTCTACGAGGCCACCATCACCCTGGTACCAAAACCAGACGAAGATGTCACAAAAAAAAACTACAGGGTAATATCTCTGATGAACATAGGTGCAAAAATCCTCCACAGAAAAGTAGAAACAGAATCCAAGAGCACATTAAAAGGATCATACACCATGATCAAGTGGGGTTTACCCCAGGAATGCTAGGATTCTTCAATATACACAAATCAATCACTGTGATACAACATATTCACAAATTGAAGGATAAAAACCATGATTATTTCAGTAGAAGCAGAAAAAGCTTTCGAAAAAATCCAACACCAATTTATGATAAAAACTCTCCAGAAAGTAGGCATACAGGGAACCTACCTCAACATAATAAAGGCCATATACGACAAACCCACAGCCAACATCATTCTCAATGGTGAAAAGCTGAAACCATTTCCTCTAAGATCAGGAACAAGACAAGGTTGTCCACTCTCACCACTATTATTCATCATAGTTTTGGAAGTTTTAGCCACAGCAATCAGAGAAGAAAAAAATGAAAAGGAATCCAAATCAGAAAAGAAGAAGTAAAACTGTCACTGTTTGCGGATGACATGATACTATACATAGAGAAACCTAAAGATGCTACCAGAAAACTACTAGTGCTAATCAATGAATTTGGGAAAGTAGCAGGATACAGCTAGTCAATGAATTTGGTAAAGTAGCAGGATACAAAGTTAAGACACAGAAATCTCCTGCATTCCTATGCACTAATGATGAAAAATCTGAAAGAGAAATTAAGGAAACACTCCCATTTACCACTGCAACAAAAAGAATGTAATACCTAGGAATAAACGTACCTAAAGAGACAAAAGACCTGTATGCCAAAAACTATGACACTGATGAAAGAAATTAAAGACAATACAAACAGAGGGAGAGATACACCATGTTCTTGGATTGGAAGAATCAACATTGTGAAAATGACTATACTACCCAAAGCAATCTACAGATTCCATGCAATCCCTATCAAACTACCAGTTGCATTTTTCACAGAGCTAGAACATACAATTTCACAATTTGTATGGAAACACAAAAGACCCCGTATAGCCAAAGCAATCTTGAGAAAGAAAAATGGAGCTGGAGGTATCAGGCTCTCTCACTTTAGACTATACTACAAAGCTACGATAATCAAAACAGAAAAATGGAGCTGGAGGTATCAGGCTCTCTCACTTTAGACTATACTACAAAGCTACAGTAATCAAGACAGTATGGTACTGGCACAAAAACAGAATTATAGATCAATGGAACAGGATAGAAAGCCCAGAGAAAAACCAACGCACATATGGTCACTTTATTTTGATAAAGGAGGCAAGAATATACAACACAGAAAAGACAGCCTCTTCAATAAGTGGTGCTGGGAAAACTGGACAGCTACATGTAAACGAATGAAATTAGTACACTTCCTAACACCACACACAAAAATAAACTCCAAATGGATTAAAGACCTAAATGTAAAGCCAGACACTATAAAACTCTTAGAGGAAAACATAAGCAGAACACTCTATGACATAAACTACAGCAAGATCCTTTTTGACCCACCTCCTAGAGAAATGGAAATAAAAACATAGATAAACAAATGGGACTTCATGAAACCTAACAGATTTTGCACAGCAAAGGAAATCATAAAAAAAGATGAAAAGACAACCCTCAGAATGGGAAAAAGTATTTGCAAATGAAGCAACTGACAAAGGATTAATGTCCAAAATATACAAGCAGCTCATGCAGCTCAATATCAAAAAAAACCAAACAACCCAATCCAAAAGTAGGCAGAAGACCTAAATAGACATTTCTCCAAAGAAGACATACAGATTGCCAAGAGGCACATGAAAAGCTGCTCAACATCACTAATTATTAGAGAAATGCAAATGAAAACTAAAATGAGGTATCACCTCACACCGGTCAGAATGGCCATCATCAAAAAATCTACAAACAATAAACGCTGGAGAGGGTGTGGAGAAAAGGGAACCCTCTTGCACTGTTGGTGGGAATGTAAATTGATACAGCCACTATGGAGAACAGTATGGATGTTCCTTAAAAATCTAAAACTAGAACTACCATAGGACCCAGCAATCCCACTACTGGATATATTCCCAGAGAAAACCATAATTGAAAGAGTCATGTACCACAGTGTTCATTGCAGCACTATTTACTATAGTCAGGACATGGAAGCAACCTAAATATCCATCAACAGAGTAATGGATAAAGATGATGTGGTACATATATACAATGGAATATTGCTCAGCCATAAAAAGAAATTAAATTGAGTTATTTGTAGTGAGGTGCATGGACCTAGAGTCTGTCATACAGAGTGAAGTAAGTCAGAAAGAGAAAAACAAATACCATATGCTAACACATATATATGGAATCAAAAAAAAAAAAAAGGTTTTGATGAACCTAGGGGCAGGACAAGAATAAAGACACAGACTTGGAGAATGGACTTGAGGACACTGGGAGGGGGAAGGGTACGCTGGGACGAAGTAAGAGAGTGGCATGGACATATATACACTACCAAATGTAAAATAGATCGCTAGTGGGAAGCAGCTGCATAGCACAGGGAGATCAGCTTGGTGCTGCAACCACCTAGAGGGGTGGGATAAGGATGGTGGGAGGCAGATGCAAGAGGGAGAGGATATGGGGATATACATATGCATGTAGCTGATTCACTTTGTTATACAGCAGAGACTAACACAACATTGTAAAGCAATTATACTCCAATAAAGATGTTAAAGAAAAAAAAAGGTTCATCTGTAGCTTTTCTTCATACGTATGAGTGAAAAGTCGTTATTGTTACCTGGTTAATTTCTGCTGCAAACTTTTTAAAGTCTCAAATAGAGGATAAGTTAAAAGTATACTTGTTAAAAAACCTTTCTTAGGCCAGGATTTCTTAGAACCAGAGAAATACAGAAATCAAAATTTTGGTACCCAGTGAGTCTGTGTTTCTCAATTATCAGAATTTTGCATACCATCATATTTTCTTTTTGTATTTTAGTATTTTTCCTTAAATTAACTCAAAGTTTTTCTTATATATCTTCTTTAGTTTATCTTCAACAACAAAAATCTGCAAAAACACAGATTTGGCAGTTTTATCTTTTTCTAATAGATACTAAAATAAACACGTAAGTATTAAAATAAAACTGCCTATGAAACACCTAAGATTATGGCAGGTCTTGAATTGGCAAACTTTTTCTGTAAAAGGTCAGAGAGTGTATATTCTGTAAGATCTTACGGAAAAACCCCAGCGAACTTTTTGGCCAATCCAATATTTCAGGGTTTGAGAGATGTGGAGTCTGTGTCAGCTTTGTTGTTGTAGTGCAAAAGTAGCCATAGACAACAAGTAAACGAATAAGCATGGCTCTGTTCCAATAAAACTTTTATTTAGAAAGACAGGCAGGGACTGGGTTTTGCTCATGGACTGTAGTTAGCCACCCTCTGCTCTACATGAAACAAAGAGCTTATTGACATTTGCATCTTCTAAGTGATTACATTGGTTCATTTTAGACACAGTCTGAATACACTAACCTGGGCAATAATTGAACAGCAAAACCTCTTTTTTTTGCATTCTACCTCTATTTTCTGAGATAGTCCCAGTTTCAAGCCACGTTTCTCAAATTTTGGGATCAGATTTATCACCCTGAATGTCATAAGACTAGTATTAAAATAAAAATCAGGAACTAGTCTTTGGTGGTTCAACAGAAGAATAGACATCTTGAGACAGACTAATGTCCCCTCACCTTCCTAAAGAATTTTGCAGGAATGCCCTGCTCAGTGATTTTACCCTTGCAAAATTATTCTTCATAAGATGAAGAAAAAAGCCCCACAACCCAAGCAAACTGGGCTTTTAAATTATTGACACATTAAAATTTCAAATGTTAATTAACAGAGGCTCTTATCTGAGAGAAGCAAATTTGCTGTTAGTTCCCCACTTTCCTGAATCTAGACTCCTATGTATCTTTTGTTTGACTGAGTTGGTCCAAAGTTTACCCCAGTGGCCTCAAGGTTTATAAGAGGGGAAACCTCCTAAACATGATAGAAAGCAAGGCTTGTCTCTGCCATGCTTGTCCATTGAGCCACATCACTGAGCTTTGTAGATGGGAAGAATATGTGCCTTTGTACGAATATAAGCCCATCCACTCACTGCTCACTGTTTTCCATACTAGATGTTCACAAATAATAATATATCTGAAAAACGTTTTTTCAGATTTGCAAAGCTTTTCTAAATGGGTAGTCCCATTAAAGTTGCTCAGTAATCCGAGAGCTGGGAATTATTACACTCACTTTACAGGTGACGAATCTGAAGTTAATCCTGCAACTGAACTGCCAGGCACACTTTAGGGAGAAGCCTGGAGCTATGCTAGCCAGTTCACACCTGCTAGATGGGGACTGCCGAGTGCTTCTCAAGGTGATTCTTTTTCCTACTCTGCTCTGCCACTCCTTGCTCATCTCCACCACCCCAGGTCATACACCTAACCCAGCCCTCCACACCATGGTGGTCCTGATAGGACCCATTCAAGTTTGCTTGGCCGGGTCAAGGTAAACCCATCTTTAGTACTGAAACACAACTCTGTCCTAACTTATCAACTAATAATATCAATTCCCATCCCTAATTTAACTCATATCTCCTCATTCTATGTCCAGTGTTTTCCTATACATTGTAGCTGATTCTGAGATGTAGAGAAACTTAACTAATATTGACAGAATTGCTAATTCAGCTTTCAGTTACAAAGGTAATTAGAGAATTAGAATGGGGATTTGTAAATCAACATACATTGATGAGTACACTTATTTTTTTCAATTGCAAACCATCTTAATAGGTTTGTCCAGAATCCAAAAATATTATAACTTAAAGGCACCTTAAATTTCATCTAGTTCAACTCCTATATAGCATGTTTAAGGAAACATGGGAGAAATTTGCCCAAGATCATGATTAATAATGATAAGTAATAAGAATGGTTATCATTTCTTTAATATTTACCAACATGATTCTAAATGTTATAAATGTGTAAGTCAGGTGGATTGTTACTCCAGCTTACAAATGAAGCATCTGAGATGTAGAAAAATGGACTTGCCAGAGATCATATGGGCATAGGTGGTGGGTCCATGTGAGGTCAGGCCATCTGACTGTCAAGCTACAATTTAGCATAGTTACTCTCAAAAGCAAAGCTCAAAGCTGTGGTGAGAATGGCACTATCCTGTGATGACAAGGGTACTTTGCCTCTGTGGTCTTCCTCTTCAAACCCATAAGGGCGGTCCAACCACGAGGAAAACATCAGACACATCTAAACTGAGGGCTATTCTACAAAGTTCCGGACTAGCATACTGCCCGAAGAATGCACTACCCAGGACCCACCTCCATGGACACTCATTTAACTAGTCTTGAGTGGGGCTAAGGTACTGGCATTCTTCAAAGGTCCCAGGTAATTCAAATGTGCAGCCATTGTTGAAATACCACCAGGCAGGCAATTTTCCCAGAAAGAGGGAGTTACTCAATCCCTTAGGAGTGATCAGGAGCAGTAGGGTTAGGGCTAGATGAAGTGTATCTGGAAGAGGGGCTCTCGTTGCCCCCGGTGAGCAGATTCTTTGCACTCCAGGAAACAACCAGGAGAGAGCACACAGGGGCTAGAGATGGGAGGCTTGAAGGCTGCTACTCTAACCTTTCCTAATCAAGAGGCTTTTTCACAATAGCATTTGAGGATCACTTGGGCTCTAATGATCACCACATTCTTTGCTCAGCAGATTGCTGGCTTCCTCTGCCTTTTCTCTCTTGAATATTTCTTTCTTGAATGTTTAGAGTCAGCCCCACACCTAAGTAGGCACTTGTCAGTTATGCACCTGAAAGACGTGTGAACAACCAGCTTGTCAGCTGAAAAGGAGGCTGGCTTCTTGCATTTAAAATGAATATTGACTGGAAAAGAAGGGGGCGGGGGAGAAAGAAAATCACAAGTGAAAAAAATGGCTGACTCAGGCCAACCTCAATGCATATGGTGTGAAATAACATCATTAAGGGAGTTTGGCTGGGGTTGGAATTACGCAAGAGCCTCTTTCAGCAAAACCTAAGATATTTGGGGAAATTGCTCTGGAAACTTCTGTATTAAAAGGTGAGGAAGAACTGGAAAGAAGGTCACCCAAGAAGGTGTATATGATGTTTCAGAATACTTAAAATAGAGATTCTGCTTACTAGAAAGAAATGAAAGTTACTTTTTTTGAGATTTCAGTGAATGATAACTCCCACACTTTTGAGCTTGAACTCTAGCTTTATCACTGGTAAATTACTTAATTTTTCTGAACCTCAGTTTACTGACTCTATAAAATGGGATTAACCCTGCTTGCCTCATGGAGTGGTTAATGGGATTAAATTAGAAAATTTTGTGCACAGAAATCAGTGACTTGGCCTAAAGTGATGTAAATTAGAAGTGACAAGGAGAGATTTCAAGTTCTGGTCCCTAGTATTTCTATTTTACTTCTATCCCCCTTCCTGGCAGGGATCCGGTCACCATAATGTGTGCTATGCTTGTGGTTAGGGAAGCTGCATGGATGTGTGATTTCCTGAAAGGACATGGGAAAGCGTCTCCCCTTCCCCAGTTCCATAGGGAGATTCTCTGAGGAACCTTAACATTCTTCAGTGAGAGAAAAGGATAGTGAATCCTCACATTTAAGCAATTTGGCAAGAGCAGGAGTGAAAGGCAAGCAAAATCTTACATGTGATTGACGCCATCATTATTGACATACTTTCCCCCGCATTATGTCCCAGTGAAAAATTTTGGAATTGTTTTCAGCTCCTGCCTCACCTTCTTCTCCCTGAACCCAGCCAGTCACCAAATGTTGTCAGTTCAGCCTTAGTGAAGTCCCTTTCCAAATCAGTCCTCCTCAAGCGCATCTCTTGACGGTGTGACTTCCTGCCCTTGCGATGTACCTAAAGGCTGTCTGTTTCTGCGAGGCACTTCAACTGACGTTCTCCTCCTTATCTCCTACTCCTGCCCTTCTCTCATCACTCCTGTAGCCCAGTGCAAGTACCCAGTGTTCCTTGAACACGGTTGCAGCCCCCTCTTTTATGTGTGTGTGAACTCTTCCTTCCAGTTGTGCGGTCACCTCCTTCCCTACTACCAGAAAGCAGTCTCTCCATAGGGACACAGGCTCTGGATCCAAATCCTGACTCCACCTTACGAGATATGTATTCTTGGGAAAGTTATTTAACTTTCCTCAGCCTTGTGAATAAAATGGGTGTGTGTGTGTGATAAATAATACCTAATTCATGGGGTTGATTAAATGAGACTGTAAGTCATCTGCTTATCACAGTGTCTGGCATGCAAGACACACTCTACAAGTGCTAGCTGCTATCATTATTTCTCATTTCTTCTTATTTTTACTATTGCCTGTTTAAACAAACCCATCATTAAATACTTCTTCCTTCAAGAAGGCCTCTTAATATCACCTATGCCCCTAAAGGAGTAATCTCCCCTTGTTATATACCCTCCTAACACTTTTTAGATCTCGCTCTCTCTTTTTTTTTTAAATTTATTTATTTGGCTGTGTTGGGTCTTCGTTGCTGTGCGTGGGCTTTCTCTAGTTGTGGCAAGCGGGGGCTACTCTTCATTGCAGTGTGTGGGCTTCTCATTGTGGTTGGCTTCTCTTGTTGTGGAGCACGGGCTCTAGGCGTGTGGGCTTCAGTAGTTGTGGCACACGGGCTCAGTAGTTGTGGCACGCGGGCTCAGTAGTTGTGGCTCGTGGGCTGTAGAGCGCAGGCTCAGTAGTTGTGGTGCATGGGTTTAGTTGCTCCGCGACATGTGGGATCTTCCCGGACCAGGGTTCAAACCTGTGTCCCCTGCATTGGAAGGTGGATTCTTAACCACTGAGCCTCAAGGGAAGTCCCTGTAGATCTCTCTTGAACTCACCACTTAGCATGCTTTTTTTGTGTCTTTGTCTTAGTCCTTTTTTTTAAGAATATAAACCAATTGATCATGGGATGTTATCTTGCTAATCCTTGGGTCCACAAAAGCCCTCATTACAGTCATGACCAAATATTTGTGGAATTTAAATGACTTGGACAAATAATAGATAGCAAAGAATGTGATAATCTTAGAGGCTCTTAGCACAGGGCTTGGTTCATAGAAAATGCTCTATAAGCTTGGCTGTCATTACCATTTATTGTTTACTGTGATACTTCATGCATTATCTACTTGATTCCTCACAACAGTTCTATCAAGCAGATTCTCTTAATGTGCCCATTTCACAGTTGAATGTTAAGGCACAAAGAAGGTGAAGTAATTTGCCAGAGATCATGTAGCTAGTGAGGGGCGAAGCCAGGATAAGGACCCCTGCGTCCAACTGTATTCAAAGGCCTTGATTTCAAGCCGTGAGTAAGGAGCATCAGATTTTATGCCCAAGTAGCTCATGAGAAAACTGACAAATGGAGAATCATTACTAGCTGGACTAGTCCTGTGGGTTACGCTTAGTAAGGAGAGGAGGCCCATAAGTGAAAGAAATTTTAAACTGTAACTTGTGTCGAAGTCAAGTAAAAATCAGTTAGATTTCATCAAACCACTGGTCAAAGTGCCAAAAATGGTTTAATTTTTTAAAATCACATGTAACTTCTTTTCATCTGCTTGACTGGTCAAGCCAGTAAAAAACAGTAAAAGCAGTTTATTCAATGAAAAACACCCACACCCTCGCTGTGTTTGGTGGGCCAAGTTTGCCAGCCAAGCAGACAGTTAAAGTGGTCAACCAGGTGTGGATAGAGCCGCAGAGGGAAATGCTGAAAGAAGACATTAGCAAATGCTTTAATGTCTGTGGAGAACATTTAGAGGGTGTACTGAGGTATCTGGCTAAAGACACTATGGCTGCTCAAGGGCAAAGGAGGAGGTGGGGGGGCATTTGCATAGGAGCCTGGAAACCTTGTGAGAAAGTCAGGACTGAGCCCCTTCTCCTTTTTCCTAAACTCCTAAACTGTCTGGATCTGTTGGAGTAGCCTGAGTGGCTTTGGCCAGCTCACGGTAGAGGAGAGGCCTCAAAACTCCCGAAATAAACAATTCTGAGGTTTGAAATACATGGATCTAGGAGTTTAGCCCCTTGTTACAAAGAAGGGGTTGGTTCTTCTGTGCCCAAGAGGCAGAAGACCCTGGAACCTGCCCTGATTCAGATCTTCTGGGTGCAGCATTGAGCCTTGGGAGGCAGCTTTTTCAGTGAACTAAAACACATACACACGCACAGATACAAACTGTATTGTATTACAAGCTGTAAATTACAAACTGTAATTCGGGACCCCAGAGCAGTTTTGCCATGGAAAAAACCAAATGTAGCATTGAAGACCTATTGGACTTGCATTGGCAAGGACAAAGCACCTGGAGCCTCATGGGGTATAGTTCATTCTGGAACAACCAGCTCTTTGCAGCAGTGGGGGAGTTCTTTAGGTTTAGGGAGACACATCAGAGTTCTGGCTTCACTGGGCAAGACAGATCAACCACAACTTCGTCATAGAATGGTCAGGAAATGGAGGGGCTGGGGTTCCTGCTAACCCAGGCAAGTCATTCAGTGCATATTGTACTTGGGGATGGGGAGATGCTACTGAGAGCAACGTTGTTCACACCAAAGGCTGTAAATCTAGACATCCAACTACTGGTGACTTTTCAAAATCAATTAGACCTACATAGATAGATTAGATAGATAGATAGGTAGACAAACAGACACTGAGGGTAGAATAAATGCCTATGTAGAAATGAGGGCATGCCTGGAAGAAGAATGCCATTAGAAAAGCTACATAATTGAGGTTACTTCTAAACCTGTCTTTAATGAGAGAAATGCAGAAAATAAATTTGGTCAATTAGAAAGTAATGAAGACCTTGCAAAAATAACTATTGACAAAAGGCCAATTAGGGATTTCTCCAGTAATCTGAGTATAACAAACACTGTATGACTCAGCAGGTCATGAGGGATTGCCTCTTAGGAGATTAAAGGATTTGGTATCACGTCTACTTAATTTTGGCAGTGATTTCTTCATTTAACAAGCGGCATTGTGATCTGAAATGAACCCAGAATCCAGATAAATAGGGTTCCAAATTTCAAAACCAGGGCGAGGTCACATAATGATGACAATTCAGTCCAGGTATGGCTGTTGCATATCAAGGGGATGGGGCCTAAAGAAAGGATGTCCTAAAACAAAAACACAAAAAGGAGTTTGAAGGGCAGGCCATGGTCTATTAGGCAAGTTTATGTTCTATTAACGAGCTTTATAATCAGATTGTTAGAAAATAGCATAAATCATTCCAGATAAATCGTTCCTTCTTTAGGTTATCAGAGGGGAAGGCAGTGTGCAATCTTCATCATAGTGAAGGACGAGGACATCATTTCTTTTTGTGTGTGTATCCATCAGGGAAAAAAGATAAAGAGCTGAACTCCGATAGGACAGGATTCCCTAAAGGTTCTCTTCCAAAATAAAACGTATATGTGTGTGTGCGTGTGCGCGTGCGTGCACATCTGGTAGGGGGTGGGACTTTGAAAGAGCCTGGATGGTATCTTCCTGACAGGTGCAGACTGTTTTTAATGAATGCACGGTTGGTGAGGTATTACAGGGATGGGCCCAGGACTTGGTATGATTTTAAGCCTATGAGAACTCAGAAAAATATTAACTGGATTATTAAGAAACGATACTCTGGGATGTTAAAGCTGAAGGAATCTTAGGAATCACCTAGTCCTGCTCATCTTCTTAGCCATTTACTAGGCCAGAGATGTTAACTCCTTTCCTAAAGCCAGGTGTTCTGTCCATGTCACAACCTAAAGTAAAACTATGTTGAGGGAGAGTGGTCTTACTATCATCACATCATCCCACTTCCTGATGTTTCCAGTATATAACATCTGCTGCTAACTTCCAGGCTCAATAAATAACTCCCAAATTAGAAAGTAGTAAGAGGAAATTCCATTGGAAAAGAAAGTGAAAGATTAGTTCTCCGTGTGAAAATAATCCCCAATGGCCTGTCTTGACTGTTGGGCAAATGCCCTACGAGTAAGCACGGTGGATGAATGTAGTTTAGTTTTTTTGGTGAATTATCTGGCAAGGGGGAAGTCCTCACTCAGAGCTACTTGTAAGGTAACATCACAAAAGAGGAAGGGTAGGGTTGTCAGGCAATATTGGCATCCCTTATTTAAATTTTGGAAACACTTCTAGGTGAAAAAAAAAATCCTAGACATTGGAGTGATTCCAGAGAAAAGCAGCACATAATTAAGGGAATGGAATAGAGAAACTGATTTATTGAAGAAATTAAAGCAACACATTTTTATGGCTCTGTCACAAATAAGGGCATGTCTCTGACATATATCAAGGGCTTTAATTGGAATAATGAGTTAATCCAGGGAGAGATGATTTACGCATGATATCAGAGGACAGGGTAACATGATGGGATTGGGGAATTACCTGTTGAAATGATGAAATTGTCATCTTTCAAACGAAAGTGAGACAAAAACAGAGCAATTAGGAAGATGGTGCTTAATAGTAATTTTATACAAAGAGGTTTGATTTTTAGCTTTTAACAAAACTGTGAGCCAGTAGAATCACACTTTCCATGTTTCCTCAGTTTTTGGAGAAACTTGAACTTATGACACATCATCAACTTAATAGCAGCTATTATGTGAAGGGGAAAAAAACACTGTATTAAATGTATAGGTTGATTGCAGTTTACATCTCAGTTTGAAAAGTATTACAGTGTGAGAAATTAGAATTGGACAACTACAGAAATCATTTAGGAGATATACATATATAATCCTGTGATAGCATATAGTTTCTGTGGGTTCAATTCCTGACTACTCAAGGGCTAAGCATATAGTTGTATGATTGTGGATGGTCTAGTTATTTTGTTTGCTGTGTCCTCATCCCCTTCTCAGAGACTCTGTTCCCACCCTGGTGATTGGGAAGCTTACCATTTCTTCTGGCCACTACTGATTGGACCAGGAATAAATCTATGACCTGACTAAGCCAAGAAGTTCCCTTTAATTAAAAAAAAAAAAAAAAAAAAAAAAAAGTACCAGAAGAGAAAGATGCAGTCAGTTAGATGGGATGTCTTGTAAAGCTGGGGTCAGCATTGGGTCATGGCATTGAACACCACACACAAACCTAAATTAGTAAGGAGCAACAAAGCCATCAGTAAAAAAGCTGACATGGATTAAGAAAAAGAGCAGATATCCAGCTAGCACCAGAGAAAATAGAAATGTACTCTATTTCCTTATAGCCCCTTCTCCCAGAAGGTTCAGTGTAACTCCATGAGGCCAGTGGAGGAGCCTCTATACCCCACTTTCCAATACAGTTTCCTAAGTGGTCTAACTAACTCAGTGTCCAATCTTTGGATGCCTTGACTTTCCCTTCAGTAAGGATGTGTTTTTATCTAAGCCAGTTTGAATGGGTATCTGTCCCTGGCAACTTTAATCCCTTTCTCTCTACTCCTGCCCATTTCATTAATGCTTCCCATTTATAACACATTAAGAAAAAGCTTTTCAGAGAAAACTCATGGTGCTGACACAGACTGGATTGTGACATGAGTTGTGGTAATCCTCCAAATGACTAGACTGACTTAATTTCTTATGCCGAAATAACTGGTTGCAAAACCATTGTCTCAGCTATTGGTGTGGTTGTGGTGCACACTGGGCTGACCCTTGTCCGGAAGCCAGGTGCCAACTTATCATGTGTTTTCTGGATCTTGCCTTTCACAGACCCCAGGGCAGCCCATTCTCATGAACTGTTCAACTGTGGGACTCTTTAGACCATGGCCAGCCTCCCCACACCCCAAACATTCTTTATCTAGGACATGGGGACCAACATTTACATTATAAGTCCTTTCTTCCTAATAGCCCTTGTGGTTGTCATTTTGCTAACAGGCCATTCTAGTTTCAAGAAAACCTCATTTTCTGTTCTGAATTGCAGTGCCTTCTTCTGCAGTAGTTCCCTAGGCAAACGTATGGGCTGTTTGCTACGCTTTCAACCCTCATGCATTTTTAATGATTTACAAGGAAAAAAAAATTTTCCCCACCTCCTTTTTTTTCTAATAAATTTAATGACTTAATACACATCAAGTGGAATTGTTGGTTTGTGGTGACGGTTTTATAATTCCAAGTTCAAGGGTTTTTTTCTATTTAATTATGCACAATAACTCTTATGGAATATAATGCAATAACAGAAACATGCACCAATGTTGGCATAAGAGCCTGTTGTTTATTAGTATTGGTTCTGTGCTTTATGTTTGAAATAAAATATTTGGAACTGATGTTGGCCCTGTTTCCTCCAAACTAGATAAAAAAAATAAAAAAACTTTCTCCCTGAAAATACCATGCTCCAATCTTCAGCGATAAAAGCCAGCAGCTCTTGAGATAGCAAATTAAATTTTATTTGTAGAAAACACTGTGCTGTGTTTTGTTGCTTGCTCAGAGTTATTTTTTAATACTAATAATTTAATAAAGTGGAAGACCGATACATTGACCTGTGTTCTCCAAGGCATCAGAGTATTTCCCGGGGTTAAAAGGCATAGCTTGCTGAAAGGTTGTTTGTTTTACATTCTAACCTATTACTTATTTCTCTTGCTTTCTTGCCAGATCTAGCCTTAGCTTTCGAAATAATTTTTGAATTTTGGAAAACATAAAGTGGTTGAATTTTCAGAATCTGCAAGTCAGATGTTTAAAACTCTGATAAAGACTGCTTTTCCTTAGAGCCAGCACATTTGAATTTTGTGCTGTGAATAGTAAAATTATCTCCATCCCATTGCTTAAAAAATAATTTAGAGTTTCTTGGTAGAAAGGAAGTAGATGTCTAGTCTCATTAAACAAATTCAGCAAGGAGACTTGTTCAGTATTTCCACTCTGGATAAGGTTTCATTTACAAGGTGAGAGAAATTATCCAGAGTCCCCTCCTGGAAAATCTGAGTGCAGGGTTCTAGACTTAGGTGAGTGTCCTGAGGGCCAGGGTGTTTTGCATTGGTGGAGAAGGATGAGCCTGAGGGCTGCAGAATGTTTAGCCAAGTTGGAGCTAAAAGGCAATATCTAAACATAAAACGAAAGGCAAAAGCCAAGGAGATATTCTAAATGAAGCATCTGTCTGAAAGAGCTGGGTAGGAAGGTTAGAACCAGGTATAAAGTGATAGGATAGCTACTGGAAGCCCTAGAAGAAAGCAAGGATGGAGGACAGGGAAAGTGCCTGGAGAGATTGTCTGAGGTCCTAGACAGACCCAGGGATCCCTAGAGAATGCCTGTGGCCTTTCTGTGGAGAAAAGTGTAATGCAGTAGTTAAAGGTTCAAATTCTGGAGAAATATGGACATAGGTTCAAGTTCCAGCTTTACTGCTCAACAGTGATATGTCCCTGGGCAAGTCCTGTTACTCTTGAATACTCAGTGGCTTTATGTGTCAAATTGGGCAAATAAAGTAAGGCACTTTATAAAGGCTGTCATAAAATATAAACGATATAATGCTACTGTTAGTTATTATTAGTGCTGAGTCAGGAACAGCTAAGCTACTAAGTCAGATTATTTTAAGTCAAAATATTACTTTAAATTATATGCATAGACATATTTGTATCAGTGGAAATATATAGATTTTTGTGGTTTTTATGCATAAGTGACATTGGGTATCTATGTTTTTATTTTTTAAATATTTTATATATTTTTTCTTTTATATAAACATCTTTGAGGTATAATAATCAGAGTGAAATGAAGTATACACTGAGGTATGTAATTTGATCAGTTTTAACACATGAATTCATTGATGTAAACCATATCACTATCAAGATACAGAATATTTCCATCATTCCAGAAAGCTGCATTGTGCTTTATTCAAGTTAAACCCTCCTACCATCCAGTCACCCCAGAAGCACATCCTCTTCTGAGTTATAATCATAGTTTAGCTTTTCCTGTCCTAGAACTTCAGTGGAACCAAACAATATATATTCTTTTGTATCTGAATTCTTTTGCTCAGAAAAAATGTTTTGGAAATTTATCCATGTGGCTGTGTGTAGCAGTGGTTCATTCCTTTAAATTGCTGAGGAGCACTCCATTTTATAATTATATCACTTTTTCCATTCTCCTACAAATGGAAATCTGGTGTTTTCATTCTAGTACCAAAGTAAAGCTGCTGTGAATGTTCATATATATATATATATATCTCTTCATCTAAAGGCTTTTGGTAAACTGCGATCTGACTTAAACATCTTTTCTTTTCAACATGTAGGGTAGACTTCCCCCAAAATATAGGTGCTTAGACAATATGTCCTCATCAACTGATAGATGATAGAAAAAAAGGGTAAATATTTTCCAGCTTGTTTGTTTCTTCATATATGTATGTATGTGTAGGTATGTAGGCATGTGTATATATATGTATATGTGCATTTTAATGAACAAATATCACCTCCTTATCTATATGTTTTTGGAGATAGCAATCTGACTTAAATATCGTTTTCTTTTAACATCTTTATTGGAGTATAATTGCTTTACAATGGTGTGTTAGTTTCTGCTTTATAACAAAGTGAATCAGTTATACATATACATATGTCCCCATATGTCTTCCCTCTTGCATCTCCCTCCCTCCCACCCTCCCTAAATATCTTATTTTCAACACATAGTATAGACTTCCCCCAGACTATTTTTGCATATGTAATTTTTTAAAAATACAGAAGACCCAGAGTCTAATTCTGAAAGAATCCACAGTCATGTGAATGACAGATTTGGGGTATGACTGGGGACTGGAATGGACACAGAGCTCTTTGAATTTTGTCTAACAAAGCCACAGACTAATGTTAAGGAATGTTTGTGTGATTCTCTCCAGTGGGGAATCAGTTACTCAAACACAGGAGTCTTTACAGAGATCCAAAATAATCATAAAACTATTATAACCACAAGACCTCTTCATGGTTATCCCCTCAGTAGTGAATGCTCCCTTTTTAAGCCAACTCTTATATTCAGAAAAGGATTGTAATATCTCCAGCCTGGAAGAAATCCCTATTCCTGTGGCTAATTTACTTCATCTCTGTGGTTCTTGGATGGAAGGATGGAGTGAAAGCAGCCCCAGGCAGCTGACTCTGAATTCTAGTCTTAAGCAATGTATGAAGAGCTTCAGTAAACTTTGGCCATTTAGCCTGCCTTCATTCCATGGGAAATACTGTCCAGCTATTCCCAAATCGCAGTAAACTGTTTGCCATGGGACAACCTTCTGATTTACAGCCCTGGGCATTCTTAGGACTGATGAGGGAAGGAAAATGCATGATTACATGTGGGAGCTATGAGGGGAAAACCTGCCTTTGGACCATCAGATGCTATGAGAAGAGCACCAGTGGACATAGCTGCTCTCTCACGATGTGTCTTATTTACATCGACACTTCCTGCTCTTACACAGTGCTGTGCACATGGGAGACACTCCACAAATAAATATTACATGGAACGGAGAATGAAATAAGGTAGGAGAAAGAATGAAATGAAGGGAGGAATTGAAAAGCAAGGAGCTCATTTATATTGGATGTTGGCTGTCTGGTGGAGAGGGAGAGAATAATTCAGCTGATTGTAAGTTAAAAAGCAAGGTTAGAACGTTCAGTTCACTGTGAATTCACACACTTGTAATTTTTTGCTTCACATTTACGTTCTCTACTAGACTGTAAACTCCATGAGGGTACAAACTGTATTTCTTTTAAAATATCGATACCTTCACTTTGACCTACATAAAGAGCCTAGCATCTGAAACCATACTGGGCAAGAAACTAAGTGGGACCCTGCTGTAAGGTGGTGTAGGATATTTCATGTTTGTATTCCCCACAGGGTTTAGACTGACACTTAGCACAACGTGGATGTTCAGTAAGTATTTCATAAATGAACACCTGATTGAAAAAAAATATTAAAAAGTCATAGCAATGGGTCTTTGTGTTCTTAGAATTCATTAGAAAATTAACTTTGCTGAATATGAGATGGGAGCACCCAGTCCTTCCCCATGTTCACTAAACTTTCTTGTATAAATACTGTGAGTGATGCCAGCAAAGAGTGTGTCAGACATGATAGTGGGATTTCAACCCATTACACAATAAGGAGAATTTTTCAGAATTCTCAAACCTCCTTTGAAAACATTTCTACACAGGTCACATCATGATCTATTTGCCATTTGTAAAGTAAAACACCATCATGAAAAAGAATATTTAACGCCATATAGAAAAACTCTACCTTTACCAGCTAATAAATGTCAGGTTGCTCATTTTAGCTGCATGGGAAAAATGGAATCATAAAATAAGATCATAGCCTCCTGCGATTTGTGAATCAAAATGGAAATTAAAAAACGAAGGTTTAATAATCTTTAACATTTGCTCTTTGAAAAGTCTGCTGTTTGTTTAGAGCAGGGCTGGCATACATTAGGGGGTGGACAGTTGAGATCAGGCTCCTTTTCACTTATGCAAACTTTCTTGCTCCTATTCTGAGCCCCATTTTAAGATGCGAGCTAGGGCACCAGTATAGCCAAGCGTACTTGGTATTGCCCAGCTGCCTCTAGTTTCTGTGGCCCCATGGCTTTTAGTGGCCATCTTTAACCTACTGCAGATAGTTAGAATTGCCTCTTCTTCAAATCTTCTAGAGAAAAAAAATTCAGTGTTCCCTTGGTTACTTATATATAAAGTATTTAACACTCATAGACATTTTGGTAGTGTCTGGAGGTGGCTGCCATGTCTGAAAACATTTTAGCACATTTGATTCATGTGATATATTTTGGACATTTATTATGTATATTAATACATACAAAATAGTTTGTTGATACAATGATATAATTTGTGATAAAATAATGTCTCCAGACTTCCAGCTACCATATATTATAACCTTAATGTACACACTCTATAAACCACACTTCCACTACTCACTATCTCCTTGGACTTGTGCTCAGAAAGGCACAAATTAGGACAGTAAGTTCACAGCAGTAAAGATCTCACTGGCCAAAAAAAAAGGTAAAGTTCTAAATGTTCATTAATGTAGGTCTGGTTAAGTAAATGCTGTCTGTGTATATAAGAATGAATAAGGTAAGATAATGATATTTAAGAATGACCCTCGTACACATAAACTATAAAATGTGGAGAAAATACAAAATACAAAAACACCTACCTAAGGGCTCTAGAGAGTGAATAACAGTTGGAAGATTTTGAAGGAAGTTGAAACTTAATTTCTGATTTTTGTGGCTTTGCCTCATGGTTGGCAGCAGTTACGGCACAGAGCAGGGTAGCTAAGACTCTAAAAAGTAGCCAGAGACAGAGCTTGGGGCAAACACTGTTGTTAAACTAGAGGGCCATTTTTAACAGTAGGCCACAGGTTTCTGCCTTGGCTTAATAATTTGTGCAAAGATACAAATGATTAATTATTGAGTTTTAAGATTTGAAAATATAATGAGGGTATTGGGCTCTTTTCCTACAGATAAAGAAAAAAGAAAGAGAAAAAATATAAACAAGCACACAAAAATCTACATGTAATTGCAGAAGTGTCATAGATTCTTAAAGGCCATTTCTAATCTGCAAGTTTAAAAACAAACAAACAAACCCAAACCTGCTCTAGGATAGATCCCCTTCATGATAGAGACCAACATAAGGTTGGTAGACTAAGTAATATCATGGATAAAAAGTCAGGATAAAAAATTTCTTTAAGGATGGGTTTACCCTGATAATTCAATCTGGAGTAAATGTAAACTGTTGAACTTAGGTCTAAATAATTAATTACAAATGTACAGAATGGCAAAGACATGACTCAGTGGCCTCATAAACAGAAAAAAAAAGTTCTGGAATTTTGTTGATAATAAGCTCCATTATGTACTATAAATAATATTATGTGCCTGCCAAAAAAAGAAATGTGATCTTCAGTTGCTTTAATGGAAGTTAAGTTTTTAGAACTGCACTGCACACTATGGCAGCCCTTAGCCACTT
The DNA here is from genome assembly GCF_002837175.3 of Physeter macrocephalus. Taxonomy (NCBI): domain Eukaryota; kingdom Metazoa; phylum Chordata; class Mammalia; order Artiodactyla; family Physeteridae; genus Physeter; species Physeter macrocephalus. Next base: position 152,235,191 of record NC_041221.1, read on the forward strand.
GTGACTATTTAAGTTTAATTTAAATAATATAAAAAACCCAGTGCCTCAGTCACATCAGCCACATTTCAAGTGTTCAGTAGTCAAATGTGGTTAAGTGACTGCGGTATTAGACAGCATTGAGTAGAATATTTCCGTCATTGCAGAAAGTTCTGTTGGATAACTGCTCTAGAACAAGGGAAGTAAGAGTCATACTCTGCTCTGCATTGGTCAGAACACTCCTGCTATAGTAGACACATGCTGTTTGCTGCTCAGAATGGATTCTTCCCTTTTCCTAAGAACAATGTTGACTGTCATATGGGAAAACACCTCCTTTCCATTGTCAGCCATGTTTTTTGGATGAGATTGGTGCCTCTGCTAGCTTTACCAGAGGAGACACTCATGACTCCCCCAGCACAGTGTGGTGTAAGGATGGAAGAAGCAGAACTATGGCAGGTCTTTTGCTAGCATAAAGGGAGAGTTCAGACCTGCAGGGTAGCCACCTGAGAATGAAGCCGACACTGTGCCTTCTAGGACAGAGAGACAGAGGGAAGTGAAAACTTGGTGACATTGTTTGAACTTTTGGATCAAGTTTCATCTGAAGCCCACTCGACAGCTGTTAGATTACATGAACTCGTTACCTCCCTTCAGTTAAGCACTTAAGTTGGGTTTCCTACCACTTGGAACATGAAGAGCCCTAAATGATATCTTTGATAAATTGAGTTCAGTTGTACGTGTTCCTATTTGGACAATGATACAGCATAATGGAATGTTTTCAGAGGATAAAGACCAGGAGGGTGAAAGAACTTCAAGGAAATATCCCTGTTCTATTCCCATGACTAAATTAAGTCTTCATTCCCAGGCTAATCCAAGTGGCTGATGTGACCATTTTGACATTTCATAAATTCCCCTGGGAAAAAGGATTCGAAAAGCTTCCAGTCTTCATTTAAAGTGGTATGGTAGAAGGAACAAGACCATATGATGAAGTCACTGAATCCACAGATCTCCTGGTATCACCAGGACAACAAATAAGAGAGCAAATCATGTAAAATTACTTTGCTTTTAAATATAAGTGACACTTATGCCAGCACGCGGCTGCATTTTAATAACTACGCTACTCCAAATTGTGTCACTTTAGTTGGATGATATTATAAAAGAAAACCAGTGGATATTATTTTTGTGTCATTTTCCAATCCAGTACATTTTTATAAAATTCTACAGATTGAGTTAATATTTTAGAGCTGTACATATAATGAAATTTAAAATATTCTTTGACAGTTGCTCTCCTGGAAGGCTGATAGAAATGTTCAATAAACGGCTGCAGAGAATTCTTTTCAAAGTCTTGAGGGAAAAGGTAGAAAGACTTTCTCTGTACTCTTAACATTGTTCTTAAACTCCTGTTTTGTGACTAAATCCATTCAGCAGCCCACGTGCTGCTTGACCCCCCCACCCCCCCGCTGCGGCCCCCACCTTTGGAATGAGAAGGTACAGATTCTTCAGAGGTTACAAGCTCTAAGGCAGAAGTTCACAACCTTGTCTGCACACTGGAATCACCTGAGGGGCTTTAAAAATAGAGATACTATTAAACATAAAATTACCATATGATCCAGCAATTCCCCTCATACGCAAAAGAACTGAAAGCAGAGACTTGAACTGATACTTGAACAGCAATGTCCATAGCAGCATTATTCACAATAGCCCAAATGTGGTAATAAATGCCCATCAATGGATGAATGGGTAAATAAAATGTAATCTTCTATACATACAATGGAATATTGTTTAGCTTTAAAAAGGAAGGAAATTCCAGCACGTGCTACAACATGGGTGAACCTTGGAAACCTTGTGCTTAGTGAAACAAGCCAGACACAAAAGGATAAATGTATGATTCTACTTACATGAGCTACCTAGAATAGGCAAATTCATAAAGGCAGAAAGTAGAAAGAACAGTGGTTACCAGAGGGTGTGGGGAGGGATAAATGGAGAGTTATTGCTTAATGGGTACAGAGTTTATGTTTGGAATGATAAAAAAGTTCTGCAGATGGATGTTGTTGATGGTTGTACAACGGTGTCAATGTACCTAACATCACGGAATTGTACACTTAAGACAGTTAAAATGTGAATTTTCTCTTCTTTATATTTTACATATATGCCAGGGTCCCATCCCCAGAGAGTCTTACGTAGTTGGTCTGAGGTACAACCAAAGTACTGGGATGGTATAGGCCCCTCAGGTATTTCTAATGTGCAGCCTTATGACTCAAAAGTCTGGACAGGTAATATAAATGAATGAAAGCATCTGGATGGGGGCTGTGAATACAGGGAGGGCACATGCTTTGTCTTAAAGGGGCAGCTGCTACCACTTGGCCCTGGTTAATTTCTGCCCTGAGGGAATACAGGCCTCAGAGTGTCCAGATCTTATGAATTGTTAAACAAAACAAAACAAAACAAAACCCAAAACGCAACAAACAAACACACATGTACCTGGATGTTTTTAGGAAACCTGATTTTTAAATGATCTTAACTTCATCAAGAAATAAAACACCTAATGACAAAATAAAATATCTCGGTTTGCTTGGGACTGCCCCCGTTTTAGTGTCAGAGGTCATCTTGGAAAATCACACAGTTCCAGGCAGACCAAGATGGTTGGCCACCCCAATAGGCTACTGGCTTATATCTTCTGGTCTAAAGAGGCAGAGCCCCAACATTCATCTGATTCCCTTCAGTGGCCACAGACCAGTGACAGTGCAAGGAGGGGGTCTTGGAGGGGTTTTTATCTCCCTGTGGTATTCATCAGCAGTCCCTCTACCCTAAGCCACTCCAAATAAACATGCATTCTAAGTAAAAACAGCAAACTTGCTAAGCAAACCCACCCTTAAGACAAATCTCACAACTTTCCTCTTAATTAGGTTTATATTTCCAGGCGCCTCCTATACAGAAGATTTGGAGCCACCACTGCCATAGGCAGCCACACAAGGCACAATTCTGGGAAGAAAGCTCCATGGTCAAGGCTGTGGTTTCTCATTCTTCTTTGTTATAAATCGTGTTGTAGAAATGCTAAGGAAAAAGACATGGTACCTGTTCCAGAAAGGTCCCTAATGTTGCTTAATGTTTCTTTCTCATTGGTCAGGTTTCTATTAAGCTATGTGGCTCTGACTTTTTTTCTTACTTGTGGTCAAGTGCTCTGTTTGGAGATCTTTGCTTGGTGTGTAATAGATTTATTAACATAGGTGGCTGTGATATTGTGATTTATAGTAAGGAATACATATTTGGTCTTCATGCCCACTTCTGGCAAAGAGCTCCTAAAACCCTTGGAATTTCCTAAGCGATTAGAGAAGCAAAGGTGTCTTTTGTTATGTTAATGAGGTGGCTTTTGGAAAGCAACTAAGGGTGGGGCCTGGTTGCCAGGAGAAGCAACCAAGCAATTAGAGGGTTGGAACTTTTAGTCCCACCCCCCTGAGTTCCAGGAGGGGAGAGGGGCTGGAGGAATCAATTGGCTAATGGCCAATGGCCAGTGACTTAATCATGCCTATGTATATAATAAAACTATCATAAAAACCGGAAAGGACTGGGTTTGGAGAGCTTCTAGGTTGATGAACATATGGAGATGCTGAGACAGTGGCACGCCTGGAGAGGGCATGGAAGCTCTGTGCCCTTTCCCCACACCTTGCCCCATGCATCTCTTCCATATGGATGTTCCTGAGTTATATCCTTTTATAATAAACTGAGTAAATGGATTTCCTGAGTTCTGTGAACCACTCTAGAAAATTAATCAAACCCAGGGGGAGAGAGAGGGGTGTGGGAGCTTCTGATTTATAGCCAGTGGATCAGAAGTACAGATACAAGCCTGAACTTGTCACTGGCATCTGAAGCAGAAGGCAGTCTTGTGGAACTGAAACCTTAACCTATGGGATCTGATGCTATCTCTGGGTAGATAGTGTTCAGTTCTGAGTTGAATTGTAGAACACCTAGCTGGTGTTAGAGAAGTGCTTGGTGGTAGGGGAAAACCCCACACCTACAGAGAAATTGGGTACAGAACATTCAGTGAAAGTATTAAGGGCTATTCACAACTATTCTGGTTCCTCTCTTTCTGGTCGCATGGCTTTCCTGAGCCTCCAGCTTACTGACCCATCCTCCAGATCTTGGGACTTGCCTCCCCCATAATTGTGTGAGCCAGTTCCTTTATAATAAATATTTGTCTTTCTCTGTCTCTCCCTCCATGTCTCTCTCTCTCTCTCTCTCTCTCTCTCTCTCTCTATATATATATATATATATATATATATGTATATATACACACATATACATGTATATACATATACATCTTGGTTTTTCTTTCTCTGGAGAACCCTAATACAGCATGGCATGTAAAGGTGGACCTAGAAGCACTGTATGTTGTCAAGTTTTTTCTCTTTGGCTGGTGCTCAAGGCCCTTCTCAGTCAGGCTAGAGACGAGCCTTTCTACCCAACACAACCAATAATGCAGACTCACTGGACTTCTCAAACATGAGGGAATTCATTCCTCCATGGCTTTGCATACTCCTTTTCCTGTGCCTGGAGTGCTCTTCCCTTCCTCTGGAAGTATCTTTTTTTTTTTTCTTGTAGCCATCACCACTGTCTATTTCCAGAACTTTCATATTATCCCAAATATAAACTCTGTACCTATTGAACAATAACTCCCACTTCCCCTTTCCCCAGTCCTTGGTAACTTCTATTATTATACTTTCTCTCTTCAAGAGTATGCCTATTTTAGGTACCTCATATGAGTGGAACCATACAGTAGCTGCCCTTTTGTGTCTGGTTTATTTTACTTAGCACAGTGCTTTCAAAGTTCATCCATTTTGTAGCATGTATGAGAATTTCATTCATTGTAATGGCTGAATAATAGTCCATTGTATGTATATGCCACATTCTGTGTGTCTTGAATAATAGTCCATTGTATGTATATGCCACATTCTGTGTGTCTGTTTTTGAATTGGGTTGTTGATTTTGTTGTTGAGTTGTAGGAGTTCTTTTTATATTCTGGGTATTAATGTGTTATCAGATATAGGAGTTGCAAATATTCTCTCCTATTCTAAGGATTATCTTTTTAGAGTCTTGATAGTGTCCTCTGATGTAAAACATTTTTAATTTTGATGAAGTCCAATTTATCTTTTTTCTTTTGTTGTCTGTGCTTTTGGTTTCATATCCAAGTAATCACTGACAAATCCACATAAAGATTTCCCTTTATACTTTCATCCAAGAGTTTTACAGTTGTGAATCTTATGTTTAGGTCTTTGATCCATTTTGAGTGAATTTTTTTTTTGTTTTGTTTTGTTTTTTTGTTTGTTTGTTTGTGGTATGCGGGCCTCCCTCTGCTGCGGCCTCTCCTGTTGCGGAGCACAGGCTCCGGACGCGCAGGCTCAGCGGCCATGGCTCACGGGCCCAGCCGCTCCGCGGCATGTGGGATCCTCCCAGACCGGGGCGCGAACCCGGTTCCCCTGCATCGGCAGGTGGACGCGCAACCACTGCGCCACCAGGGAAGCCCCTTGAGTGAATTTTTGTATATGGTGTGAGGTAAGGGTCCAACTTCATTCTTTTGCATATGAATATCCAGTTTTCCCAGCACCATTTGCTGAAAATATTATCTTTTCCCCATTCAGTGCTCTTCTCACTTTTGTCTAAAGTCAATTGACCATATAAGTAAGTGACTATTTTTTAAAATTACATAAAGGTTTATTATTTTTGGTCTGTTATCTTGAAAGCTATAACAGAATATAAAGAGGTAAAAAATTCCTCATAATTTACTACCCAGATCAACATATTAGTATATTTCTTCTTGTTTTTTTTTCTAATTACATAACAATGCAGATAAGTGTAGTAGGTGTAAATGGAAGACAAATGGAAAAGGTTAAACAGTATCTGTCTTAAATTTGTATTTATGTTTGTTTTTTGTAATCATTCAGATTTTGCTATAAAAGATATATATATACTATATATACACTATATACACACACATTTATATATATTTGTATATAAAACAGTACTTATTCTTGGAAACATATACCATTGTTTAAGGTACCCCTCACATGTCACCATTTCTGAGAAACTTTGCCAGCTCTTCCTGACCCCAGGTAAAATCTAGGTACATTCTACACTCTTGGTACCCTTGGGTACATTCTGTCTTCCTGCATAATGGCACTTGTGTCACATACAGAGCACGTAGTAGGTGCTTAGTAAATGTTTGTTGCATTAGAGATGGTGCTTCACAGAGATTGTGTTCAGTAAATAGTCAAGATGAACATGTGACATCCTCCATCCCCTCTTCCTTTCTTTTGTTAATCATATCACTGGGCAGCAGCAGGATTTCAGGGTAGGTCTGGCGAGTGCTGGCTAACCAGCAAGTATTATGGAGACCATCAATATTGTGCACATGGTCCAGGCTTGGTTCCCAAACCCTCAGTGACTCCAGAATATGGAAGAAGTCCTGCTCAAGATGCCCATTCAATTTTATTTTGCTCTGCTGCCCAAAAGATAGGCAAACTATTTGCAGGAAGGAGGAAATGAAGTGATAGTCCTTCTACACAGGTGTTACCTCACTACTTCCTTGGTATCCCTTGTTTCGAAGGTACCTGCAGTCTGAACAGTACTCCTGTTCCCAGGCATTAGGTAGCCTGACACCCTGACACCCTGTGGCTGTCCTCAGCTCCTCAGGGCAAGAGTATAACAAATGCATCCTCAGGTAGTTCCAATCGCTTCAGCTCCTTTCCCCTCTCTCACCATACCTTACACTAAATCCAGGAGGTGGCAGTGGACTCAGAGCACCTCGACTCTGGCTATACTACTTACTTAAAAGATTATGAAAGTCATAAAAATGTCAACTTCTGTATTTCAACTCTGTAAACTGCACATGCAGAAAGCCCTCGACTCAATCCCCATCTCTACAGCTTGAGCAAGAAGCCTTCAGCTTCATGCTTGAATCACAAATAGAATGGCATCCACCCCTTTGACAGGCGGTCTGAGGATGTTTCTCCAGCCCCCTCACCAGAAACAAGTTCCAGACTGTAGAAAAGAGCACTCTGGGACTGTCATTCTTACCCTTACCCATTGGCATGAACAAGGCCCTTTGAGGAAAATCTGGTTAAATGGAGGAATATCTGTGACAGAATGATACAAGGCTTAGAAAGTATGTGATTTCGTGGTATTTATGTAAGTAACTAATGCTAAAATAAAATGGCAGCAAAGACAAATTAAGTTTCAAGTCTCTGCCAGACAGTCAGCTGAATGCTGTACACACTTTATTTTATTTTATTTTGATGACACTATGACCATTTTATAGTTTAGGAAATAGACCTTCAATCGCTTGTTGAAGGTTGCACAGCTAGTCGGTAGTTTCTTGAAAATTGTCAGTCTATCCTCACCAGAGCCTAATCTCTTTCTCTCATACCATCCTCCCTCTTATTAACCTTTATTCAAGCTCTTTAATTAAAAAGAAAACCAACGTATATGTCTATGTCTATGTATATAGTTCACTGCAAATTTAGAGTGCATGCTGCTTAAATAGTTAAAACTAGTATCTCTGTGTGGGTATTGCTGGAAGAATTTCTCCTATAACCTAAGAAAGAAACTTTAACAATACTGGCTGCCTCAGGAGGGGGAGCTTTCCATCCCTGGGAGTATTTAGGCAGGGCTGAAGGATTATTGTTAGTCAGTAATGTTGCAGAACAGATTCTGCTGTGAATGGGTAGATGGGATAAAGCTCCCTTTTGTTTGTAGGATCACAGGTGAAAAGACTCCAGAGGATCCCTTTTAGATTTTCTGTGGTTTGCTTTCTCTGGGACATTCCTCACCACAATCCAGAAGGACACAGGAGTAACCTTTTTGAACTCACGTTGGTTCAGCCTGCCTCTGTTCCTTGCCGTAAACAATTGGACCAGAAAAGTTACCGGATCCAAAATGAGCCAGTTCACTTCCCATGCTCCAGAATTTGGAACTGGGGTGAAGAAAAGCAAGTCTGGGTTGGTCTCTTAAACGGGAAATTTAAACCGAAGAATGCTGTGCTCACGATGGAGATCAGGGATAGAAGGACAGAGTGCACAGAGTGGGAGAAACAAGGGTGACAGGTGGTGGGGAGATACCACTGTGTCCCCAGTGGCCTCTAAGTCCCAGTTCCAGTTCTTCCTGAGGATTTCGGCTTCTGTGAGACACTCCTGTATCTTTATAGTCAATGGGTTTCTGTTACTTGCAACCAACAAGAGGATGCTCAACTGAGAAAGGGACAAATAGGGATCAGCCCTCTCTTTGAACGTTGGCAAAAGGACAGGCTGGCAAGTCTCTGGACTGGGATCCCATTCCTCCATTTACTTTGCCTTTGCTGCCCAGGAGTCTGTGAAATCTCAGGAAGATCCATTTCTGTGTTAGGGGAGTTGCATGAGTGCAAGGGAGATTTGTGGGGCTTTGTTTGATTTAGCTGTGGCTTAGAGGGTTTACTAAAGAGAAGGGCGCAAGTGAAAGAAAGGTTACCCAACGAAGGAAGCTCAGGAAATGTGTGTTTTAAACCGAATCCAATCATTACATCTCAGAGTTTGGCCCAAGTCTTGTTCTCTTTAGGTGTGTGAGACGTTGTTGTCACTTCTATAGAAGTTCATAGAGAGTCTTGGTTCATAATCATAAATCACCTCTGAGAATGGCTTTAGGATGAAATGAGTGAAACCTGTCTGCTGCTTTTCAGTGAAAAATTTGGGGCCACCTCTTGAGCAAACTCTCGCATTGGGTATGCTTAACCGGGAGAAACATTACCCCAGAGAGACAAATAATCTTCCCATTCTTAAGGAAGTCTGGACTGTTTTTCTAGCACACATGGACAACTCATAATTATTCTTAAGTAACCCTGAGAATTTTAACATGAATTGAGTTATGTGTTTCTTGTTAAATGGATCAAATTTCAACAAAGCCCGGGAAACATCTTGAAAAATCACATGAATGCAATTTCCAAAGAAAACAATCCAAGAATTACTGCCAAAGAATTTTATTTCCACTAGGAAGGAAGAGAAGAGTTTCATTTTGCCCCCCACACAGACTGTATGTTCAATTTGTGGTCTGCACTGGAAAATTTTGCTGATTTTGCTGAATTCAGGGGAGGAGTGAAATGAAGGAGACTATTGTTGTTTGAGTGATAAAACTGTCTCTCCCTAGTGTTAATATATTAGCATTTTCATTTTGATTCTATAAATACTAAGTTTTAATGGCATGTGAGGTACCATGGGAGGGGAGACAAAGAACTTATCCCATGATGCTGTCCCATGAGCCTTATAAATAGACCTACAAGTAGGGTACTGCCAGCCCACACCGTGCCCTTGTGTAAATTAGAGAAAGATGCCCCTTCTCAGCAGATGTAGCCTTGTGGGCAACCAGTGAGCTCAGGGGACATTTGTGGAAATGAGGAAAAAAGCACCTCTTTCTCTGGTGGGTACAACCTTGTGCCAGGGTGCAAATCTTGATTTTATCCTCCTTCCCTTTGGCCAGTTGCCCTTATGCTGGACACAACTTGACTGCACCGTTTCAGCTGATAAGACATGTAAAGGGCTAATCTGGGAATCATCCATCGTCTAAGGAGATGCAATACAACTGTCTTTCTTCATCTTCATTGAGTAGAAGCATCACCTGGGAACTTGTTAGAAATGTCTGAACTTCACCCCAGATATTCTGATGCAGGTCGACTAAGATAAGGTCTAGCAATTGCTACTGCAACATACTCCCCCAGGTATTTCTGGTGCTGGTGATCCAAGAACAATAGTTTGAGAAGTAAAGATGTAAGAAGTAAATGATCTGGGTCATCTGGAAAGAGAAGAGATCAAGGCTGGCTAAACTTATTAGAGAAGACCTACAGAAGATGGGGAATTTTAGTTATGTGATAACTAAACTGTAATTTCTGGAACTTTTGCCTTAATAGAAAAATGTTTTTATTTCCCAAAAATGGATGAGAAAAGCTCAGCTACGCTTATTTGAAATTGTCCAGAAGAGAACAATGACAGCTGAAGAAAATTGTTTCTAAGATTAATGTCTGAAATAAGCTTTGTTTGGGGAACTAAAAACTTTGCAGCCACTAGTGCTAACTTCTGCCTTTGGACAAAAAATAAGTATAAAGAACAAACATGCTAGCTGGGACTAGGCAGAGATTGACAGTAACACCAAGACACCCAGAGACATGAAACCTCTGCAACTGTCTTTCCCTTCTCCTTCCCAGAACGTTCCTCCAGCGGCACCCCCAACTCTCCAAGGCACCTCTGGTAATATTACTGCATACTTAATAACAGAAAACAACTCTGGCTTCTGGCACAACAAGGTTTCCTTTGGAAATGGGACTGTGGTGCACATGGAGTGGTGGTTTCCACTGAAAAATTTCATTAGAGGTTTTGAGGCCTTCAGCCCAGAGCTTTATATTTTTCTAAAGAACAATAATATTCTATAATAATAAGCAAGATATAATCTAAAATATTCTCTGGCACAGAAAACCTTGTTTCATTCTTTCCAAAGTAACAATTATCTTTGTTGATTATATTATATGAGGCGGTGTCCTCCCCATTGTTATTGAGCAACCCTCTATCTTTGCATTTTGTCTGTGGTGGAGGCAGTAGTTTTATCTATAAAGATCACATTTGAAAAGGCCTAGAATGAGAAAAGTGGGAAGAGAGAGGAGTAATTGCAATCCATAATATAGCAATCCACATCCACCAACAGTCTGTATGCTGCATAAGAACAGGTGAAAAGCATTGCAGCTGTTGATCAGTCATTAGAAATATAACAAGGTCTTCACCTATATAGAACTTTGAGCAATAGAGCATTTTCAGTTGGTTCAGATAACCCCAGCACAAGGGCAGCAAGAAAACTGGAAGTTATCCCATTTGAAGTGATGGTGGGCCTTTCCATCCTCTCTTTCATAAATCAAGTACATCATCCAAGTAACAACAATTCAGTTTATTTCTTCTTTCTTGTCAAGTTCATTGATTTGTTAGTGCTTCCTGTTGGAGACCAAGACTGAAGAGAAAGTCTATGTGAAAAGGAGAAAATTAAACTCTTCCTTACTGTCAGTTTTCTCCAGGCCATTCAGGCCAGTTAATTTAGGAAAGCACCCTGGCAGGTAAATGATCTGTTAAGGCTCAAATAAAGTAAGCAAATATCTTTAAAAAAAAAATTCTGATTCCATTTCAATTCAACATCAAGTATGAGTACCTTTTATGAAACTGGAACTATGTAGAGTGATGGAGAGGCAGTATAGGATGTGCAATGGTTAAAAGCATGAATTTTGGGTCAAACAGGCAGATCTTGGTGTGACTCATAGGTCTGGGACTTATAGGCCATGTGTCTTCGAGAAAATTGTTTACCTCTCTGAGTTCTATAGAACCAAAGTAAGAACATATAACCTCATAAAGTTGTTTAGGATTTAAAATAAGCATGGTAACAGTGATTGACACATAACAAGCATCCAGTGTACAGTTGGGATTATTATATAAAGATGAAAATCATATAGTTCTACCTTCAAGGCACTCAGAGTTTAATCTTAGGGATTCACAAGATTTTTCTGTGAAGGGACAGGTAGTAAATGTTTTGGACTTTTCAGACCATTTACTCTTTTTCATAACTACTCAGCTCTGCTGTTGTTGCATGAAAGAAGCCATAGACATTTGTAAGTGAATGAGCATGGCTGTGTTTTAATAAAACTTTATTTACCAAAAGAGCTCACAGACCAAATCTAACGACCCCTGGTCCAGTAAAACAGCTTATCATACTAAACTCACTGAAAGTTAGAACTAGTGCTTATGCTGCCCTCTCTTTCCTGAAAAGAATGTTTGTTGGCCCACTAAATAGTTTTTTAATACTAATTGGTATTCTCCCTGAATACACCTTCTACTTTATGGAGAAAATAGGTTATGCGTAATGATGTTAAATTTTTCTATTTCATTGAACCGTGGATTCCTGTTAACTAATAAATTAACACATTTGTAAGCAATTAGTTTAGAAATGTCAAAAAGCAATAAGTTTATAAATGTCAAAGGAATAAGTTCATAAATGTCAGTGGCTCAGTATCAGCTTTGTCTGGAATATGACTCCAAGGAGAAAGCATAGCTCATGATGGCAACAAGTGATTGAGGCTGTCTCCACTAATCACTAATCACTAATTTTAAGGACTTATTGGTCTTTCTTAAAAGAAAGCATCATCCAAATGTATTTGATACCAAATTATGGTCAGGTCATACAAATAGTATTCTAAAAATTCTACTTGGACTGTGAGATAGTAGTCTAAGCAAACCAACACAAAGGGTCTAATGAACCACTCTCAGGATCCTGCATGCCCAACGCCTCTAGCCCAGAGTCTGTCTTCTACATCTGTATAATCAATTAAGTACTACCAGAAATTAGAATCTCCCTATATTGTATTTCAGAATTTTTTTGAAAATAACAAAATATTGACTCAATTTAAGCTGAATAGTAAGGGGACCTTATTGGTTCATGTATATGAAAAATCCAGGGTAAGGATTTATTTCAGATGAGGGTTGATGCAACAGCTCAAACAATGTCAATAGAGTCTTATTTCTCTCTCTCTCTCTGCTCTGCCTTCCACTGTGACGTCTTATTCTAAGACTGTTCTTTCATATTAAAAAGATGGCTTGCAGCAGCTTCTGGCTTACCTGTTTCTTTAGTCACACACTGCGATAATGGCAATGTATTTTTGTCCCAATATGCTCAGCAAAATCTAGAGAACTGCTGTTTTTAGACCAGCTTAGGTTGTGTGTTTACACCTGAGATAATTACTGTAACCAGGCAGCTAGGGTGCTCTGATTGGCTTAGCCTTTATCTCACCTTCCAGTGCTGGAAGTCCAGGTGGTGTTGGTTCCCCTGGGAAACTGGAGCTGTTGGAATAGGGAAAAGAGGAACTCATATACAAGGAAACAACCAACAAAGGACCAAGAAATGTCTTCTGCACCCACTGATGAGTGATTTATGCAGGTTGAGGATAGCCCATAGAAATAAAGAGTGTTTCCTGTGCTATCACAACCCCTCTCCCCCATCCCCTGCTCCCTGCCACTGGCCGCCAGAGGATGTGGTGACTTCCTGCCTTGGAAACTTGCAGCCAGCTAGACCCAACATGTCCTACACCCCTTGTAATCTTTGGCCACCTCCAGATGTGAGGCCACCTCCTCTGTAATCTGTTCTCTTATGTACTCTTGCTCCATGCTTTATGCCTGGCCAAACATCCGTCTTCTCTTTTCTTTCCCAGCCCTTCCCACTATGCCCTCTGAAACCTCTATTAGATGAATAACATATATGCTGCCTCTTCAGCTGTTTCACAGAGTCAACCTCACCCTCCTTACGTGTCCCTCTGTCATTTTCAAACTGAAACCTAGATCTCCTAAATTCTAAGTTTTATGTCTCTGTCCAAATATTTAGTCAAAGTTTCTACTTGAAAATCGGAAAGAAACCTAAAAGCCAGCATGCCACACATGTCTACTCTTAGTTCTGTGTTGCAGAGTTTTCAAAGCATGGCTGAAAATTCTGACGTTCCTCCCATCAAGAGGTGGGACTATGTTAACTTTTGGATCTGGGTGAGCTTGTGACTTGATCAACAGAGTACATACAACAGAAGTAATGCGGTGTGATTTCTGAGGATGAGTTATAAAAAGTCTCATGGCCTAGCCTCCACTGTGCTCACTGGAGCACTCATTCTTAGAACTCTCACCTTCCACGTAAGGAGTCTGACTACCTTGAAGCTGCCATGCTATGAGGAAGCCCAAGGCCCGTGGAGAGGCCATGTGTAGGTTCTCCGGTCAACAGTCTTGGCTGAGATCAGCCTTCAAGTCATGCCAGCCTAGGCCCCGACATATGAGAGAGGAAGCCTCCAGACAACTCCAGCCCACAGCTGTTCTAGTCACCCCTAGCTATTTGAATGATTCCAGCTGAGACCCCAGACATCATGAGGCAGGGATGAGACATCCTCAATGTGCCTTGTCTGAATTCCTGACGCATAATATTTGTGAGCATACTAGATGGTGGTTGCTTTATACCACTCAGTTTTGGGATAGTTTGTTATGCATCAATAAATAACTGGAACGCCTGTCGTTCTTAGTTTGATTTCAAAGCTTAGTGGCTCATGGCCGAGGCTTCCTTTCTAAAATAAAAGCAACTATTAATAATTTTGAGAAGAGTTTGTATATTTCATGACTCCTCCTTTCAAACTTTGATGTAATTAGAGACACCCTGGTTAGAAAAGGTGTTTGATATTGAGTTCAGTTTCCTCCTTCTAGAATTTGGAGGAATAAGATATAGCTCTTGAAATATATAAAAACTAAAACTTTTTCTGAAATTCTCTCAATTCAGTGCTGTGTCTCTCTATATCTGTCTTGAGAGATTTTACTTACTGGACAAACTTTAAATCAGTTTTTTATGCAATAAATAGCTCATTAAAGTCAAAGTACCTTACCCTTTCATTATCTTTGCCCTCCTACATTGTAGGCAATATTGAATAGTGCCAGACTTTTTAGCATCTGGAAATCATATAAAATTCAGTTTGTGAATAAAAATATTCTCCCATTTCCTGGTCAATTTATTTTGTTAAATACCAAAATTTGGTTTATTCCTTTGTAAATGATGAAGAGGGGCAAAAACTAATGTAATGAACATCCTGTTCCATAAAATAACTCCATATATTAAATAACTTAGAAAATATGTTTCTGACGAAAATCCAATTCTAAAAATGAAACCATTCATTGATTCATTCATATAAATATTCATTTAGTAAATATTTATTGAGTACGCACTATGTGTTGACCATTATATCGGGTAATGAGAGGTGAGAAAATTCAAAGATTTCTCTCAGAGAGATTCTAAAGAGTCATAGAAAATGCATTCCATGAGCTTTCAGTCCCAGTTTTGCAACAGCTGCAGAAGTTTCTCAGAAACACATTTGCAGTATCTCCAACTCCTTTGTCACTGCTGGCAATAAGCAGAAAGAATCTTAGGTGGAGCTGTGCTTTTAGCAAATTAAACACTGATCAAAACTTTGCTAATTTTTTCCACCAGTATTTGTCATCTAATTTTCCATGACCGTTAAGACACTGTGTGTGTGACAAGTATATACAAGATCATACATATAACAAAAAGAAAACATGCACACACACAGAAAATAAAATATACTAGGCAAGGCAAAATTTGTCATGTAGTTAAAAAAAAATGTGTATTCACCCCTTAAAAAATATTTGCTACTTTAAGATTTTGCAAGGGACATCTGTTGTTTTTCCTGATCAGTGTAAGTTCCTTTTTCTAGTAATATCACCCTAATTTTGCTTGGGGAAACCAGTGCTGTTCCATTCTCAGTCTGTGTGTTCTAAGTGTGGTGAATCCTGCTCCCCAGATCCAGGGGTGGGCATGTGACATAAGCTGCCAGTCAGCAAATGCCAATCCTCAGGCCACAGTTATTGGCTCTGGGGCATTCACATGACTCAAGCTAGCCCAATGAGAGTTTTACCCAAGTTCCCGGAAGCACCTAGAGAGGCACTTGGTCTTCCCTTTAGGGTTACTAACAGATTACGATGCATCCTTGAGGCTTCAGGCTGCCATCTTACTACCACATGGGAAGATTCATCCAGAGAGTGGCCAACCCAAAACGCAGGACAAAGACAAGGAGAGAGAAATCACACCTCCCAAGATATTTAAGCCTTTTCCCCCAAGACTAAAAATCCCTTAAAATTTTTTTGTTTGCTTTTTTTATTAACAAATCTGTCACTTCTGGTAACTTCTGCTTCTCTAGATGTTTATAAACCGGTATATATGTAGTACTTAAGCACTCACTTTGCTTTAATAAGCTGCCTTTCAAGCCATTAGGGAAAGATTTAGAGGTTAAAGAATGATGTGATAGGTAATTTATGTTTGAATCAACCTCCTGTTTTATAGACTATGTTAAAAAGTACTTATAAATATTTCCACTTGGCATCTTCAGTAATCTTAATGGGTTAAGTGCCCAGCATGTTCTATATGTTCTTCAGTTTACAGTGATCTACCTGAGCAGACGTGGGCTTCCCTCCCATTTACCATTTCCCTTTTCTTATTTCCAACACACACACACACACACACACACACACACACACACACACACACACACACACACGTGCGCATGCGCGCGCGCACAGAGTTGACCCTTGAACAACATGGGTTTGAACCACCTAGGTCCACTTATCTGTGGATTTGTTTCAGTAAATATGTCCTACAGTAATATAGTCTGCAGTTGGTTGAATCTGTGGATGCGGAAACACAGATACAGAGGGCCCACTATAAAATTACATACGGATTTTGGATTTTCTACTGCGAGGGGGTGGATTCTCCTAATCCCCGTGTTTCTCAAGGGTCAACGATATATATACATTTATACAGTTCCTGGCTTTAACTTCCTGATTCCAATTCCAGGATTCTGATTCCTGTAAACCCAGGTGGAAATTTAGAAATATACATTTTTCACTAGAAACTCAGTAATTCTAATCGATGTAAGCTACTCTTTGTGAAGTACTGGTTTAAGGGATTAGAGTCCTGGAGAATTATAGCTGGAGGAAACTTTACATATGATCTAGTCCAATCTTCATCCCCCACATCTATTTCACAGTTACGGAGACTAGGACCCAGCCCCAGAGGTGAATGCAGTTGGTGCCAGCACTAGAGTCCAAGTCTCTTGACTCTGTCCAAAGCCTTTTCCACTGCACTTGTGTGGTCTTCACACTCAAACCTGAAAACAGAACACAGCTGTGCTCTCCCCTGCAGTCTGAACTCAAGGTTAAATTTTTAGAAAAAGAAAGAGCAAAAGAATAATGTGAAACCTCTTAGCTGATTTCTTGCTATCCTGCTGTGGTCTCCGGTCAGTTATTTCACATGTATAATGATCATACACCTACAGGTTTCTCAGGCTATAATATGTGCCAAGCACTATGTTAATGCATGTACTCTCTCTTGTGATGCTCCTATCA
The DNA here is from genome assembly GCF_002837175.3 of Physeter macrocephalus. Taxonomy (NCBI): domain Eukaryota; kingdom Metazoa; phylum Chordata; class Mammalia; order Artiodactyla; family Physeteridae; genus Physeter; species Physeter macrocephalus. The sequence goes on from NC_041221.1 coordinate 152,252,146, forward strand.
TCCTTAGGAAAGAGGCACTAGCACTGCTTCTGGGTGTGAAAAGTGAGGTCCAGTAATTTGCCCGAATCCCTCAGCCAGGACTCAACTATGATTTCAACCCTAACAGGCACTGGTAGCTTACCATACTTCCTTCTCCTCTTCGTCTTTCTCTCCCTCCGTCTCTTCCCTCTTTCCTCCCTTCTCCCCTCCTCTCCCCTCCCCCTTCTCCTCCTATTTTTTCTTCTTCTTCTTTTCCTCCTTCTCCCTAAGGACTAGACTGTTGACCTCAACCAGCAAACCTGCAAATGTAGGCCATTTGTTATGGTATGGGAGTAGCTAGCAAGGTGCACTCTGCCCACAATGTGTAATATTCCCTGGCACTTTGAGTGGGGTCAAAAGCTTTGTCTTTGCCGACAGAAGATGACTTGTTCTAAAATAAAGGCCTAGAAAGTTTGGCTGCCTGGGACATGTTGGAGATCATTGAGCTTGAATCCCCTGAGGTAGGAGGAAAGTCTAGAATATTCCTAATGGTGAAGATGGTGATGATAGTAATGATGATGATGATGATGATGATAAACAATAGCGCTCACTGAAAGCTAGTGAGTCCCAGACAATGTTCTCAGGGTTCTGTATACATTATTTCTTTTACTCCCCACAGCAGTCCTAAACAGTAGGAATTCTTATTACTCTCATTGTTTCTGTAAAGAAACAGTCAGAAACAGTTTAAGGAAACTGCCACAGTCCTAAGTAAGTACTGGGGCTGCGAATCAAACTCAGATAGTTAAGTTCCTTAGCTTATGCAAGATAGAATTGTGGCGAAATAATATAATTGAATGACTTGCCCAAATCGGGAAGGGTAAATCCCCAATTCAGTCTTTAGGAGTATCCAGGAAGACCGTATCTCATGCTTCTTTCGTACCTTTTCAAGTCCCTTGGACAGTATTAGTATGGAGAATAATGAAAATAATATTGTTTACTAATACATTTGGAGAATGTACGTTGGACACTTTAAGCCCTTTGATAGCATTATGACATGTAAGCCCATAGTCACCCCATGAATTGGGTCCTGTTACTAGATTCTTCTTGCAGATAAGGGGTCGCATAACTTGCCAATATCATCGCGCAAGTTTATATCAAAGTCCTTGCTCAGACACACTTACTGAGTTATTCAAGAGAAGTACTTGAGCTCTCTTTCTTCTAGGTCTAAAAGTGCTAGAAGATTCCACTACAAGAGCTTGCTTAGCCCTTACAGAAATAACCCAAGTCTTAGTGTGGCTCTTGGTGGCTGAGTATCCTTCTGGGATATTGTATCTGGAGTTGTCATTAATGTTTTTCTATGACACCAGAGGGCAATGACACAAACCCAAGTGTAACTCATAGCAGAGAGGCCAGATAGGGTCGGTCCAGGACTCACTTTTCCTGAATAGAAGTGAACTTGGTATTGTACTCTTCCAGAACATTCCTGATATGGGGTCCATTGGAAATACCCAAAAGGCATACCATTTCAGAGACTGCTTGATAATTCCTCAACAATGAATTACCAGAAAGGTAAATCTAAAAGTCATTCAGCTTTATATCCTGCAAGTATAATTTTAATAGCTCTCTTTCCATTAAAGCTTCGTTGTTTGTTGTTGCTGTTTTTTTTTTTTCTCTTACTAACAGAGCAGCTCCCTAGCTGATTTCCTGTCTGTGGTTTTGAGATGAGTTAGAGTATGTGGGTTGAACCTGCAGCCCACAGTGTGCTCTCTCCAGTACCATCTGCACACCTCATTTAACACTGAATCATGCATTCTTCTGTCTTAATGTGTTTCTCATATTGCAGCTTGTATTGTTATTTAAATTTTTGCATGCTTAAGTCTTGTCTCCTCAATAAGCTTGTAAGTTCCTTGAGGTCAGGGACTATGATTTATTCTTCTTTGCAGCCTCCGTATTGACATTCAGTACGTTGTCAATGAAACCTATTAAAGGAACTCACATGCTGCGTTCTCCATGCCTTACACATTGTGGTGACTTCATAAACTTCATAAACTTGAAGTTCTGTCACTTTTCAAGGCACAGTGATAGATTCCCCAGGAGGGCTTAGTAAGAAGTGGTGGATAAGGGTTAGACTGCCTTGGCTTCTATACCAGCTCCATTACTCATTAGCTGTCTGACTTCAGCAAATTTTTTAATCTCTCCAAAGCTAAATTCCCTCAGATATTACAGTGCTAATAATCATGCCTACATCCCAAATTTCATTTAGGGATTGAGTAAGTTAACACATGTAAATTGCTTGGAAGAGGCCCTGGTGTTTGGTAAATGATCAATAAATGGTTGCTATTATAATTGTTATTACTGTTATCAATGTCCTTCAGCCAAAGACCACTAAGAACACATTTGTAGTTGGACAAGTTGAGTTTATTACTCATTGCAATGAGGGAGGACACACACCATGAGGAACAATGGGTCATCTCAGTAAGAGGGCATTAGAAAGAACTTATTACAGGATTTGGACTTGTGTTAGGAGATTTGGGAGAGGGTTTAAGAAAGCAGGGTTTTGCTCTGGATGGATGCTATGAGAAAGTAGGGATAATCCTACGATTGCGTATATAAAGAAGTCTTATTTAGAAGGAGAGATTATAGTTGAATAGCTAAATGAATCTTATATAGAAGTAGGGAACACCAGACAATGCTAAGGCTGTAACTTGTTAAGAAGTAACAGTCACTCGTATCAGCCAGGAAAGAGGGAAGTTTGGTTATTTTTCTGGTTTGGATGCTGTTCATGTTTTTTCTATATTCAGACATAATTATGGAGTGGTCTTATTTTTGTCTTGATCCACTGTGGTCACAGAGTGGTCTTGTCTGATCTTGATGCTCTGTGAAATGGTTTATGTTACATAGGAGAACATCATGGCCTGGCTGACAGAGCTAGGCCAGCTCCTGGATGTCTGAGGTGGCTTGTCTCTTTCTCAGTAAAGTAATAATAGCCACCATTGATTGAACAATTTTTACTTCCCAAACATTACACTTATATCATTCTTACAACCACCCTGTAAAGTAGGTATTATTATTAACAATTTACAAATGAGGAGATTTAGGCCCGGAGGGGTTGAACAAGCTCAGCCAAGGTTACAGAGCTGGGAAGTGATGGAGCATCGTGAGAACCCAAGACCACTCTGAAATCTGTGATGTTCAGCCCTATGACAGTAGCAGCTGATTGAGGACCTACACTGGGCCTTGTGCTTTGCAAGTGCTATCTCATTTATTCATGATCATTCTCTCAAAATCTTGTCATCTAGGATGAGATGCATGACTAATATAAACTCTATCATGCTAAGCAGTCCCAACTGTGTTATAAGTGTGTAGAAGAAGGAGTGAATACACTCACTTGTTCACTGAATATTTATTGACCATCTCCTCCAGTGTGGAGGTGTCATACTAAATGCCAAGTCTAGAGTTGTAGGAATGAAATAAATTAAGTCCCTGACCTCTTGCAAATTATATTTTGTGGGAAAGATTAGCATTAAACAAATAAACAAATATATGTATATAATATATATACACATTATATGTATGTATATATATATTATGTATATATATATATATATATATATATATATATATATATATACACACACACATACAATCAGAAAAGGCCTATGACCGGGAGTAAGGTGGGGAGGGCTACATTGGGAGATTGGGATTGACATATACATACTACTATATATAAAACAGATAAATAATAAGGACCCTACTGTATAGCTCAAGGAACTATACTCAATCTTTGGTAATGTCCTATATGGGAATAGAGTCTAAAAAAGAGTAGATATATGTATATGTATAACTGATTCACTTTGCTGGATACCTGAAACTAACACAACAATGTAAATCAACTATACTACAGTAAAAGTCAAAAGAAAAAAAAGAAAGAAGGAAAAGGCCTGTGACGACAGAAAACACATTGCTATAGTAGGCAGAAACAATACAAGGGTAGGACAGATGGATAGCCCTAGGTAGGCAGGGAAGGATCTCTGAAGAAGTAACATTTCATCTGAGACCTAACAACTGAGAAGACAGCTTTGAGAATAAGCAAGGGAAGAACATTCCAAACAGGGGGAAAAAATCTGTGACTAGAAAAAGCTAGGGAAATCCTGGAAAGTGAAGAGGATCCAGGGCAGCTGGAACATATGGCTTGAGATGAGATGGGAAGACAGCAGGGCAGATCATTGAGGGCCTGGTAGGTTTAACCAAAGAATCCACAGACTCTTCCCTCAATGCTATGGGAAGCTATTAAAGACTTTTAAGTAGAAGGATGAATTGATTGTAAACTAGAGCCTAAGGGTAGCAGAGAGGTGTTTGAGTTGAGCCATGGAGGATTGATATTATTAACAAAGGTGGAGAATGACATACCAAAAAAGTAGAGTGTGGAAAAAAAGGCACAGAGTGGGGGAACCACAGAACAGGTGTCAGGATAGGTAACTGCATGCTGCTGGAAAGGAGAGTTCATGCTGAGGCCAGAGGGTGCAGTGGGAAGGTCATTCTGGGAAGTGTCCTTGGAGTCAGAGTGTGGGACTCAAAGTCCAAATTTCTATAGAGAATGGAGAGTCATAATACACAGGGATGTATGATTGACAGAGGAAACAAGGACCTAATTTCTGCTCCCCTTTGATGCTTTCTTATTTCTACGGTTTGGTTTGTGAGTACTCATTGTTTCTTCTCAGATAAAACCCAGTGAAAACAGAGCCCAAAGGACAGACTTGGTTTGCTTATGAACACAAATAAAACAAACACAACCTTTGAGGTTTACAATATCAAAGAGATCATTTTTCCATGTTGCTAATGCTTTGTATTGTGATTAGTGTTATTAATTAAGTAGTTCTTCTCAAAAAGCCTCAGACTTCTAGGTTTTGGCTGGTACTAGAGAAGCCTGATCAATATTCTGGACAAACATGTGGCTTTTCAGTTTAAGGAACAAGGACTTTTTAAAAAAAAAAATCTTTTCATAATATTGTCATTTTGGCCATATTTAGAAGTTCAAATAAACAGCAAAACTTTTTGCAAATGAGTGGCAAAATACCGATATGGCTGAGGGCCTGGCGTCTGCTCCTGTGAAAGGACCATGTGAAACTGTAGGGAAAAAGGAGATTTCTGGAATGTTGTGTTGTAACTGTGGGCTGTATTATTATAATTGTTAGAATTCTTTTTAGTTGTAACGAGCTTAGTCTTCCTTAGCTTAGGACAAAAATGGGGGGTATTTAAATAAGAGTAGGGGACACTTCTTATGATTTTCGATCCTTACTATCTATCCACCTTGTATATGGTAACCATATATTAAAGCCCTCTGGGCAATCACCTCTTCCCCACCTCAATCCATGGGCTTCAGCAGAGCTGGCTTGGCTTTCGCTCTGGCAGCAGCCTGGCCGTGTGATTCAGGCCTGCCAGGAGTGCCTCACATTCCCCCAGGCCCTGGGTATTGGCTTAGGATGGCCAATTTGAGCCATTGAGAAGCATTCAAACTTCTACTGGCAATCATGAAAAAGGGTCTCACTGAGAATAAACCTAGCAGAATATAGTGCCGGGAGATTCTGGGAGCCATCTTGTGAGTATGAGGGGTGAGTCTGCCAGAGAGCTGGGAGGAAGCAATGGAGAAAAAGAAACAGTTGCATTGCTTGAGGCCTGGAGCAAGCGGTGCCTGAAGCTGTATAACCCCAAATTGTTCACTAACATGAAACAATAAACTCTCTCCCTGCTTTAGTCAGTTTGGATGCCATTCTTCTGTCCTCTTCCCTCCTACCAGACTAATTGGATCAGGATTGCTGGAGTAGGAGTTCAGGCTTTTGTGTTTAGAAATTCTCCTTGGGTGATTCTAAGGGGCAGCCAGGTTAAGCATCTCTGGTGTAAAGGACCAAACACTGCATTGCAGAGTGGGGAGAAGTCCAGCCTCCTAACAATGAAGGTTTTCCAACTTCCCAGTACAGCTCAGGTGTCCACTGTGTTCTGTCAACCATGTCCAGAAAGGTAGGCATCCTCTAGTGTGGGCTTGGCTACTGGGGCCCCAGCCTGACCCTGTGGATCTGGGGGCAGTGCCTAGTCAAGGGAACCATTGAGAGTTGGATAAGCACTCCAAAAGTGTCAGTATAGTCATCTTTTCCCAAAAGAAATGCCTTTAGTGGAGATAAAAGGGACATTAATGGGGTCTCATCTCCTATACTTCTCATTCATGAAACTTAACAGCCCCTCCAAACCCTCCATCCACAATTTGCTGTTCTTTGTGAAGAGAAAAGTGTGCTTGGGAGGAGAGAGCAGGAAATAACGGAGAAATATGGCAAAAAAAATGTGGGTGAAGGGCTGTGAGGGCCTTGGGGAAGTGTTGGAACCTGCTTAGAAACAAAATGTTTGAGCCCAAGTTGCCAAAAGAACAGTGGGCAGGGAAACCTACTCCCTTATCCCAACCAGTACCATAAACTTCAGGGGGGAAGAACACCCTGACTTTGACCAGCTGGAGTACGGATTTAGTCTGGTCCACTTGATCTGTCTGGGTATGCCCCTCCCAGGAGCAGTTAAACCCCTATCATCAGAGAATGTCTGGCCTGCAAAGGGCCTTAGTGCCTGTCAACTCCAATCACTCAGCTTACCAACGGGGAGACGGAAATCCCCCTCCAGGGGAAGGGACTTGCTAAATAAATGTCTCAGCTAGTTAGGGGTGGGGCAGGGACTAGCGGTGTCCCCTGACTTTGGAGACTGTGAGTGTTCTACTTAGAAATAGGACTTCCCAGAAAGAGCCCCAGTGGACCCTATGTCCCCTCTTTCAAGACACAAGGACATTACCTTCCCACCTGCCGCTCCCACTTCCAACAGGGTCAACCCTAAGTCTCAGTGTGACATAACCACTGAAGCAACAGGTGGATTTCACTTGTGAAGCAAATATCACACTCACGATGAGACTTACACTGAGAACTTTCTCCCATTTTGCCATTCTGCAGTATGGCTGTTTACTATATCATCATATAGCATTTTGGCTTTTAAATTTTTTTTCTTTCATTCTTTTTCTTTTCTTTTTTTAAGACAATAAAGCATATTATTTCAGACTAGTGAGACGCATCCACGTAGACTAGTGACTATGGCAAATTTGACCATGTTTTCAAAGAAGAGTGTTTTCATTACTTGAAAGTATGCTCCATAAACCCAGTTAGGAGACTCAGTTTCTTATGAGAGGTCAATAAGGTCTTCTTAAGTAACACACATTCAATAAATACTTTTAGTGCCAACTATATGTTGCTGTGATTGTTGTTGAAATTACAAAGATGAAAACAGTTAATCTCTGCCCTTAAGTTTACAGTAGAGTGGGGGTAGAATAATTAATTAAGATGATAGTTGTTTGCAGGATACTAGAGTCTCTAAAATGGTTGATAAAATGGAGCTTTTCCATGCATCTGAAACATTTTCCAGTCTTCTGCCTCAGAATTTTCTGCATGCTCTTAACATCCTCAGCAAACCTTTTTGTTATGCAAAGTACAAAGGGCAAGATCAGCCCAGCTCCACTTCAAGGGATTACAAACTCTGACTCAGTGGGGCAAGATTCGATGAGGTAGTCCTTGTACACAGCAACCCCCCGCAGAGCACATGGCCTTTCTTGCCCCAGAGTAACGAATTGGATGCATGTATATGCTGGTCTGTAAAAAGGCAGTATATCTCAGTGTCCTAACCTCTGTGAAAGATGTGAGGGTGTGTCTCCCTCTGGCCCTATCTCTAAATCCCCTGAAGTCCCAGCCTGTCCCCAGGTGGCAGGGAGAAGGGGCTCCTGTTATCTGGCTTTGCTGATACGCCAAGCTAATGGCGTGAAGCTCTCCTGGCCGTCCAGAATGGAAGAAACAGAACACCAATTTAAATCATGAAAAAAAGTCAGTGAATCTATCATCATTAATCTTGCTGTCAGTTTTAATTTGGGGGACATTACCTCACTCAACACCAGTTGAAAAGAGCTGCCAAAGCCGATGATGTCATCATCACTAGCTGCATCTGACCCTGCCTGCTGATTCTCAGAGCTCGGAGCAAGTTAATAAATCCCCTGGTACTTGGACACACAGTGGAGTTTTATTACAATGAAGGTATAACCCATGATGTTGTTTCAATTAAATGGTCTGAGAAAATACTTTCTTGTGTTTAGCAAAACTGTAAAACATAATTATCCTCATACAGTTGGGCCTGTTCACTGTGCTGACGTGATTATATTCTCCCCCCCCCACACACACACACATGCATGCGTACACACATACACACACACACAAACAACCTCAGAGAGGAGTGGAAGGATGGCTCTAAAGACAGCTGAGTATTCCACACAAGTACCTTTTCTAGGTCACAACCTAGAGACCTGGCTGGTCGCTGCATAGCTTCATAACTACACCGAGGCATCCAGGAACCTTTTGTGTGCCAAGCAATTGAGGGAAGTCTGGGGCTTGGGATTGGAAATCTCAGTCAGGGCAGAACGTTGGCTCTCTAAAAAGGGGGCTGATACACTGAGGAAAACCTGGAGACCAACAGCTGCCCACTCAAAACTCGGACCTCTTTGCTCTTCAAATATTTATGAATAATTTCCTTTGACATGTTTGCTAACCGTCAAGCGTATGAGTTTTTGCCGGTTCTTACTCATGGCCCATCTGAAGTCCCCTGGCCTGACCCTCCTGTGAAGTTATCCTGCTGAACGGGCGCCATCGTGTCAGGGCCATTGCCATAGCGTCGGCACACTGGGAGTAAACACAGGCTTCGGCGGATCCCTGCCATTTCAGCAGGAGGGGAACTGGCGGTAGGTGAGAAGGCTCCTTCCTTTCAGCCCAGTGTTCTTTTCAGCAACACGGCAAGTTTAGAGGACACCACACTTGGTACGTGAAGTAGATGAGCAATGTTTTCAAACACTCCTTTGGGGGTGATTATCAACTCTCTGCACCGAATACAGGATGTTAGGTATGTGTGACTGCATGAATGTACACACGGACACACACACACACACACACACACACATTTTAAAGCTTTTAAACATAACGAGAATTGGTTAGCATGAGAAACCTGGCCCAATTACCCATGAGTCCTTTCCCTTTGACTTATTCCAAGTGACTCCTACAAACTCTTCTTTTCCCCCACCCCAGTGAGCTCCCCTAAATGGCCCTCATCAATCGTGCCAAATGGTACAGTTGGCTTTGCATGGAGCACAAATGAGGGCGAGGGGAAGACCCCCCAAGCTCATTTTTCATGCCCATCTCACACAGGAACTGATACTAGGTCTCCAGGGGTGAGCAAGCGGTACACAAATTCACTGTCCCTCTTGCCCTCCCAGATAGAGGCCCTCAGAGATTCTTTATTATCATTTTTAATGGTCTCATATAAAGTGTATCTATTCACAAGATACATTGCCTGATGTAAGAATCTGTAACTGCGTCCTGTTAGCAATTCCTGCTGTTTATGGAGTACTGTCTTGACATACTTGTTAAACCTCAGTAAATATGTTTTTAATAACCATATGGTATTTAACATATAATAACTGTCTTATTAGGTTTAAATTAAATTCTTGCTCTTGACACTTAATTTAGAGTGTGACCAGTCTTTTCCTGGCTAAGAAGGGATTTGAAATAACTATGGTAAGGATACTTCTTTTGGAGAGAAGAGAATGTTTAAGTGTCATGTGTTTTGATGATATGATTAAAGCAAGTTGCATTTTTAAAAATTCATACATGGAGGATCCTAGTGAAAATAACCTACAGTGGAGTTGTAACGGTACAGGAAATTGACTAGTTAAAGGGCCACATTCAGAATGCAGTTATTTCATGCCTGGTGCACGTAAGTCTCTAAGGTATGCTAAGAGTACAGCTGGGGCTTATCTCTCTTTTTGTTCTTCGTGTCCTTTATCACTGCACAGCATGAAGGTGGTAGACAGTGCTGATTCTGGGCAAAATAGTGGAGAACAAAAAATTAGGTCACAGTGCACTCACTTCCTTTATAGGTGACCCCCCTACCCTTTTTATTGTTGTTTTGTCACTACACTCATTTTGTCCCTTGGTTACTCAGTTTCCCACACAGGTGCCTGAAAAAAGGCTATATATCCTTTCATGCTGCAGCACTTTCCTTAACACTTTGATAGACCCCAGTGTGGAGTGGGAACAGACAGAAGGAGGCTTGCCGAGAGCTGGCTGGGGAGATGCGTGCCATGGTTGTGTTTGGATGATGGAATTTGTTCAGGCAGGGAGATTGCCCAAGGTGCTCTGGAGAAGCCAGAGAGAGAAAGTGAGTATAAGTCTCGGCCTGGGAAGCACCTGCTGTGCAGGGCTGGGTGAAGCACGAGGGAAAGAAAGCCCAAGTGAGAGTCGGGATAAGTGGAAGAGAGAGGTTGAGAGAAAAACCAACTGTTTGAGGAGTCTAAGAGTGAGCTGATTTCAGGAAAGGCTCTGTGAAGGAGATGGCACTTGATCTAAGCCTCAGAAGCCTTATTTAGGTAATAGTAAGCCCTGGTGAAAGCAGAGGTCATCTTAGTCTAGACAGCGGTCCTGTGGTCCCCGATCAGCAGCTTCCGTCTCACTGAGGAACTTGGTAGAAATGCACATTCTTGGGACCCATCCCAGATCTATGGAACAAGAAGCTCTGGGGACGAGGCCCAGCACTCTGAGCTCTCTAAGTCCTTCACCTGACAGATGCATGCCACCATTTGCAATCTGCTGCTCTAGACCAGGCTTTCTCAACCTTAGCACTGCTGACATTTGGGAAGGATCATTCTTTGTTGTGGGGCCTGTCCCTTGTGTGGTAGGATGTTGAGCAGCATCTCTGGGCTCTACCCACTAGATGTCAGGAGCACCTCTGCCCCTCTCCAGTTGTGAAAACCAAAAACGTCTCCAGATGTTGCCAGAAACCCCCGGCGAGCAGAATCGCCACCTCCCCCCTCCTGGTTGAGACTCACTGCTCTAGAAGAAAGAACATATAAAAAATTATGGCAGTAGAAATCTCAGGGCATGTTTGAGAAATAATGAGTGGTCCATCATGATGAGCATTCCAGGTACGAATGTAGGAGTTCTGGAAAATAAGCTGCAAAGGGAGATGAGAGACTGAGTTTGGATACCACTGAATGGTGGGTACATTTGTTTGGACTGAATCTGGAGGGTACTATGGAGTCACTGAAAAGTTTAGACAGAGGAAGACACAACTAAATCTCTGCTTTGGAATACATTAGATTAGGGCAGTGACTTTCAAACTATTATAAGAAATTTATTTACATAATAGTTCAGGGCATAAAATACACATTTAACAAAACTTTTACAAACAATTTTTGTCACATGTAATGCAGTCTGATTTTTTCCTGTTCTGTTCTTAAAATGCTGGGCATGATATACTTTATGATTTATAACCCATTAATGGGTATGAAAGACATAGGAAATGAGGGATCAAAGTGATTGAGAGGGGGATATTTCAATTGCTAGGCAAAAGATCATGAAAATCTAATACTAGGATGGGAACGGGCAGAGAGGAGAGCTGGCAGAGACATTTCAGATATAGAGACAGTAAGGAAGAAGGAGAAGTAAAAAAAAAAAAAATTCATGGCTTTTATCAGTTTTCATAATTATTATGTTTTGTGCCACCAACATAAATTGATGCCAAACTAATAGAGTTGGACAAGGTTGGTTTTTTGTTTTTATTTCTTTACTCATTTTTGGCAGGGGGGAGATACTGTTTCTGGCTCTGGGCCTACAGAGTTTGAGCTGCTTAGCATGGTAGAAATGTCCAGTAAACCACAGGAAAGGTAGGCTGTGGCATGGAGGAGGGTCAGTGTGGTGGTGTGGATTTATGAGTTGTGCCCATGTAGGTAGGGCCTGTTGGATGAGGTCACCAGAGGAGAGGGAATGTGGTTTCTGAGACTAATAGCCTCTCCTTGTATATTGATATCTATCTGAGTAATAATATTCGTTTCTAGTGTAATAAAGACCCACTCAGCAGATGGTATCACATCATAAATAAGTCAAAGCAAACTCAAGACGTGATCCTTGCCCTTTGTGAGGCTATAATTCATTTAGGCCCCCTGGCTTCAGCTGAATGGTATTTTCATATTTATTGAGCACCAACTATCAGCTACAGACTATTCAGAGTGCTGAGAATAAACCAGTGAACAAAGTAAATATTCCTGCCAGCATGGAGCTTATTCTCTAGTAGAGGGATGCACACAACAAACAAATAAAAGAAACAAATAAACGAAATATATATTATGTCAGATGGAGGTAAATGCTATGGAAAAAAATAAACCAGGGGAAGGGAAGGGATGCCGGATGGAGAAACTGCAATTTTAAATCTGGGGCGTCTTCTTGAAAACTGGTGATTCAGCCCCCTGGGAGTCCCTGGTTTCTTGGGATGACTGACATGATAAACGCATAATGAGACTAGTACTGATGGTCTCAAGACAGAGCATGCGGGAAGGCTGTGAGGGATAAGGGCAGGAGGCAGGGCAGCGGGTAGGGATCTTCAAGGAACATGCAACTCTGGACTCCCACTTTTTTTTTTTTTTTTTTTTTACAGTACGCGGGTCTCCCACTGCTGCGGCCTCTCCCGTTGTGGAGCACAGGCTCCGGACGCGCAGGCTCAGCGGCCATGGCTCACGGGCCCAGCCGCTCCGTGGCATGTGGGATCCTCCCGGACCGGGGCCCGAACCCGTGTCCTCTGCATCGGCAGGCGGACTCTCAACCACTGCGCCACCAGGGAAGCCCTGGACTCCACTTTTCGCTGCTGCTTTGGAGGCCAGGGGAAAGCTTCCTACTTTCCCATTAAAAAAAATATTTATTGGGGTATAATTGATTTACAGTGTTGTGTTAGTTTCAGCTGTACAGCAAAGTGAATCCGTTATACAAATACATATATCCATTCATTTTTAGATTCTTTTCCCATATGGGCCATTACAGAGTATTGAGTAGAGTTCCCTGTGCTATACAGTAGGTTCTTATTAGTTATCTATTTTATATATAATAGTGTGTATGTGTCAATCCGAAGGGAGGGGGGGAGATAAACTGGAAGATTGGGATTGACAGTACATTCTCATTTTTTAATCTCTTCTTTTCCAAAGCTCTTTCCCTTCTTAGTTTTCATTTGGAAGTCACAAAACTCTGAACCCCGGGATCTTAGGGCTTAATTCATGACAGGTGAGAGGCACTGATCTTGTGTTCTAGGTGTGTCTGCTCATAGCTGGCTATGGGGCACTGGTTCTATGAGATGTTAAGAGTTATTACATGAAACTAGGATTTTGTGGTCAAATTTGTTTGGGAAATTCTGAGCTAAACAAGCTTAATGGGATTCTTTACTGTAGTACTTCACAAAATCTGTACTGTGCTGTTGAACACTGCAAATCTCCAAGAGGAAACAGAGTATGCATGATTTCCCAAACTTATTTAGCTGTGGAAACCCGTTGTCATGGAAAGTCTCTCAGGGAATCGTTGTTGGAAGGTACACGCTTTGGGAAACAGTCAGCAGACTGTATTGTATGATGATGGGCTTCTGAATCTTACTTTTCTCATTCATGAAATGGGAATGTTGGCCTGCTGCCCAAAGAATGTCAGCAGTACCACAGAGCTCCGTCCTTGGCCTTGAGGTTGTTCAGAATTTTAACAGGGAGCTCGGAGAAGAGAAGAGAGATAATTATCACATCTGGAGATGACACAGGGCTGGGAAGGGTGACTAATAGGTCAGATGACAGAATTAAGACTTAAACTTGTCTTGACATGTTAGAATGGTAGGCCAAACGGATTTGCAGAAAATTTAATAAGGATAAATATATGGTCCTGCTTTTAGTTTCATAAAACTGGTTTTTAAAGCATAAGACGTGGGAAAGCAGGTTTGACAGCAGTTTAAGTAAAAAAAGAAAAAGATCTTAAGATTTTGATTGACCACAAGTCCAAGATGAGCTATCAAAGGATGTGGCAGCTCTAAAACTGAATGCAGTGAGGCTTTATTAACAGAAATGATTCTATTCTGAGGTTGCTATGGGCTCCCTTGGGGCTGGTCCTTCTGGTCTGTTGCCACCTGGAGTATTAATAGCTAACATTTTTGAGTGCTTGTTAAATGCTTGTCGCTCTATTATGCATGTTGTGTGTGTGATCTGGTTTAGTTCCCACAATAGGCGCATCAGGTACTGTTATTATAATCATTTCCAATCTACAGATGAGGTCACTGAGGCTCAGAGAGCACACCAAAAGTAAGCTGTGGATCCTGGATTTGAATGCAGGTGGACTATGTCCAGAATCTGGATTAGCCTCACTTCTACCAGGATGGCAAAGAAATCTGGGAATTGTAAGATCTGAAGGCATGAATGATGCTGTTTGAAAGGATGAAAGGGCCCAAAATGAGCACTGTCTCCTAACATACAGAAGCTCTTCTGCTGAAGAGGCCTCAGCTCTTGCTATGCTAGTTTATTGCGTGGAACTAGGAATGGCTAGTGGAAATCACAGGGAGAAAGATTTCAATTCAATATAAGGAAAGACTTTCTAAGGGCTAGACTAATCCAAATTGGATTGAGAAACCTCATTAAATCTCCCTCTCCTTCTCTCTCTCCCTTTCTCTGTCTCTCTCTGTCTCTCTGTCTCTCTCTCTCTCTCTCTGTTTCAGAGTATTCAGGTGGAGGCTACATGATCATGGGTTCCAACTGTTGGTAACATTTTGACCTTCTACTGAGCTCGTAATTCATGAATTTAATAACTCAGTCGATCTATTTGTCTATAATGCTTGAAACACTTAGGGATGCACAAAATAATGTGATAGAGTCCCTGCTTTCAAGGAGCTCTTCTAATCTAGTCAGAGAGAAAGATATGTAAACAAATTACAGGTGATCCTGGACCTACAGTAGCTTAACTTGTGAGCTCTGCTTTCATGACCCTTTTTACCCGAAATATTACCCCCCTCAGAAACAACCAAAACTTGTGTTTGGGGTTGTCCAGTGGTTGCAAAAGACATAGTCTTTCAACAATTAATGGTAGTCAGGGTCTAAGGCAATTTAGGGCGCTCTGGTTGAAGTGAGAGAGCAAGGGATCACGAGGAGGAGGGAGGAGTTGGGGCGGAGGGGAGGAGGTGGAAGCAGTCTCAGCAGCTGAGGAAGAGTAACATGGGGCCGTGCCACCAAGAAGCCATTTGTCCCCGACACCTTCAAATGCGTTCAGAGTCGTTAGTACCTATGGAAACCTAGGGTTTTGAGACTGGTGACCATAGTTGTGAATACCATGCAGGTCACGGCAGCAAACAGCACCTATGTTTACTCCAAGGAGAGTAACCAGGAAAAGAGAGCATGTCCAATCAAGCTCACTGGACCTTGTTTTAAGAAGCCTCATCAAGTCTAACCCTTGATGAAACAGTCCCCCCAGAGCACTTTCAGAATGAAGCATTTGTGTTCAGTGTTTTACTCTTAAGCAATGCATTCTTACAAAATCTTTTTTTTTTCAATTCACTTATTCATAGTAAGTTTGGAATTTTTATAGATTTATGGGCTTACTTAGAACAAGCTTTACCCTCGATGTCAAAGACCCAATTGGGTCAAAAGTAGAGGTCATCAAAAGTAAGGCAGTGCCTCTCCTGTAACTGAAATGTGTGTAGTTACAATGGAGGCACCAAAGAGGGGATGACCTACTGACCTCAGGGGCCTTGGGGGTCGGGAGGGTTCATGGTGAGGTGCTGCTTGAAGTACCAGTAGGAATCATTCAGGCAGACAAGAGGAAAAAGGACAATACAAGTGGAGGAAGTAATGGAATCAATACCACAAAGGCCCACAAGAGTGTGGCTATTGGAAAACCTTCCACTTCTCAAATTATTCTATGACTAGATCATTCTCTACCAGAATTATGGGATATCTGTTGCCTAAGGCATACAGGGTGATTTTAAGTGGGTGGCACAAGCTCACGGTGTCAGGTAAGGCTGAACAGTGGAAAAGTTATTCCATTTGAAATTCTCTTTTAATCTCTGATTATATCAAGGAGAAAGTCTTAGATTTGTGCTGGTTTGCACACTCACACAGCCTTTAACAGAGAGAACAGGTCTCGAGTTTCTCTCTCTCTGCCTCAATTGTCTCATCTTCGCAATGAGGGTAAGAGGGTGATAATAGGTACTAAGTCATAGAGTTGTAAAGATTAAATGAAATATTATTATACGTAAAGCACTCAGAACAAGGCCTGGGACATACTAAGGTCTCAATAAATATTGCATCTGATTATTTTTGTTTGCTCTTGTCTTCCTAGTCAGGCAACACTTATCTGGTTAGAATTTAGTACTATGGCTTTGTTTTTATCAAGTACATCTTTACAGTTACCTTTTGTATATTGTAACTGACACTTTTTTTTTTTTAAGATTAGATTTATAAAAGTGACTAATAATAAAAGGGGGACATGGAAAAGGCACAAATCAGTCAGGTAGAGTGTGAATGGACACAGTTTGGGGGATATAAGCCTGAATGATCTCTAAGGGTCTTTGCAGCTCTCAAAGTCAAAGGTGGTACTGATGAAGGAAGGAGGCCCAGAGAGGATGGGGGCATTACCCAAGGTCACTGGGCTCATTAGTGGCAGAGCAAGGAGTAGATCCAAGGCCTCCAGATGCTCAGACTCACGTTCTTCCCTCTGGGTCTTGCTCATGGTCCAAAGCCCTGGACTTCTCAGCTGAGAGAGCCCTGTCTTGGCCTTGCCCTGGCAAAAGGGCTACTAACAGGGATGCAGTCCTACAGAAAGCTCTGCTCACTCACGACTGCAGCAAACCGTGCCATATCCTAAAACCAACAGTTGCCTGCTGTAATCTCGCTGCATTCTTACTGAGCCCTGACACCACGTTCAACACTTGGAATTTGGGTGGGCCTAGAGTGCCTTTAGTATTACTGCTATAATTCAAGACATCCAAATTATTATCTTCACAAGATGAAGCCAGGAGAGTGCTGTTAAGTGGAGAGAAGAGTGTTTGTTACGCTAGGCATGCCAACAAAACATCCTCCTTTGCTGTTAAATCATAAAGCATTTCTTTTTTTTTTAAATACATCTTTATTGGAGTCTAATTGCTTCACAATGCTGTGTTCGTTTCTGTTGTACAACAAAGTGAATCAGCCATATTTTGCAAACTTTGGCAGTGCCTGAAATTTGGACATTGTGCAGAATTTTTTTCCTCCTCTTTCTCATTTTGTGCTTTTTCTCCAAGTGATCCAGAGAACTACTATTCGCTGGCTTTACTTTTCTTGTTTGTCTTTCCTTATGACCCAAGTTGTTCACTTTCCCCAAAGACCTCAGATAACTTGATTTTTTGCCTGTAACTTATTTTTTCAATAAATAATGAGGGTAATAAATAGAGACTCCAGAGAACAACCCATTGCCTAAATGGGTTGTTTCTCAGTGTTCCCCTTTCTCTAGGATTAATCATGAAAGGCTTCATGGAGAGAGATCTGTTTGTTACCTTGACATCCTCAAACAGAAAATTAATGAGGGTGTATCGACATGGCAATTAAATCCACAAAGACTAAAGCTGATCAATTAAATCTTTGAAAAATGGTGTTGACAATATTAAACCCTCCACTGAACTGGATGAGTGCAGACTTGTATTCTCTGTGTGAACAGGGCTAACATGTACCTACCCATTCCCCATTCACCTCCACTTCCACAAGGCAGCTCTGGGTGGAATGGACTTACTCAGGTCCCAACTTTTCTCTCTTCTCTTAGTCTTTACTAACAGGGTCTGCACAATTCAGGAGGGTAGCTTCTGCATCCACAGCCTCACTGTTTGGAGCTCAAAGACTAGGATTAGCAGCCGAGGAAATCCATTGACAGGCCTGGGGTGTGTCTGGGCCTACAGCTGGGCGGCTGTCCTCCTACAAGACCCTGGAGACATGGAGTAGGCCTGAGGTTGCAAGTCAGACAACTCTGCCTGCAGTCTGGTTTACATTAAGGAAAATCCCCCCTGGTGATTTGGGAGGCAGGACTTGCCTGCTCCCCTGCTCCCTGGCCCAGGAGCACACCAGGCCACTTCTCTCAATGTCTTTGGGCAGTGTCTCTCAGTAGGCTTGGCTGTATCTCTCTTTGGGCCTCCTCTTTCTCCCTTTCCTGCCAGCTCTCCTTCCTTAAACACTTATTTCGGCCTATAACCTAATTTTGGAATGTTTGGACTCAGAACTCAGGGTACAAAAATGACAAATAAGAGCATTTTGGTTCCCTGGCTTGGCCTGGGACTGGGAGATGCTCATTAATTGAGTATCTTGGTGTTCATTCATTCACTCACTCATTCATTCAACAAATATTTATTAAGAATTGTGCCAAGCACCATTCTAGATGCTATCTATGAACAAGACAGAGAAGAATCTCAGCTTACATTGGAGCTTACATTCTTGGGATCAGGACCAGCTTCATGATGTGCAGGGCCCAGTGCAAATGAAAGTACAGAGCCCTTTGTTCAAAAATTGTTAAGGATTTCAAGACAGCCACAGCAGAGTATTAAACAAGAGGCGGGAGCCTTCTAGGTCTGGGGCCCAGTGTGACTTGCACAAGTTGCACACCCAGGAAGCCAGCCCCCAAGGGATAAGTAGAAAGTTAACATGTGCATTACCAGTGGATGGACAATGCAAAGGATGGGGCACAGTAAATCTTTCTACAGGAATGACAGTAGCTGGATTCTTCTTTGGTAGTTCGGGAGTCAAGACAATTTTGGGGTGTCTCAAGTTATCATTACATTATCATTTGTCATTGCACAGTTAAGGTATTGGCTTTGGGAGCTCTGAGTAGCAGGGTGATGGCTTATGGAGAGCTGGTATCCTTGGGGGTTCTAAAAGGAATCATATGCCTGTGAAAATGATACTTTTTAAGATTAAACTGAGTAGAGTTACTTCTTCTGATTGCTTCCCACAACCTCCTGAAAATCCTCTCAATATCCAAACAAATAAAAGTAAGCATGCCATGTGAATACCAAAATTGTTACAGCTGCACATATGTTATTCTGGTAATGTGGGACAATCTGTTTAGAAAGGACTCCAGTGGAGTACCCGTGCAGAAAATGGGTTCAGGGGTTAATTTCTGGATCTATAGTCCAAATAGATCCTCAGTGTGATTTTGAATGCACTGACTGCCGATATCTGTGAATGGCTAGTCCATCATTTCCTGAATTTCAGGCCCCAAGCTTATGCCAGGCCCTTCCATTACCCTTGTTCAAATGTTTTTCTTTCATCCAAAAGTAATGAAAAGAGAGCCAAGGCTCTGACAGTCAGATTCTGTTAACTTCATTTTTGGAAAATAATACTAAGAACATGACTTTCAATTCCAAGCCCAACTGGCAAGGAGAGAAACTCAAGTGAATGTGCTGGCATATGCATCCTGGAGTTTTATGAAAATAAAAGAAATCATGTAGTCTTTGGAAATGAAAACCAATTGAGTAATAGCACTGTGTAGGAATGGTTTTGTTCTCAAGGTGACCATTTCACAACTTGGACTATTTGGGGGCTAATGCGTTTAACAAGTCATGTGGCTTGTCATCATTGACTAGTCCGGTGTATAGAAAGATCACTGAATGAAGAGTCAGAATAACTGGTTTTGAGTCTTATCTCTGCCATTAGGTCAAGTTTCTAGTTCTCTGAGCCTCAGTTTCTCATCTGTAAAATGGGGAGACCAATTATCCATCACTGAGTGTTATTGTGATGTTCACATTATTGATATGTATGAAAGTACTTGTAACCTGCATAGTGCTTTACAAAATGTTGGGTTTATTATTATTGTCATTGCTATTATTATTAATTTCTGTTTTCCCATGGTGAACTCTTTACATGGCAAATGCAAAGATGGGATGAAAGAGACATTGCAGGTGGAGCCCTCTGATTATTCACTTTTGGGGGGAAGTGGATAAAGTACAAGATTTTGCCTGGCAGTGATGGTGGAGGGCAGCTCAATTCTGTCACAGAAAGTTTAAAGGCCCTCCCCTTTTTCATTTCCCTCCATGAACTTCTGTCTGTAGTAATAAAAAATCCTGTGTTCATGCCTGTGTCACTTCATTTTAGGAACTTGACTTTTATATGAATCTTTGTCCCTGTGTGGGGCTGCTGAGTATTATTTCCGCCTCATCTTACCAATGAAGAAAGGGAAGTGTGTGACATTAAGTGATTTGTCCAAGTCACCCAGAAAGCCAGTGATGGAGTCTCCAAAAGAGTCAATTGTTATTTTTCATTCTCCACCCAAGTCACCAGAGGAAACCCCACAAAGTGTCCCGGATATCTGATATTCAGCCCTACTTTCTGCCAGGACCAGAGGCTGTGGTTATCCCTACATGGACACACGTTTGACCTCCTCCTTGTCCCAGTTTGACTGGCAGAGACTTTTTTCCTGTAAGACCAACACATTATCAGCACATAAGGATTATAATCAATATTCACTGTGTACAGAATCCTTAAGGCTAGATACTGGCAGGTACCAAAAGGGGACCTACCATATTGACAGCGAAAGCACAAGCCTAGGGAATGGAATTGGAAGAGTTTAGAAGGACCTGCTCTGAAGAGCCGTTTATGACTGGCTTTGAATCTCACGGTAGCCACTCACCAGCACTATAACTTTGAACAAGCGAGCCTATACTTGTATATACAAATGTGGGCATATGTGGAGAATGAGGTTAAGAGAAAGAAGAGAGAAAGAGAGACTAGTTGATGTTTAGTACATACTAGTAGTGAGAGAAACAGCATTTCCATCTTTCTTTCCTCAAAATTGGCCTGCTATTAATCCCGACACTCTTGACTGTAAAACACTTCTCAAGGGCTATCATAAAGCATTATGGTTGTATTTGAATTGAACACTATATACATCGTATTCCCAGAGAATTGCTTGATTGCTTGTTCTTAGAAAGGACAGTTATTTTATGATTTTTTAAAAGAGGATAGGCCTCAGAGCGGGTTAGGCCTTAGGCATTGTGTTCCTGTGGCTCCCTGTATTTCCCCACCACAACCCTCGGGAGGGCTCGTTGCTATGACTTGTTTCAATTTCTGTCTTTCCTGTCAGGCTCTCAGCCCCCTTAAGGCAGGGACAGTGTCTGTTCTGTTCGTCATTGTTCCCATACTGGCACCAAGCCTACTGCTGGCACATTCTGGCCAACATGTAAATGTTAAGGAATGATTGTGTGAAAGATTAACAGGGCTTAAGTTCATGGGTGCTAGGTTTAAAATGGGTTATTAAGAAGCTCAGTGCATTTCAGGTCCATTTCCATCTTTTTGATATTGGTGTTTGTAGGACAACCTGGCTCTCAACACAAGTTCCTTGAAAAAGGGAGAAACTTGGTCTGGCAGGACCACATGTTCATTCATTCAACAAAATACATTGAGCATCAGCTATACCCCAAGGGCTGTTCTACCTGCTGGGATACATGCAGAAGTTTCCTAAAGAAAACTAAGTCCCTACATTCAAGGAGATTATATTCTAGGGGGAGAAAACAGACAGTGAACAAATAAACATACGTGTCAGGTGGTGCTAAGTGCTGTGAAGGAAAAGGAAGCTGGATAAGAGAACCAGAAAGTGAGAGGGGTGCTACTTTAGATAGGATAACCAGAGAGGCTGCAGATAAAGGGCAATTTGAGCAGAGGCCTGAAGAAGTGAGGGACTGAACCTGTGGGTACCAGAGGAGGCGTGTTCAAAGACGAAGGATGAAAGTTGACTGTCACGATTGGCTTTGATGGAGATTGGAAGCCATAGGGGTGAAGGGAAGCTATTGGAGCTAGTGTGGTTATTGCGAAGAAACTATTACGCTTCGCAGAGCTTGCTTAGGGCAGTCCTGGCTCCTCTTTCAGGCAAATGCAGGTGACCATTCTCGTCTTTGGGCTAGAAAAACAGTTGTGGCTTTGTTTTATATCTTGGCCAATATTCTTACGAAGTTTTTAATGATGGAAAATGCAAACCTGCAGGAATGATTCCCACACTTCCTGAAGGCCAAACACCTATTTACATTACCCGGGTTGCTGCAGGGCCTGGCCCTGATTCATTGGCTCTGAGAGGGTACTGGCCAGGAGTATAGCTCTTGGGAGCCAACCACGGCAGATAACAGCCTGCCAGCCACCCCCTACCCCCGGCCCCACCCGATTCCTTCACTGTTGGATAACAGAAGAGCTCAGGCAGGGAAGAGGAGCATGCAGCTCATCCATGAACACCCACTGCAGCAGTGACACAGTTAATCTTCCATCTAGAGAAATTTTCAGGCAGCTTAGAGAAAGGACATATTTCCAATTTCTCCTGAGACGAGAAACTGATGGGAAAGTTGCACCTCCCAGTCAGTCCCCAGTTCACAGTGAAGAGCCTGGAAAATCACACATGAGGAGATGTGAAACAGATCATCAGAGCTGAGAGCTCCTCTGAGAAGCTCAGAAGCGCAGTGGCAGCTGGAAAACCTTGTTTTCCTCAGGTTTTCAGACTTCCCTCATCGAACTTCACTGTTGGTCTCCGTCTGGTGTGAAATGATTAGTTCTTTTAAATGATGCAGGGAGTCATAGAGATCCAGGGCTGCTTTTCTCTTTTCTGAAACTAGCAAGAAACAGATTTTGTCACTACCTTCTAATTTTTTTTTTAATCTGACCCCCTCCTCCATAAATATTTATGCTGGCAATTTAAAATTGCCAAGTGATACTGTACTTACCTGGGGTGAGTTTACCCTCAGTCATCGTTTTTTTAAATTTTATACCCTATCTGCTTTGGCCACAGGACACATTTGTCTGCTGATCTAAAGAACTAATATTCAGGGACTTCCCCGGTGGCGCAGTGGTTAAGAATCCACCTGCCAATGCAGGGGATGCGGGTTCAAGCCCTGGTCCGGGAAGATCCCACATGCTGCAAAGCAACTAAGCCCATGTGCCACAACTACTGAAGCCCGCGCGCCTAGAGCCAGCACTCCGCAACAAGAGAAGCCACCGCAATGCGAAGCCCGCGCACCACGACGAAGAGTATCCCCTGCTCCCTGCAACTAGAGAAAGACCGTGCACAGCAACGAAGACCCAACGCAGCCGGGGGAAAAAAAAAAAAAAAAGAACTAATATTCACTTATTCCCTAATCCCAGGGTGATGCAGTACTTGGTAAAGTGGGGGGTGGAGGGTGCTGACCTGGACTAAGGGGCTACGAGAAGGTCAAGCAGGTTGAATGGCTGCTCAGTTTTTTGTTTTTGTTTTTTTTTTTT
>NC_041221.1:152275271-152277414 GCF_002837175.3 Physeter macrocephalus
GCTGCTTCCCACTAGCTATCTATTTTACATTTGGTAGTGTATATATGTCCATGCCACTCTCTCACTTCGTCCCAGCTTACCCTTCCCCCTCCCCGTATCCTCAAGTCCATGCTCTAGTAGGTCTGTGTTTTATTCCCGTCCTACCCCTAGTCACTTCATGACATTTTTTTCTTAGATTCCATATGTATGTGTTAGCATACGGCTGCTCAGTTTTGAAATTGTCTCACAGTGTTTTGTGAATTGTTCATTGATCCAGAATTATTTTTATGAAGTGCTGTTTTGTGCTGGGTGTGGTGGTTAAAAAATTGAGTAAAATGTGACTCACAATCTCAAGGAGATCACAGATTGGTAGGAGAACAGTATGAAAATAGAAGACCAGTATGACAGTAGTGTGGTGGTGGTGGCCCAACGAACAGCTTTGCCCCCCCCTTTTCATTTTCTCTCCCTCCCTCTCTCTCTCTCTCCTTCCCTACCTTCCTTCCTCCTTCCCTCTTCATTACATATGATTGAGCACTTAATCTGTCACAATTACTAGTTAACAAACAGAGCACAGGACTGAGCTGTTACCCTCAATACACTGACTTTTTAGTGTTATCCAATATTGTAGTGAGAAATGTCTACTTTAGAGGAGCAGTTCCTCCCGAATTGCTGGTCCTTCATTTTTCACCCCTTCAACTACAATCTCTAGAAACCTCTCAGCAGACTACAAGCAGTTCCTGAGGGCAGGGACTCAGTTTTTCTGATTCTCCTGTACTTCCTGTTTACCTGGAACAGAGTAACAGCTCAGTAAGTACTGAATGATTGAATGAATGAATAAAATATTCCAATTACCACAAAGTGTCTGGGAGACTTGACAATCCACCGGAAAATTGGATCTCCATAGGTGGCCAAACCAGATAACTCAAGCCACAGTTGGAAAATTTACTTCGGGGTTTGAGTTGTATGCCATAGACATAACTCATTAAAAATATGTGGCTTTCCTGCCCAGGAGGTTTCTAGACCCATCTAGGAATGACACTCAGTCAAAGTATTCTGGCAGCTCTTTTCGCAGTTTCTTTCACTGCTTGCAAGCTGGATTTTAGTAGCAAGAATGTTTTACCAGCTCTTACCTGGAAGGTCCTAGTTCTGCCCAAAAAGGGAGCCTGAGGGTGCCTTGGGTGGAGTCCACTGTGCCTCCCGCCCGGGCTGATCCCATGCCCTGTTGCTACAACTCTGGGCCTTTGGATTTTGGCTTGCTTTGTGTCAAGTGCCTGGTGTGATCGACACTGCAGAAGTTAGAATTTGAAGTTAAAGGATTGAAGGGCAAGTAGCAATATAGGCACTGTGATCTTGAGCCCCCTATCCGTTTCCTGTCGAAGCTATAACAAATTACCATAAACTTAGTGGCTTAAAACAATACAAGTTTATGCTCATAGTTCTAAAGGGAAGAAGTAAAAAAAAGAGTGTTAATGAGGGTAAAGTAAGGTGTCATCTGGGTCAGCTGTCTAGCAGCTTCAGGGTGAGTCTGTTCCTTGCCTCTTCTACTGGCTGCATTATCCCAATCTCTGCTTCTGTGGTCACATTGCTTTCTCCTCTCTTGTACTCAAATCTCCTTCTGCATCCTTCTCATAGACTCTCGTGATTACCTTGGGCCCACCCAGATAGTGCAGGATAATCCCCTTATCTCATGATCCTTAATCACATCTAAATGTCCTTTTTGCTGTATAAAGTAACATTCACAGGTTCCAGAGATGAGGAAGTGGATAACTTTGGGGGACCATTATTCAGCCTACCACAAGCCCTTCAGTCTT
This sequence comes from Physeter macrocephalus, assembly GCF_002837175.3. NCBI lineage: Eukaryota > Metazoa > Chordata > Mammalia > Artiodactyla > Physeteridae > Physeter > Physeter macrocephalus. The sequence goes on from NC_041221.1 coordinate 152,277,062, forward strand.
GCTGAAGATATGTGTGTGTGTGTGTGTTTATGGCAATAAAGATGAACAAATGTTTACCTGCTGTTTTCCATCACTCTTATACTGTAAAGACTATTAAAACACACAGTTTATTGTCATTGTTATCATTACTAATACTCTACTGAAGAATCCCACTACATATGCCAGCTAAAGTAAGTTGTCCTCAAACAGGATTGTTTTAGTGGGTTCTCCCATCTCCATCCAGGCCCAAATAAACTGTGGAACAGCGAAATTTGATTGATTGTTGCATTTCTTTTTTTTTTTTTTTTTTTTTTTTTTTTGCGGTGCGCGGGCCTCTCACTGTTGTGGCCTCTCCCCTTTCGGGGCACAGGCTC
>NC_041221.1:152277492-152313049 GCF_002837175.3 Physeter macrocephalus
TCAGCGGCCATGGCTCACGGGCCTAGCCGCTCCGCGGCATGTGGGATCCTCCCGGACCGGGGCACGAACCCGTGTCCCCTGCATCGGCAGGCGGACTCTCAACCACTGCGCCACCAGGGAAGCCCGATTGTTGCATTTCTTAAGGTGCATTACATTTAGTAAAGCATACAAATCTTAGCTACAGCTCAATGAAGTTTTATATATGTTTACCCTCTAGTAACCAGATGCAGATCAAGATATAGAAAATTCCCAGTACCTTAGTATGGTTTCTTCATGCCTCCTCCCAGTGGGTTCCCCCAGGTAATTACTCTCCTATCTGGATGCTTTCTGTGTTTTTGCAAGAACCAGAGGTTTATTCTTTTTCCATTGCTGTATAATAATCCATTATGTGAATATGCCACAATTTATTTACCCATTCTATTGATAGATATTCAGGATACTTGCATTTTGGGGCTATCATAAATGAACTTGTTGTGAATATTCTTGCATATGCCTTTCAGTGGATAGAAGCAGTTGTTTCCAACAATCAAGAAAAAGTCCACTGTAAGGGAGAAAAATATGGAGATGCAAAGCCAACTTCACTTTTAAATACAATTTCAAAAATGATAACAAATTCCATCCAGACCCAGATATGGAGTTCTATAAACACAAAACACAAGGAAATGTTCTCATCCAAGTTAGGGAGGTCAGCTCAAATCCAGTGGAAGAATATCTGAGAAATTCACAGTCAATTTCATGGCCATGATTTTATAACTGGGGAAAGAACTTGGGTCCTCTGTAGGAACAACAAGCCCCAATCAGATCAAGTGTACTAGCTGACCCACATCCATTAGGATAGAAAGCTCTGGCAGGAATTGAATCAAACTCTGGCATGTCTCTATGTAAAAGGTGGGTAGGTAGGTGGTAGAGGGCACAGTTCAAAGACAACTAGGGAGGACTGTGGTTGATGACAAAGGAGGAGGAGTCATTGGCAGCTTAAGGCTATGGAAATGTTGAAACAATCCATGTCAGTTTATTTTATGATCATTCCTCAGAGTTTCCTCCCGCATCAGATTTTTCTGGAGCAGATTAAGAAGGGGGATCAATTAATGTGAATCTCATGTTACTGCAAACAGTTGGAGGTTTTAATTGGGCCAGGAGTGAGCAGGTGGTCCTTCACCAGTCAGCTATCCTTTCACCTGTCAGTCAAATGAGGAGAGGGCCTCCATCGCTCATTAGCAACCATTTGTCACCTCGAACAGAGCTTTGAAAGGATTTCTTTGAACTTTGTTTGGGATTGATTTTCTGCATATGCTGAGCTGTTACTGACAAACTCTGGGCAACTGCTCCTCTGTAACAAATATGTATAGCTGATTCACCTTGTTATAAAGCAGAAACTAACACACCATTGTAAAGCAATTATACTCCATTAAAGATGTTTAAAAATATATAAAATAAAAGCAATAGTAGAACCTAAAAAAAAAAAAAAAAGAAAGGGTGAGAGGATTTTAATAGCCTCCAAATTCCGTAGCCTGGAAGGGTAGGATTCTTTCCCCACCTCCAGTTCACCTCACAAAGCCTTCGCTTTCTGGAAGTGCATTATAATGAATAACAAGAACTTTTTCCTTCTAAGAGAACTGTCCTGAACTTTCGATTTTTTTTTTTTTTCCACTGCCACTGGCTCCGGACTAACACTGATTCATAATGATTCTTTTTTTAAAAAAAATAAATAAATTTATTTATTTATTTATGTTTGGCTGCGTTGGGTTTTTGTTGCTGCACGCGGGCTTCCTCTCGTTGTGGAGAGCGCGGGCTGCTTTTCATTGCAGTGTGCAGGCTTCTCACTGGTGGCTTCTCTTGCTGCGGAGCACAGGCTCTATGCGCACGGGCTTCAGTAGTAGTGGCACATGGGCTCAGTAGTTATGGCTCGCAGGTTCTAGAGCGCAGGCTAAGTAGTTGTGGCGCATGGGCTTAGTTGCTCCGCGGCATGTGGGATCTTCCCGGACCAGGGATCGAACTGGTGTCCCCTTCACTGGCAGGCGGATTCTTAACCACTGTGCTACCACGGAAGTCCCTCATAATGATTCTTAACTAAGACTGGACTTTATACTTTGGCTTTGTCTCTTACTTTTCAAGGAATATTTGGGGAGAGGATTTGCATTATCCAGGGCTGGTTTGGAGCCCTGCTCAGCTGATCCTCGAGATGCTCTTTTAGCCTCTTTCTTCCTTTCTGATCCCTCTTAACGTCAGGGGCTATGGCTGGTTTGCTCAGTACTGTATCTTAAGTATATTCCACTGTGTCTAGCACAGAGGTGATGTTTAGTAAGTATTTATTGAGTTAATTCAAAAAAATAACTAATTATTATTTTGTCTTGTGGCTTAAGCGTAAAGACACATTGTGACTTGTCATAGCCAAAGAGAGTAGCCATAGTTCAGTAGCCAAATAAATTATTGGGAAGAGACAGTTTTATTGATTGATTTATTTGTTTTTACTGAGTATAAGAGCAAAACTTAGGCACTACGGAAATTTTTGAAGACATATGTAATTCTTATGCAGTTGTGATATCCCCTCCTACAGAGCAGAGCTGTATTTAAAGAGGCATGGGTGGTCCAGCAGGAAGTAACCATCTTCACCCACATGTCTGTTAAACATGGAAAGACACTGAAGACCTTACAACATGTGAGCTCTTATTTAAATCTCTTACTCACACTTCTTCCCTAGTACCAGAAAACGTCCAGGGTCTCGGGCTTCCCTGGTGGCGCAGTGGTTGAGAGTCCGCCTGCCGATACAGGGGACACGGGTTCGTGCCCCGGTCGGGGAAGATCCCACATGCTGCGGAGCGGCTGGGCCCGTGAGCCATGGCCGCTGAGCCTGCTCGTCCGGAGCCTGTGCTCCGCAATGGGAGGGGCCGCAACAGTGAAATGTCCAGGGTCTCCATTTCTCTTTCCCTCTCCCTCTCTCCTTCTTCCTCCTTCTCTCCCTCTCTCTTCTTTCTTTTCCTCACGCTTCCTTTTTGCCTCCCTTTCTCTCCCTCTTCTTCCTTCTCTCTCTCCCCCTCCTTCCCTCCCTCCACAACAGAACACTCTCATCCCCCTGATGCTGGCTCCGCCCACTGCCTTCCCAGTCCTCTTGCTTCTCCCACCACAGGAGGGAGGTTCATCTGCTGTGGCTCTGAGGACATTTTCTAGAGAGAATCTGTCTAAACAGCTTCAGTTCTTTTTCAGAGAACAAGGAGGGATGAAGGGATGGAGTTACCCTGCCACACACACATTAACAATTATCATCCCATCTCATGTAAAAAATATGAGAAAATTAAATTTAAAATTAAATCTCACCACATACACATAAACATTTTACACTTTTTTGGTGACTGTACTATAAATTCCCGTATTGAATCCCACTTTCTAACTTAGCATTTTGAATATTTTCTCATGTAATTAAATAATATCCAAAAACCTGATTTATAGGGGCTGCTAATTAATACTCAGTCTTATGGAGACCACGTTGTTTTAGACAATTCTGTTGTGGGCATTTGGGTTGATGTGAGTTTTTGCTATTTCTCTTCAATTCCATGCCATAGGGAAGACCTTGGCTCTGAAGAGTGGACTTTGCCAGAAGATAGGAACAAGCATAATGAAAGGAGGGCACTTTCATTATGGAACTAGGTCTCAACATTTACTATACACATTTCCTTCTTGCTGGTTTGGCCTCCTGGGGGTCAGAAACTGAAGCTGTAATCAGTGGAAGCCAAGTGTGTGGGCTGCCAACTTTAGTCACATTAGGATGTTCCCAAATCTCCTGGGCTGTATCTTTCTTCAGAACCTGACAGATCCAGGCATCATGCAAATTAAATAGGATGAGCCAAGCCAAATCTCCCCATCTTTCAAATTTCTGACTGTAGGTCTGAAGCAGCAAAGGGGACTTTTAACACTGACCTCTGGTAAAAAAATGATAACACTCTTGTGTTAATGGACCTGGAAAACCCCCATGTGCTAGAAACAATGTAAAGGGGGGGTATTTTGCATTCTCAATTTTATTAGTTTGGTTCACTCCACCAGATTTTTATGCTGTGTTCCTTAGGAACCATGGAATGCCTATAAACTCTGAAAATTGCAGTGAACTTTGGGAATTGATCCAGCCTCTGGTTGCTAAAGAGATAAAAAATAGAAAAAGAGCTTGTCAGAAGACAAGCTTCATTTCAGTGCTTGACGTTCTTCATATGGGCAGTCCTGGGGCCATTTCTGCCTTAGCTTATTTATAAGGGAGATAAATAATTGTCTTGGGGGGCAGGCATCTGCCATGGGCCCTGTATATCCCACTGCTGAACACTTGCTTTCTGGAGGACATGGACTTTCACTGGGCAGAGTTCTTTGGGAGTCAACACAGATCCATATGGAAAGCCATGCTTATCCTTGCCTTTTGGCCACTCCAGGTGTTCGTTTGGGGCCAGGATCATGTTTTCGGATCACCAGAGAACGCATGCTTTTTGGTGTGTTTTCTTTTCCTCTGGCTAGCATTATGCCATTTGGTTAGGGAAACGAAGCAGTGCATCATCTCCCTGGTTTACTTGCAAAGGTGGTCATTCTGGCATTACATGAAAAAAAGAAATAAATGTGAAAAATGTGACCAAAACCCAGATAGTGACATTAATAAGTGATCAGATTGGGTTGTATGTGAGACAGGGGTGAATGGGACACTGGTATCTAATGGCTGTCTCTTCAGGGATGTGTCATAATTTCTTGACACTGAGCATGGACAAACCAGAGGTTGTGTTAATTGGGAATGACAGCCTGTATCCTGCCTGTGCTCATGTTTTGTTGAGGTTGACAAAAGTTGACTAAGCCAGATACCTTGGGCTGGCAATCAGGCATTGTTTTTGACACTGACCTATCCTTTTCTACTAATATTAGCTGTTTAATGAGGTCATGCTGCTATCAATTTTTAATATGTAAAAAAATTCGTAAATATCTGACCTTTTAGCTGCTGAGGAGGCCTTCATAATCTTGTCATCATCTGCACAGACTTCTATTTTGCATGTTTTCCTCACATCTTCTTTTACTTTCATGCGTTTTCCTTTTTCTTTTTCTTTTTAATTCAGAAAAACTAGAATCAGTTTTCGTGTGGGAATTTTGTATCATACCATTGTTTACGAGCCACTCTATGAGTCAACTACCTCAAAGGATGGGACTTACATTCTTCCCATCTCTGTATTAATATATCATTCTTCCTCCAGTGTTATGGCAACTTTGGAGCCCTTTAGAAACCATAGAGTAGTCTCATGATGCACTCCTTCCAGATCACTCCCCCAGTGAATACCAACACAAAAAACCCTCTTCTAAAGATTTAGTCCTATATGGTACTATGACAGATCTTCCAACCTGCTGCATTGAAGTCCGTGTTGAAAGCAACCTTTGGAGTTACTATATATGAGATATAAAGTATCTGTATCTGGCTTGCTATTTATGATTCTAACCCGCCCATCATATTAGAGAAACAGAGTAGCTTTGTTTAACAATCCTTGGTACTCTCTGAAAATTCCTTCGTTTGCCTCTTTGTTTTCCTCTTCAGTTTTGCCGTGTGATGTCGATATTGAAATTAAATTCTGCCAGTCTGGAGTCGGCTAGATCCCACCAAAGAGCTAAAGAATGGAATTCATAGCTTAGATTTTCCCACCTGTACTTTGGGAATAGTATTTAAACATACAGCACCAGGTACTGGCAAAACTATAAGTTAAAAAGGACTAGAGGAATAGGATATCAGAAGTTCAAATGAGAGCAGGAATTGAAGAGGTAGAGTAGGGAGCTCCATAAGACAATTTGGAGCAAGAGAGAAACTAATGCAAAATTAATAATGGCTTAAAGTGTTGACTCTTTTGACAATATTTCTATTTACTAAACTGGAAAATCTTTAAGGACCAAAAGACTGACTCTGTAACAGTAGAGTATCAGACCAAATGACAGGTGGTGAGGATAATTTGGGGGCAGGGATCTTAGCTCAGGGCCCTAAGTCACTGAATAAGCTGTCCCTGTTAAGAAGCCTTTTTAAGCTGAGCTTTGATAGTCAATGCCCCTGGGCTCTAAGTCTTTGAAATAAGGCAATTTCTCAGAAAGAGTAATTAGTGCCTTGCTGTAGCACTGCCCCTGGGGCCTGTGCTTTGGGACCACTTTATAACTGAGGCTGCCTTGTCACAAAGTGCTTCAGGTGATTGTCAGAAACAAATCCTCCTTAAGCATCCCCTTTCCTTCCACCTGATGGTTTTAATCTGTTGAAATCTGGAAATCTGGATAAAAGTGAGGTGGCAAAGGCAGCTTTGAGCAATGGAATCTGTACCAGAGTTTCGCCGGACCTGGGTTACACCAGAGCGTGCACGGCACAGGCTCCTGACCAGACACACAAGGGTGTGGCAGGAGACACTGAGGGGTCTCAGTACCGAACTGTTGTCATGGGAAGTGTCTGATCCCAGGTGCCACTGGGTAGATATTTTGGGAGCTAGCTGATGGTGGTACCTGGAAAGTCTGACAGTAGGAAATGAGCAAAAATTCCAGACAGGTAGGCATACTCCATTCTTACTATTTCTAGAAACTTCCCTGATCTGTTCCTGCCTGCCTTTCCACACCATCTCTCACTACTCTCCCCTCATACATTGTACTCCAGTCAGTAATGATTTTGGAACAGGCCAAGTTGGTTTCTGCCTCAGGACATTCTGACTTACTGTACCAGGTGTCCCACCTTCGTGTGTTTAACTTCTTTTCATCCTTCAGGTATCATCTTTAATATTATCTTCTAAGATCATGTTCCCCTAATCAGTCTACGTAAATTACCCTATTACTACCCTAGTAGCATAAGTTATCTGGAATCATCTTATAAATTTGCCTGTTTATTTCTATCTTCTAGAATATAAATTTCTTTGAGAATAGGGAGGTGTTTCTGTTCTGTTTCGCACTGCCTTCTGGGTACTAAGAACAGTCCCTGTCATATAGTAACCACTGTGTAAGTATTTCTTGCATGAACGAATGAATAATAGGACAAATAGGGGAACCAAGATGGGAACTGAGAGGTAGGTAAAAAGAAAGCTTTGAGATATAAGGTCACGCTCTAATCACAAAGAATTAAGTAAGGAAACAATTACCGGGACCAAAGAAAATGTCAAGCTGAGCTTAGCAGTAAATACTGACTGGACAAAAAGCCACTGACGTGGTGTCCTTAAAGTTTCCTCTAATTAATGGTCATTTTTAGGCTTGTAGCCTGGAGTATGGCTGAGCCCGTAGTGGAGGGTAAGTCATTTCTAGAGATAGATGACTTGAGTTAGAAAGCTAAGTCAGTATTATGGACAAAATCTAAAACCAGAGTGGAAAATCCTGAGCTAGCATTGGTACTGCCACACCCATCTCTGGACCCATGGCAGACATCATTAATAGATCACAGCATCTTTACTGCTAATCCAGCAACCACCAACCGCTAGAATGTAAACTCCTTTAGGGCAGGACTTTTGTCTGTTTTGTTCACTGTTTTCTTCCTTGCATCTAGAACAGTGCCTTTTACTTGTAGGTATGCAATAAATATTTGTTGAATTAAATATTTGATGAGTGACTCAATTGGATTTGGCATATGAGATGCATTTTACTTGCCATCCCTGACCTAAAGCAAAAAGATAAGGAATTAAAATTGGATTCAGGGAATTGTTATCAAAAAAGAGTAGCAAATAATCTGATGGTCCTAAGAAGTGTATCCATGCTGAGAACAGACAACTGTCTTGACATCACCCTAAAGTACAAAGCCCAGGGCTGTTCCTTCAGTTAGCTGTGTTTGAAGCAACTCAGCTAAGGTCCAGAATGCATTCTCTTTGCACCAAATTATACTACTTAGCAAAAAATGCTGTAGCAGTATATCGGGTAATTGTCAATGCTGCAAGAGCATCAATTCAACATTTTTAAAACTTCCTACCATATACCTATACTGTCCTCTATGATGAGATTTTTGAGCCTGAATTTCCACTTCTGAAGAGAAAGATTTCTCCAGCAGTCATTTCTGAAAGAATGACTGTTAATAGATTTCTCTGGCAGTAATTTTATGTGTTAACATACTGTTTAACCACGAAGGGACTATAGCTTGGACCACACGTAGGTTTCATATAAAAGAGCATGATCTCTTTTTACTCATTCGTTCATACAAACAGTATTTTTTGAGAACCTACTGTGTGTCAACCCTGTGCTGAGGATACAGTCATGAACAATAATGTTCTATAATAAACAAAACTAAGTTATTTTCATGGAGATTACATTTTAATAAAGATAAATAATGAACAAACCAAATCATAAATATATAATTTCAGATAATGACAAATTATTTGTTTCAGTAGAGTAGTAAAGACAGGAACTTGATTAGAATAGGTTCAAGAAGGAATGAGATGTTAGGAAATAAAATAGCAATGTAAGACAAATTTTAAAAATGGGCTTTGTTTTACAGGGATGCCAAATAGAATTGATTAAAGGTGTAGGAGTATCGAGGTCAAAGATTTTGTTACGATAAGAGATGGTTTCAGAGCTGATAGCAGTGATCCACTGGATGGGGAAACTTTGCAAAAGAGAGAGGGGATAACTGTAGGAACAAAGTCCTGGTAGAGACATGAGGGGGTGGGTTGCAGTGAACAGATGCACCTCTACCAGCACAGAGCTTTTCTTTTGAGGAGGGTCAAGGCCAGTCTATGCGTGAGTGCTAACCTGTCCAGGAAGAGTTCAGATGTGCTCCTTATTGTTCCCATCTGTGTTTCTTCATGCCAGCGTATTTTCAGCCACATTGGGGAAACTGAGGCAGTTCAGTAGATGGCTCACAAGTGAGCCCTGGGATGCGAAGAAAAATTAAGTAGAATTCTTGTCCTCCGGGACATCTCAGTCTAGTAGATTCCTGGAAAAATGTATTCCTCTCCTTATGTTGACAAGAGGTTTCTCTCAAAGAGTGACTTGATTATTTAGTGATTTAGTTGAGTCATTTTAAATCCAGATTTTTATTAAACCCTCTTTTTTTGTACCCATTCTTGAGTATACTGTCTTGAATTCACAAACTCCAATTAAGTATGCTTGGCTAATAACTTCACCATGAAAATATCTCAAATTATTCATGTCCTGAATAAAGTATTCTGCTGTTGACACTCCCCACAAACCTCACAGGATTTGAAAAACTTGAAGTATGCAGAGGGAAATCAGACGAAATGCTCACATATATTTTATTAGAAACATTTCTTTAAACACATGAAGACAAGGAAAAAAAGAGACCAAGTTCAGTTTTTGAGCCTGGCACTACAACTTCTCTACACATCACTCTATTCTAAACGGGAAAAATAAAATCAGCTTTGTTCCTGAGCGTATGTTTTGACAATTTTTTTTTCCTTGAAGTCTGTGAATTATTAATGAACTAATTTTTCTTTATAGTTCAATCTTTGGAGATTTAAAGTGTTCACTCAGATGCACAGGGAAGAGATAGAGCTTGAGTTCCAATCAGCTCCAATCCTCTCTAGAGATGCTGGCCTTGAGGTATCTCTGAGCCTTTGATATCAATCTTTGATTCAACTGGGAATTTCTGATCATTTTTAGAACTAGTCTATTAATACCACTTAATGCCCTGTTTAAGTTGGGCTGTTTCTGCTAGCTGATTTTATGCTTTCATTTCGCTCCTGAGATATTTTATGTGTGTGTTTTTGGCATATATATGTACATCTCTCTCTTTCTCTAGTTATACTTGATGGATTACTTCTTGGCGAGTTGTATTGGAAGGGCAGGGCTTTTGATAACAGAGGATGTCCAGTAAAGCGGCAGCTCCTGTAATAAACCATGCAGGATCTAAGAAACACCAAGAGCACCTCCTTCCTCCTCAGTGGAGCTTACCAAAGAGATCTTTTGGCTCTGTAGAGAAAATAAGTTTGCAAAACCTAGAGCTGGGCAAGAGTAGAATGCATGAGCTCTGGGTTAAGTTCCTTCCCTCCACCTTGCACCAATAAGTGTGTTAAAAGGAACATCTGGGTGACCAGTAGTCAGAGGTTAGGGAGAGAGGATTCCTCCATCAGCTGGGAGTTCACATAATTTAGGTGAAGTCCCTGAAGTCACTTCAGATATTATAATTCTGTTGCCTCCTGTGACCTCAGTGTATGAAAAGTATCATTCCTTTTTTTGTTTGTTTGTTTGGCAGGGGGTAGGGGAAGCAGAGGAAGAAACTGAGACACTGAATTTAATTGACTTGCCTGATACCCTGCATACTGTATTAAGGGACTGAGCATGCTTTCCCATCTATTTGATAGACCTTAGGGGGATTCAGATTCTGGATGAGGTCTTCTGCCTCTCTGGTCTATTTATTGATCAAAAAGGGGAAAAAAACATCTAGCAAACACAGACCAAGCTGTATGTACCAGTTCCCTGCTCTTCTGTCCTCTGAGGGAACTGGTTTCAACCCTGAACTCACCCCACCTTTATTTTTCCTCTGCTCCTCCTTTCATAACCTGCTGGATTACCAGGGTACAGTGATCAAGCAAGAGAGTCACCGGGCGACCATGCTGAAAGGGCTGCTTAGTGGGAGTGCAGAAGGATTGAGATTCCACACTAACAACAGAATCTTTCCCAACGTGGCCAGCTCATGCAGAGAGCAGACTTGCTTCTTTCCTGAGGAGGCCTGGATCAGAACCTGAACCACAAAAAGGAAGGGGGTGGGGAGAAGGGAAGGCAGAAGAAGAAAAGAAAGCTTTTCCTTTTTTATTTTGAAAGCCAGTTCTATTCTGGGACTTTATTTACTTTTGTGTTCGGCTCCAGGGGTTAAAGGGCTCACAGTAATGGAAACTGGAGGTCGCCGATTTATTGCTCTTCCTCTGGACTCTCTGAGCCTATTTGCTTGGTGGTGAGTACCAGCGTCCTCAGCCTTTCTCACCCAGGACCTCAGCCTCATCCAGCCTAAGGACTCCCTCACCCCAGGACCTGGGAAAACTCAGCTCCGCTGTGGCCAGTGCTGGGCTCCACCAATCAGAGACTCAAGTGATTGTCCGTATAAAACAGCATCTCCTGTAACCAATATCTACCCTTTTCTTTAAAGATGTGGAAAGCTTTGGGATGACAGGACCTGTTTGTCAAAGAAAAACTTTTTTTCTGTTTTGTAAGATTTTCAGACTTTCCAAATTTCCTTTTGAAGGGTTGGGTTTTCCCTGTCCCCTCAATCAAACTCCTGGACTTCCTATAAAGAAATACTTTCTCGTTCCACTATTATTCATATTGCCAAAATGTGCATGCATGAGCCTGTCACATTTCTTTGTAGAGGTGGAGTTGATATAATTCGCATCTTATCTTTTCCCGAAAGGGACAAGAATATCTAGGAATGGCGTGAAGAGTCTTTAATAGGCACTGTATCAGTCAGGATTCTCCAGAGAAGTAGAACCAGGAATTGGCTCACATGATGGCAGGGCTGGCAAGTCTGAAATACACAGGGCAGGCCAACAGTCTGGAAGCTCAGGCAGGAGTTGATAGTACAGTCTTAAGGCAGAATTTTTTCTGTTCTGGGAAATCTGAGTTTTTCCTCATAAAGCCTCCAAAGGATTGGATGAAGTCCACTCACATTATGGAGGCTAATCTTCTTTACTTCAATTCAGCTGTCTAGAAATGTTAACCTCATCTACACAATACCTTCATAGCACCACCTCGATTAACGCTTGATGATGTCACTGAGCTGTATAACCTAGCAAAGTGGACACATCAAATTAAGCATCATATGCATCAAGTCCTCTCATTTCTATTTACTGTCTCTCAAGTTCATTCACTTCTCTCTGTAACTCCACTCACCACCCTAATCCAAAATGCCATCATCTCTCCTGAACCAATGCTATTGCTTCCTAATTTGTCTCCCTGCTTAAGCTTTCCCCAAACCGTTCTTCACCTTGTAACCAGAATGATCTTTTCAGAATGTGCACCTGATCCTATGCTCCTCTGCTTAAAATCACTCAACTGCACCTGCCTAGGTCTAGGATCAGTCACAACTCCTTAACACCACCTAGAAGGTTCTGCTGGGTCTGGCCCCTGCCCACTTCTGTAGACTCCTTCATGCTTTCTGCATTCCAGCCAGACTAGCCTTTCAGTCTCTTGTGTTCTTCATGTGTTCCCTTCTGCCATAGGGTCTTTGCAAGGGCTCTGCCTTCTGCCTATTAGCCGGTCCCTCTCCCTGGGCCTGGGTAACTCCTACTTATGGCCATAGTAGTCAACCTTATTCCCCTTCTCCACCACCCTGACCGGATCAGATCCCCTAAATGTATATTATCATAGCCCACACCTCTCCTTTGGAGGACATATGCATTGGACAGTTTACATTTATTTGTGTGATTATGTGTTTGGTGTCTGTGTCCACACAGAAGTTGCTCTGTGAAGATGGCAGCAATGACTGACTCGTTCACCACCACCTGTTTAATGTCTGGTATGGTGCTGAGGCATGGAGGTACTCAGTAAATATTATGGACTGAATATACGGATGAATTATCTGAGTTAGGATGGAGGTCAGGAGAAGGATGCTGGTTACATCCTGCCCCTTCCCTGTACCCATCTCCCATTCTTCCCCCCACATCTTGAACACAACCACAGCTTCCTCTGATTACAACTTTATATCACAGTTGGGCACTGAGACTAGGAGTTTTTTAAATGGCCAGGAAATCAATGGTATAGACTGCATTTCCATTCATTTGGCTTTTCCACTGAGCTTGTTTGGCACCTAGACACATACATCTAGTGTCTTTAGTTCACTATCCAGTTTTATAAGTTTGAAGACATCCCCAATATTTTAAAATTAGGAGATTTCATCTAAAAATATAAATTTATGAGTTCTCATTGAAGAGGAAAAGAAAAAAAGATCTGTCTACCCTTGGCCTGCCATCCCATATGGCAAAAATCGAGTTGAGCAGCAACTGTCCATGTAAGAAAGGACAGGTGGTATCCTCAGGTCAGCACATTCCTATAGGCCGCCCTCACTCATTTAGATTACCTACCTGGCCCCTGTGTATACTGGTGTTTGAGTTCCCTGCTGTACGTCCGTTGCTTTTGTCTATAGAATGGGAGTGAAAATACTTAGCATAACCGACAGCCAAAATGGCACAGTATGAAGGCCACGCACACGAATCTTTTATGGCCTGACTTCTCCCGGGAATTTAAGTAAATTCCCTGAGCTTGTGACCTTCCATTGGACACAATACAAAGGGTCATTATTTGCTTGATTCTCATGCTTAAAGGGGGAAAAAAAAAAAAAAGAAAGGAAGTCCAGATGAAAGTTAAAAATAGGGCATGTGAATTTAATGCAACTTTCTCTGGGATCAGAAGTCTGGTGAAGGGAAGTAAAGAGAGAAGAAAAAAATAGGCACCATATTAAATGAGCTTCCTGGAAGAATGTTATTTGCTCACAAATGTTTATCCAAAGAACTCCTCAGACTAATTCCTCATTAACAAGTTCATCCCGGAATGTAGGTGGAATCCATCAGAACATCCTCGAAGGAAATTTGAGAGCTAACTCAGAAAAATCTCAGGCTTAGAGACTTTTTTTTTTTCCTGCTCTGTTGATCTTTCCCAATTACTCTTCTCCCTTTTTATGAAGTATTTTTTTCACCATACCTAGAGCACGTACGTACATATAATACTCCCACCTTTTTGGAAGTTGAAATTTTGCTTTGGGTCATATGGCTGAGTTAGAAAAGAATACCTAAATTCCAGGAGTCCATAGTAAAAGGGGCCTCATCTACTTTGCAGATACGATTCACTATAATAAACAAAGATTGTTTTCTGCAATTTGGTCTGGGGGGATGGCTGAATCTGAACTTCCAACCCTGCTTCTGAAGCATAATTCCAATCAGGGAATTATGTCGCAGGTGGAGACATGTCCCTGGGAAAGAAAGCATCTGCTTTCATACAAATGTCATCAGTAATAAGGAAAGATGGGGAAGTCATGTGATCTGGGAATTGGATCGTGTTCGTATCAGATCTGCTTTTCAGTTGTAAAAACAGTAAGTTATGCTCCATTATTCTTATAGATGCTGTAAAAAAAAAAAAACCCTTTTCTTAGGGTCCAGAAAGAGACACGAGACCCTGACAAAGGCTTTAGAAAATGATCATTTCTGAATTCTGCCACAAACTCTAAATGCCACTTCCTGGTTCAGAAGCAAGAGGCTTGGGGGAAAATAAGTTTAAGCTCATAAAAACACTCAAAGGGCATACTGGTCATCAAACAGCTCTGAGCAAACTGCATTTGCAAATGAATCTGAAAACATGTGGATTCAATTTTCCTTGAAATGCCCAGAGGTTAAAAAATTAAGGGGGGAATGTTTGGCAGAAAGAGCCTGGGGTTTGGCTGTGTGCACAAGTTTCTGAAAACTAGATTGATTGTTTTGCCAGAGAGAAAATATTACCTGGTCTCCCTTCTCGATCACATCTCTAACTTAATTATCAGTGGTCCCATTTCTCCTTGTGCTTGCAAAGTGGACAGGAGAGTTGAGCACATTTGAAAGAAAGCAAGTTTTATTCCTTCCCAGGGTGGCCTTCTGTGTGGCCGGCCCAGAATCTCAGCACCGTCGTGGGTTTCAACCCAGTGACATAGTGGCGAGAAGACCATCTGCTCCTCTGCCTGTTGCCTCCCATCTGCCTCCACCCACTTTCTTCCTTCCGCCAACCCCCCAAATAATACCTTTTTTTATGACCACATAAACACAGGCAAATGTGGAACTGCTTTAGAGCAAATCCAAACTGTTTTAAAAGATCATGAAAATAGAGTGGGTGGGGGAAAAACTACATCTGTGAAAAAGCAGCGATTAGCCTTAAAACAATGTGAGGCCAACGGCACAGAGTCCCATTATGAGATGATGTGTGGTGCCTGTAAGTGGCTGTTCCTGGTCTCTGAGGTAGCACAGTTGTCACATGATTCTGTTGTTGCCATGGCAATAATCTGTAATGGTGCAGAAAATCCACAGAACTCATGAGCAACTCCTTAGTGGATTGGGCTGAAAGAAAATCAAACCCGTGAAAGCCCCGAATTGAAGTGGTTATGAGAGCATGTTGGCCAAGCTGGTCCAGTTGAAGCTGACATGATTTTGTGGATTTCCTTCCCCTGGTCCCTATCTAGCTTTGGTGAACTCCCTCTTTATGTATATTTTCCACAATTTCATGTTCATAACTGGTGAGAGGTATAAATCCTTGTCAACTAGGGAAATGCTTCAGCTCCTTAGAATTCTGAGTATGCAGTTTGGAATCTACAGGTTGGGAATTGTGGCTTCTTTGGCTGGTGGAACCTCTAAACCTTAGACTAGCACTGAGGACCAAGGCCTGATGTGTACGTATAGGTGAAAAAAGATTAGAGGGTCCATAGGGCCAGGTGGGTATTTCTACCCCTACAAAGGCACCAAGGACATACTGGGCAGGAGACTAGTGCAGTGAGGATGTGTTGTTTCTGGGGTAACTTGGCAACAGAGTACACACACATGGACAACACACCCATCTGAAGGCATGCCAAGACTCGCCTTCTTTAAGGCAGGCTAATACAAACCATGCCCCCAGTGCGGCCGGGAAACAGAGGGTAGGTAGCGTTTCTCCCTCCTGTGCTAGATGCTGTATGACGTTTATGCATGTATCAGCCGTCAACCCCAAACGGTTGAGGGCATGACTGAGTGTGGGGTCCCCTGACAGAAAATTGAGCAGGAAGAGGAGCCAGACTAATCACTCTCATGTTCCAAACTTCAGTGAGAACCCCATGGGAATGCAGCTTCCAAGTAGATCCCATGAGAACATCTGGGATGAAGACACTCACGCCAGGCCTTAAACCCAGACTCATTAGTAATAATGCTTCATTTTTTTTCTCATTTATTTATCCTCCCATCTACCACAAGTATGATTTGCTTTCCTTCTGCCTATTTTCCTACTGGGAGCAGGAAAAGGAAGGTAGAGAATGAACATCAAGCTGTACATTCGGGTGCTTTCTCTTGGATACCCTCTCATTTGAGGTTAATTAGTGGCAGGTGACACTGCTTAATTTAGACAGAAAGGAATGTAACATAGGAGAGTGGAGGGCTTGTGGATTTGGAGAAAGTCTTGAGAATCAGGGTAGGAATCAGACAGGAATCTGACAGCTTAAGGGTCTATATAGCAAGACAAAAATATTAACAGTCTGGTCCTATTTCGTTACTAGAATATTTAGCTTCAACTTTTTTTTTCTGTCATGTTTTGCAAGATTCAAAGTCTTGCGAGGGAAAAGTCCAAATGGCCTAATTTGGATCATGAACCCAGTTCTCTATGAGGGAGATGGGTGTGAGAGGGAAAGAAGGGAGACAGTAGACCTTAATTTAGAGTTTCATCAAGACTCCATGAAGTGAGTGAGAGATAATTTCTCAAAATAACAATTAAAGTACACTTATGGAAGGAAAGAGATCAGATATGGTGATGGTTGTGGTGCTGGTGTGGGGAAGGGAGAGTCCAACAGCAAATGTCCAGCAATACGGCTTGAAGGGAAAGTTGAACAGTGGAAGTACCCTTCAACTGACATATTAGTAAGCCTGAGCCGAGACTTGCTGAGGAAAATTGCAACAGAAAGGTAGGTACATGGAGAATGAGGGAGAGTCTAGAATATAGTTTATTTGGTGCCCTCTTCCTGAAAGAATCTAGAGGGAAGACAGCCACGTGATTTGACACCAGCCATACTAATAGGGCAGAATTCCTGCTAGTCAAAGCTCCTGGTTAATGTCCACTTCTCAGCATGTCTTATTATGGGTTGAACTTGACCAAACAGCAAACTACTCAATTATAAGCCCATCTTCTCCCTGTGGTGCCACTAATTAAAACAGGAACCATGTTGCAGCTCCCACATTCCGTGGAGTTCTACCTTCCCAAAGCTGAATTAGTCACAACCATTAGCCATTGTCAGTGAATTTCAGCCTCCTTTTTCCTTTTTCCAACCCCATTCCTGTTTGGTGTGAATTCATCTCTGAAAAACCTTCCCTCGGGATTATTGATCCCCCCCGCCAACCATACCCTTCGCTGAGAGAAAGGAGCACATGTGGCAGGAGCTTTGAAATGGAACCTCAAAATGCTGCTATGTGGGAATCTCAGTGTTCTGGAATGCTCTGACCAAGCACCACTTTTCTTCTGAAATCACGTCATTAAGGGTATTCCTACGTGCACTTAATTTTTAAGAAGAGAGAGAAAAAAGATATGGCTCAGTACCCATCCATTTGCAGGAGAGCTGTTCTTCAGACAGCTGGGACAAACTACAGCCCCCCTCCTTTTTTTTTTTTTTTTTTTTTTTTCTGTCTTGATAAACATAATGGGCCACTTTGGTAATTTCAGCTGTAAATGCACTTCTCCATAACAGGACAATGCTTTCATGTGCATGAGTGGAGAGAGAAAAGATGTTGAGAAGCATTATGGCGACAGGCTAGCAGAACAGGGGCTTGCTACACAACCACCAAGCATATCCCAGACTCTTCTTGAAGGCCAAGTCCATGGCTTCCTGACCAGAGAGAGAAACTTTTGTAAACTCCTCAAGGTCCTGTTCAAATCTCCATTAGTATTAAAATTGATACCCCTGGCTGGAAACAAGATGACACTTCTGGCATCCTTCCAGAGAGACTGCCAGTTAGCCTCTAGCGGAAAGCTCCCTGCCCATACTCCTCCTCTTAATGTCCCCGCTCCCTTGAAAAGATGCAACTCGAGGTGCCCTTGCCTTTTAATACATACTTTTCCATTCAGCATTGGATGACTCCTTTGTTTTTTCCCAAAAAGAAACCTCTGAGTTCCTCTATCAAAATAATTTCTTCTCCAAACAACTGGGCACCTTTAAAAGTTCCTAAGAAAATCACTTTGCACCCAACTGTAGAGGAGCAAACCAAGCTCAGAGTCATTGCACAAATTTAGTATGATAGGTGAGAATAGAGGTAACAAAATGTTCTGTATGACATGGTGGTTAAGTGCCCTGACTCTGGAATCAGAAAGACTTTGGTTTCAGTTCTGAAATTACTGATTTGTCCCTTTGGATCTCAGTTTCCAAATCTGTAGAATGAAGAGTAATACTGCCTATCTCAAATGGTTATTAGGAGGATTTAGTGAAATAATGCACCTAAAGCACTGGGCTTATTATGTGTCATATAGAACATACTCAATACATGGCAAGAGTTATTAACAGTTGACATCTTCAGAACTCCTGAGCCTGGGGCCAGTCAAAATGAATGAGGGGGAAGGAATGTCTGGAGCTCTGGAACCCTTACGACATGTTCACAGTGCACCAGCAATGGGCTCTTGATCATCTGTGTGTCTCCATCTTACCCATATCTGTTGGCCACTTTGTTCCCACCACTGACATGTTTGATATGGTCATGCCTTCAGTTCTGCAGCTCCTACTTTGGGCAGGCTGTCCACAATAGGATGTGGGGAGCTGCAGGTGACTCATAAAGTCTCATTTATCAAGGCTCTTTATCTCCCAGGGCTTCAGTAGACCAGTCGAATGACAAAAATGGAGCAGTCAACCCACATGCACACACACACGCTGAACCAGAGTCATCCTGTGCTACACATCCGCACACAAACACATGCTCTTAAAGCTGAACACTCAGTGATAGTCCCCTTATTATTCCTTGATGGGACATTCTGGAAATGTAGATCATTTTGTATAGTCCCCATGTTAGAGACTGATTCAGGTTAAGATGACAAATAGATATCAGCCAAAGCTCAGGTCAGTTCAGAGATGGAGAGATGGGGTCCACCAGTGGACATTTTCTTCTAACCCAGCGCCTTTCCAACAGTCCACAGTCCACACAGGGAACGGGCTAGGCTCATGAGGATTTTTAAAGGCAGGACAGAGTGACATGAGGGAAATGGTGGGTGGAGAGCAGGAAATAGCATGGCTAGCTCTTACACAGGCTCAGGTTGCTCACTGTCATATACAATAAATCTGTTGAAAATGTTAAGGCAATTAAATAAAATAAAGAGAATACAAAAGTGGAAAAAAGCTATTGTAATTGGATATTGCAGAACTTGAGACCCAGGCATAATGTTTTTATAATGGTGTATATAAGAGAGTGTTCTATTCACTAACATAACAACGATTAAGTAATTGAACAACATTATTTCAAAATATTTTCTGGGTTGGATCTTGTGTCCCAGCATCTCAAACACGTAGTTCTAGTCATGAGAATCTGCAGTGTTAGGACAATGAGCTCCAGCCTACAGAACATCTGGCTTCAACCAATGTTCCAAATCTCTTGTCTTTTTTTTTTTTTTTGCGGTACGCGGGCCTCTCACTGCTGTGGCCTCTCCCGTTGCGGAGCACAGGCTCCGGACGCGCAGGCTCAGCGGCCATGGCTCACGGGCCCAGCCGCTCCGCGGCATGTGGGATCTTCCCGGACCGGGGCACGAACCCGTGTCCCCTGCATCGGCAGGCGGATTCTCAACCACTGCGCCACCAGGGAAGCCCCCAATCTCTTGTCTTTATAAGCAATGAATTTAGAGGACCAGGTTTGCATGCTTGGGTCATTTGATTCACTTGAGGCACAGATACTTTTGGCCACTTGTTATGGCTGATAGTCAGAAGTACCTGACTTCAATCCCTAAGAGTAAAAATCATCCTGTTCTTTTCATTTAGTCACCTAAGTGTTTTGTAAGTCCCTGGTACCTACATAATACTCTGTGATGGGTCATGATTCAGTCGTTTACAAAAAATACTTATTGAGAACCAACCATGAGGCAAGTTCCCTGCTCTCACAAACTTACAATCCAGCATGGGAGACAGATATTAGACAAATTGTTGCTTAAATGGTTATTTGGTTACAGTTGTGGAGAATGCTTCAGAGGAGAATAATGGGGTGTCATAAGGCAGGATGTTCATCTGGCCTGGAGGGCAGCAAGTCTTCTCTGAGAAAAGCACCATTTAGGGCATTTAAAGCAATGGCTGACTTAGTCAAGAGAAAAGGGAAGAGGTGGGAGGGGAAAAGGCATTCCAGAGAGAGACCAGTGTGTGCAAAGGCCCAGAGGCAGAAGGGATGAGACATATTGAGGAGCTGGAGGAAGGCCAATATGGCAGGAGCGTGGGGAGCTGCAGGGAGCTTTGCAGGAGACAAGTGAGGAGGCAGGCTGGGTCCCTGCTGAGGACACAGGTAGTGGGGACCTAGATCTGAAATACAATTTCTCCTTGCAGTTTGTTCCCACTACTGGCAAAAGCAAAAAAGAAATGCAGCTCAAAGTCTTTCCCACTCATGCTGGGTTGGTAAAAAGCTCAGTGCATTTCTGTTATCAGTGTTTCCCAAGTTTGGGTCATTCATGACCGAAAGGGTTAGTCAGAGTTCTCCAAAGAATCAGAATATGTATATAATAAGGAATTGGCTCATGTGAATATGGGGGCTGAGAAGTTCCAGGATCTGCAGTCGGAAAGCTGGAGATGCAGGAGGGCCAATGTGTGGTTCCAGTCCCCGCCTGAAGGCCTGATAAGCAGGAGATCCAGTCTGAAAGCTGGCAGGCTCGAAATCCAGGAAGAGTCAGTGTTTTAGTTCAAGTCCAAAGGCTGGAAAAGACCAATGTTTCTGCTCAAGCACTCAGGCACTGGCTCTTACTCAGCCTTTTTGTTCTATTCAGGTCTTCAACTGATTAGATGAGACCCACCCACATTAGGAAGGGAAATCTAAGTCTTCCAATTCAAATGTTAATCTCACCCAGAAACACCATCACAGACACACCCAGAGTAACGTTTGATCAAATGTCGGGACACTCTGTGGCCCAGTCAAGTTGACGTATACAATTCACTATTACACAACTGTAATGATTTTTGCCACACACATGTAACACCCATATCCTAGTTTATATGCCGTTCTTATTTAAACAAAATCTTCTTTTTCTTAAACACTTATTTATAAATGGAACTTTAAATCACCACTGTAAATGGAGGGTCAGTATTACCTGTCCTAAGTTAAAGGTATACATAGAAGTAAATAGAATAGTAAGAAAGCAGTGTTATCGTGTGCTTGATAATCACTGTGCTCTACTGGAGTTCCTAGCCTGTGACCTCATCTCCATTATAGTAAAAAGAGATTAGCAAGAGGTAGAATAAAAATATATGCTAACACCAAACGGAGACTTTTTCCTTGATTCTATTGCTTGCTTTCACAGAGAATTGAAAAGGAAGACACTTTCCTCACTGTGTAATACAGTGTATGTAATGTCATGTCAACGTACCACATAAAAACATCCACAAACCACTGGTGGCACGTTTCCCACACTTGGGGATACAACGTTATTTCCTAGATAAATGTAAGCAAAAAGTATACAGTCTTAATTCGTCGAAGGAAAGCAGGCCAATCCTTGCCATGGCACTGAATGTGCCTCACTTTTTGGAAATATAGTAGACACTTTGATCAATTAGGTCATTTTTCTTAGAGACAGACCTTCTTACAGACAAAAATCTCAGAGATGCTTTATCTGGAGCAGGACTTGGCCCAAGTGGACCTTGAGACTAAGCCAACCAGCCAGAGGGTGGACCTTATCATAGGGCAGGACAGACAGGGTCGGTGTCATGCACTCTGGGGTGGATGGTGTGGTGGGTGACCACTCATAGAGGTTTAGTGGAGCCCGACAGCAGTCACAGGAAGACTGCTGTCAGTATCCAACCAGTATTCTATAGACAGAAGCTCTTAAAATGGTTGATGCTGGTGTTAGCATTTTAAATATAGGTGCCAGCTTGTAATTGGCATCAGCAGTGTCAAGCTGTTGGCAGCAGGGACTGGGAATCAAGGACACCGTTCCTGTTGGGGGAGGACTTGTGAGAGTCAACTAAGATCCAGGTCTTAGCGGAAATGGGCTATTAGGCTGTTACTCAGCCAGAGCCTGAGGCGCTGGGGGAATGAAGAGAAAGATCCACTCTTGGAATCTGTCGGCATTTGGCCGGTGGGAATGAGGTGGGTGTTCTATACCTTTTGAAGCAAAAGGTCAGTGCAGAAGAGAGGCTGACCAGGTATTACTTCCTATAAACACAATGTAACTAGTCTAGGCTAGGGCTCTCAAAATGCAGCCCCCGGACAATCAGTAGCTGTATCATCTGGGGACTGCTTAGAGAAGCTAATTCTCTGACCCCACCCACTGCCTACTGTACAGAAACTTTGGGGGTGGGGCTTAGCAATCTGTGTTTTAATAAACCTTCCAGACGATTCTGGTGCATGCCAAAGTTTGAGAACCACTGGTCCAGAGGAAGGCGTGTGTTAAAGTGTGCATAGCTAAGGGACAACAGGGCTGCTTCCCTGGCAGGGACATGCAGATGTCAGGACGCTAGTCAGGATGTTGTCCAGCTTCTGTTCTGACTTCTCTTTCCTTGTTGGTGGCTTCTCACACTTCAGCAGTCACTTTCTCTGCCCTGCTTCTCTTTGTGCCCACAAATGAGCATCACACTTGCAACTGGTAATTAGAGGACTCTCTCATTAATCATTGTTAGTTTTTTATTTAAATTTTTTTTTTAGGTAGAGATTTGGGGCGGCAGAATTTGAATACATTTCCTACTTTATCTGATGTGGTGGATAATATTATGAACATCTCCTAAGGGTTTTGTTTTTTTCTGTTTTGTTTGAAAGCAAGGGCTCCTCCGTAGTACCCCATGCCTAACGAGGTGCTCCGTACTTGTGTTGGAGAGGACAACCTGCAGCTTCTCCCTCCCCATCCAAATGCGGGTTTGGAATAGTTCTGGTGAAGAGGGTGATTTTGCAACAAAGATCTGACAGGGGGAGGCAGCATAGAAGGTAGCAGAAACACAGAAGGTGTTGTGGCAGAAACACAGATTATGAATCCAGACACACCTGGGTTTGCATCTTGGCTGTGCTGCATGCTAGCTGTTAAACCTAGGGGAAATCACTTAATCTGTCTGTGCCTCAGTTTACTACTAATAATATAACAATTTCATAAAGTTATTAGGAGGATTCAAAGGGATAATGTATGCAATGTAAAATGCCAAGGTTAAATTAGTTGCCCAATAAATAGATAAAATAAAATTGTATTTTTCCCTAACCTCTTTTCCATGCTTCTTGGGATCCACAGCAGGGTAGTTTACTGGGTACAGTCTGAGACCTAATAGCCAACGTTTACTGAGTTCTTATCAGCTAGATGATTCTACTTCCTGTAACCAAAACCTGACTCAAACCAGTGTAAATGATAAGAAACTCTATTACCTAACAGGAAATCCAAAGAAAGGAGGGATTCCAGGAGTGATTCAGTCAGGGCCCCAGCTCTGTTTTTCTGTTACTTTCTTGGTTCTGACCTACTCTGTATCTCATCTTTCTCCTCAGACTGGCTTGCCTCGTGGTCACAAGATGACTGACAGAAATAGCTGAAATTACATGCCTTCTTGTTCACATCCAGCGAGGGAGGGAAAAAAAATACCTCTTCCAGCCACTCTTATTGGGCCGACATGAGTCATGTGCTTTCCCTGAGAATAATAACATGCATTGATTGGCTGATTTTCAGAAGTCTGAGTTTTTGATCCAATCACTGACATCTCATTTCAGTGATCTGTTAGTCAAACCAGAACCACCTCTGAATTTGGGGGATAGTACCAGCTTCCTCTGAGTTTCATAGGCTGAGTTTTGAAGGAAGGATGAATAGCTAGAAATAAAGAAAGGAGAGCCAAATATGTTCACTACAGTTTTCTACATCCCAGGGACTGTGCTAAGCATTTTATATGTATCTTCTTATTTGATCTTAACAGCCACTTTGAGGTTGCTCTCTTTAGGGATAAGGAAAGAGAAACGCAGAGAAGTTAAATCACTTACTTGCTCTATGTCCCTGGCAAGGTTGACAGAACCAGAATATAGACTCAGGCCCAAGAGTCTCAGAGGCATGCTCTTCACCTCTGCACTGCCTGGTTGGCTGACCTCTTTGGGGTACTGGCTCATACTTTGGCCTCACAGTCCAGGGCATCCAGGGATCCTGGCACTAGCCCAGTGAGGTGGACTCGTTTTTACCCCATGCTGAGGAA
This sequence comes from Physeter macrocephalus, assembly GCF_002837175.3. Taxonomy (NCBI): domain Eukaryota; kingdom Metazoa; phylum Chordata; class Mammalia; order Artiodactyla; family Physeteridae; genus Physeter; species Physeter macrocephalus. The sequence goes on from NC_041221.1 coordinate 152,301,461, forward strand.
TAATGGGAACACTCTGGAAAGAACTTGAGCTCTGCTCTCAGGTTTCTACAGTTATTTGTCTGTTGTTACCAAACACTAAAGACTTTAAAAATTCACTGTGGTCATATAGGCAGGAAAAATGACCTCATGCTTGCAACCACAAATCCAAAATGCTCTGGAATCTGTAAGATGAATTGCATTTTAATTAGAAGAGAGAAAGAGCAATGAAGACGGTTCTTGGATTTTTTTTTTCAAACCCTCCCCTGGCTTGCCTTCAGGCCAAAATGTGACAAGCGCCCTAAATCTGATAACAAACACACACTTCTGAAATCATTGTTAGCTTTCCTAAAAAGAAAAAAAAATTCCATTAGTTTCCTGTTACCAGTAAGAGTTCAAGAATGCATAGCCTTGAAATGCAGCACGTGAGAACACAGGGAATCAGCCCCCTTGAAATATTAAAAAGTAAAAATGGAGCGCTCAATCCATTTACTTCTCTGCTTAGAAGGTTTTTCATTATGTCAGGTCCTCGGAACCTTGAACTGGGCATTATTAGAAAGGCTTGTAGTTTATCCCTAAAATCTAGTCATTGGTTATTGTCTGTGTATTGTTCTCAACCATTGGGTCAAACTTCCTAGCTGATGATGAAGTTTTCCCAACTGACAGTGGCGAGCAGTAATGCAGTATCAATGAGCTACTACATCCCGTGGTTTGTAAATAGAAACTGTTGGCCTTTGACACAGTAGCTACTTAATCAAATGTTGGTGGCAGGGAAACGAGAGGAGGGAACTTTTACATGTTATGTGTATATTGTAAGGCACACACTTTCCTGAGAACCTTATATGTATTATCTCATGCAGTACTCTCAACAAGCCAGTGTGATTTTTATCCCATTTTATAGGTGAGCACACTGAGACCTGGAAGTATGAATTATGTATAAGTTAGAATTCAACTAAAACTAGGAGAATATGCAATTGAAAATTAAAGGTTAAAGCAAGGATCTGCACACTCTTTCTGTGAAAAGCCGGGTAGTAAATATTTTGAACTCTGTACACCATAATGTCTCTGTTAGGATCACCTAACTCTGCCATTGTACCAAGAAGGCATCCATAGATAAAATGTAAACAAAAGTTATGGCTGTGTTCCAATACAAATTATTTATAAAAACAGGCATTGGGCTAGATTTGGCCTGCAGGTCATAGTTTGTTGAAATCTGGCTTCAAGCAATGCTTCTCAAACTATGTGTGACCAATAACCAGACAACTTTTCCTCTAAGTTCCAGTATATCATGAGTTGATACTTTTGTAAAATACAATAAAATGAATTAGCAGAGGATGAAATAAAAAGGCAAATATTCAAAAACAATTTTATTATTGGATTCAATAGACATAAAATTACTCCATCAAACTGTGGTAAATGTTCATAAACATTCTCAATTTCTGTACTTAACATGGATCAGTAACAAATAGTCCATGGAATGACACCATTCTGTGAATGATACTTTTGAGTAGCTGTGCTTTAAGAAGTAAGATGTTTATTATTTCACCTAACAGTTAATGTAGAGGTAGGCAGGTTTGACTGTTCAGCCATGTTATCAAGGATCCAATTTTTTTTCCATCTCTCAATTTGTGATCCTCAGCATTTTTCTCTCTTCCTGATTCAAGATGGTGGCCACGGTCATCATTGCATTCATACGCAGCAGTGTCCAAAGCAGGAAGGAAGGAGGAGAGGCAAAGAGAGCTTTCTGCTTGGGCTACTATCTCTTTTATTAGGCAGGATAAAATTTTCCCAAGCAACAGTCTGCTCCTATGTTTCTTTGGCTGTGGATCCCATGACTGGTACATATACCGGTCTCTAGGAAAGGGTAATAGGGAGCCCATGGCTGGCTTATCCCAATTGTGATTTGTCCCCTCAGACCAGACCCAGAGCCATCTGATCAAATTAGGATTTTGTAAACCAAGGAGGATGTCAGTTCTAGGAGTGTGATTAAGGAAACCTAGCTATTTGTTTAAGACCTGGGCGTGCAATCCTAATCTGTTCAACACAAAAGCTGTGCTTCATTCATTCTGGTATTCTATCCCAATGAAAGAATTCTCCTCCTGTGGTTCTGGTTTTACGATCTGTGTAAGTTTAATCATTTGTGTGCAGCTTTAAACATTAGAGTGTGCTTCCATGTGTATTATAAAATTTTTATGTCAATGCTTACATGTTTATACCAATATTATGTCAGAGGATGGAATTTAAGCCCAGGGATGATGCTTAAGATCATACAACAAAAAGAGGCAATGTCAGAACTCTGGTCTTGGGCTTCGGACACTCTTCAGTGAGTTTGTCCCAAGGTATTTGACAATTGGTTCTGCACTGATCATCAGCAGCAACAAAACAGCAGTCGGCCAATCTAGGCAACAGGTCAATTGATTGTGATGAATTGACTGGTTGGGTCAACAGAAATGACCCATTTTTTATCATATTGATCCAGATGGTGTAGGGTGACCAATGGTCCTGATTTATCTGGGACTGAGGGATTTCCTGGGATGCAAGACTTGCAGTTTTAAAACCGGGACAGTCCTATCTTTCAGTTTTAAAACAGGAGAAGTCCCAGAAAAACTGGGACAATTTGGTCACTCTAGTTTCTGGCCTCTATCTACTGCCAAAATGTGCTTTTGTGCATTTTTTTTCTGTACTGAGTTTACAGGCCCCTAAGTTTTCCTAGCAAATCAGTAAACAGTGTGTCTAGTTTTGTCTTGTGATATTTTTTCCCCATCATTAAAACATCTAAATTAAGAGAACCACAGATACAACTTAGATATTCTTTGCTTCTTCCACTCTTGAAGATGTCCATGGGAAGTTTTTAGAAATACTTTCTCTTGATTGTGAAGAAAGGCAAACAGGAAGACCTTGTAAACTTTTACTTCTGCTTCTTTTCTATCTGCTACCAAGCCCAACACAGGCACCTGGCAGCAGGTCTCAGAACCCACCCATGGAGCTATATGTATTTAAAGACACTTCAGCCTCTTCACTGGTTATACACTGCTGGTCTCGAACTGTCTATTAGAAATTACCTAGGGCCTTTAAAAAAAATTAAAATTCCTGGGTCCTATACAATGCCTGTATTGGGAAGCAGGGGTACATAGGGAATGGGGAGTGGGTTTGGGGCCCAGGGACTTTGACTTTTCATAAAGTTCCCCAGGTATGCCTGACATGCCGCCAGCTTCAGAAGCAACTGGCTAGAATATGTCATTCAGCCTGAGTGACAACTAAAATTGTAATTACACTGTTAAAAGAGAACCTTACGAAATTGCAAAATTGCTCATCTTTGTCTGTCTTCCCTTCTCTCTCTTTTTCTCCCCTTCCTCTTCCTTTTCTTTCTTTTCTTCAGTGGTAGTAGTTCATGTGAACATTGGCGACAATTTTAGGAAATGTTCATGGAATGAAACTTACAGATCTTTGAAGTGAATTTAAATATGCCTTCTGAAAAATCAGAAGGCTGTTTGCCACTTAGTGTCTATAGGGCCATGAGGCTTGAACAAAAGCTTGAAAGAAAGAGATCTCTGGGTTTATTCCTAGCAAAGGATATCCCAGGCTGTGTGATTCTTCCACTGTCATTGTCCTTCTGGTCTCCTACTTCTCATGCCTTCGCAGTCCACATCCACCTGAGAAACAGTGGACAGAAGGGGATTTGATTTACATTGCGCATTAGACCACCTCTCTCTTGGCTGAGCCAGGCCACAGAGATGAGAAATCACAGCCTTGCTTCCTATAATATGACAAAAGCAAGCCGCATAGCAGTAAAGGTTCTCATTAGGGCCTCTTTAACTACTCAGACTGATTCTATTTTTTCAGCCACCAGAATAGTTAATACAATGTGTGGGACAACATGATTTCCATTGGGGCGCAATCAAAAAGGAAGCTACTTTCTGCACTTTCTTTAATCTCTCTCCTTACATCAACCTGAAGCAGAGTAGAGGTCCCCCTGGGATTCCTGCTCGTCAGCCCTGCCTCCTACAAAAGGGAGATTTTGCCTAGACAGCTCCAAAGAGTCTTGATTCAAAGGTAAAACAATTAGTACACATTAATCATCACAAGGATGGTACTGAAAGCATAATCCTCTTAGAACTGGAACAAATTAAACTGAAAGTAACAATATAAAATCAAGCAGAAAAAGACCACACAAATGCAAGGAAGATGAGAGGACACTGCTCTGAAATCCCAAATCTCACTGCCAAAGAGGGTGCCCAAGCATCCTCCATCTTTGATCTTGACACCAAAGTTACCCTGCCTTCTTCAGTTGCCTGTAAAACCCAAATGCTCTCCATACTAGGGCCATATAGCCATCTTCTCACAAATTTAGAAGCTTTGTGAACACCTGAAGCTACAGTTACACAGTCTGATATCTGACGTATTTTCCAAATGTGGAAGTTTGCCCCAAAAGCCTGGAATCAGCCCCCCAAGGACTTCTCCAGGAGAATGAAAAAAAAAAAAACCCTTCCTCTTCTGCAAAAGGAGGATCTTTGCTTAAATTTCCAAATGGGGCCAGCTCTGGGCCAAAGGTTGGTGTAGACAAGGAATGTTAGTTTCCTTTACACCCCACTCTAGGACCCCCTTCTTCCTTCTTTACTCTTTCTGAGCTTCAGCCTGTGAGGTGAGAGCTGTCTGGGAAGAGAAGCCAGGTAATGCAAGAAGTAATGCTGGTGGGAATGTAAATTGATACAGCCACTATGGAGAACAGTATGGAGGTTCCTTAAAAAACTACAAATAGAACTACCATACGACCCAGCAATCCCACTACTGGGCATATACCCTGAGAAAACCATAATTCAAAAAGAGTCATGTACCAAAATGTTCATTGCAGCTCTATTTACAATAGCCAGGACATGGAAGCAACCTAAGTGTCCATCAACAGATGAATGGTTCAAGAAGATGTGGCACATATATACAATGGAATATTACTCAACCGTAAAAAGAAATGAAACTGAGTTATTTGTAGTGAGGTGGATGGACCTGGAGTCTGTCATACAGAGTGAAGTAAGTCAGAAGGAGAAAAACAAATACCGTATGCTGACACGTATATATGGAATCTAAGGAAAAAACAATGTCCCGAAGAGACTAGGGGTAGGACGGGAATAAAACACAGACCTACTAGAGCGTGGACTTGAGGATATGGGGAGAATGTAAGGGAGAGAGGGGAAGGATTAAGTTTAAAACACATGGGTATTGACAAAGTTGTTTTTCTAAAACTATTTTTTTCGAATAACCGTAAGTGTGAACCAGAGAAAATAGAAATAGATGCTATATGGTAAGAAACATACAGCACAATGCCTGTACCTCAGGTGATTTTGTCTTACAAGTTAATGGCAGCGATCTGTGTTGGATACAGGGCACCAGTAAAAGAAGTATACTACGGTGCTCGCTTCGGCAGCACATATACTAAAATTGGAACGATACGGAGAAGATTAGCATGGCCCCTGCACAAGGATGACACGCAAATTCGTGAAGCGTTCCATATTTTTTAACGCACCATTGTAAAGCAATTATACTCCAATAAAGATGTTAAAAAAAAAAAAAAAAAAAAGAAGTAATGCTGCTGGCATGCCCCATGATAGCTGGAAGGCTTGTAGGATGGGTCCACCAATGGGAAAGATAGACTTTTACTTACAGCCAATGATAGATGTGCCTGGGAGGGTGCAAAGGTATCTTTCGTACTTCCCTCAAGTTGCCCTTCCTTGGTCCCTGAGTGTTCATCCTTGACCTCCTTCATTCCTTCCATCCTTTTTACACTCTCCCAGGTTCCCAGCCATATCCCTTGTTATAGAGACACTCCCAATTCAGGTCAGTCTCTTTCTTCTGTAGCCAACAAGGTTAGTTTGCTCCAGATCCTCAGAATATCAGAGTAATAACTGTACACCAATAAACTCACAAGCTTCTCTCTTGTTCCCTCAGCATAGCTGTTGCATTATTATGTTAGAAGACCTCCCTCCCACCAAAAATGAGATAAAGGGGATCAGAGGGAAGGAAGAGATCGGAGAACCCACCCTGCCACCAAAGATGTGTGGAACTTGCTATTTCATTATACACTAAAAGAGAATTATATAAGAGAGGACAGTGCTTAAGGAATTACGGGTGGACTTTGATGCCAGTGTGGGGACTACCAGAGGTAGATGTATCTTCTCAGAGTCCATATATCCCAGCTTATAAAGTTGTAATCTCTTCCAGATATAATCAGGTTTCTTACTATGAGAGGAACCTAATTTATAAGTTCAGTTCCTTTCATTTATTTTGAAGCTCATATTACTGGTGAATTGTCCAAGATTTTAAACTGTCTGTTTTTGTTCTCACCTTTTCCCGCTTTCTTCCTCTCAGTATATCACTGCTGGAAACGGATAACATGATGCTAGGGAGAAGGTCAACAGTCATTGGCCTGAGTTGAGACTCATGCTTGCAAGCTGCCCAGAGTCCTCCTGGGTCAGTGCTGTGTGTCTGTAGGACATATTAGGGAGGTGTTTGGTTTACCCGCCCATGGCAGAGTTCACGTCATGTGATTATGAACTTTGTGCCATTTCCAAAATGGAAAATATTCAGCTTTTGATGAGATTATTAGCTTTCCTCCTGTCCGGGTCCAACAAATGAAAACCAGATTTGCATGTATAAATAAGAGTCAAGCGCTGAAATGATTTATTTGGTGAAGTTACTGTTTTGGAAACTAAATCGATGTGTCATGTCAAGATCCAATCTGCCATTCACTCACATGGCAAAGGAGACTTCTCCAGGGTTTGCTAGAAAAAAAAAAATGTTGGAATCCTATTAATAGTTTACTCCTGCCACGTGAGAATTACAGTGGAATCCAGCTATGAGAACAAAAGCACAAAATAATGTTTCCGAGAACATCCTGATAGTGGCGTGTGCTATTTCTTATTGTATTCAAGACACACATGAATAACTCTCCCCCAGAAGGAAAGGAAACAAAGCAAAGGGCAACATATTTTTCCACTGTGTAAAGTTCCTTCCTCCAGTAGAAATAGAATTGGAAGACAAATCCTATGGTCATTACATGTCAGAATGCTGACATGATGACAGCTTCAAAGGTGTGTCGGGCTACACTTGTGAGTGCTCTTTTTTAAAAAGACAATAGGAATTGAAAATTAAGCACTGCATCAAAGCTTTCTAACTCTATTGAGACAAGTCTGTGGAAAACTCAAACCAAGATGCAGGGCTGTTTCTGCATAAATTATGTGGAGGATTTGGTGCATGGGAATCGCATTGTCTAGAATGTTTTGGAGGCAACATGCAACTCTGATCTGAGTGGCATGTCAGAGCTGATGACTACAGCTAGTATAGAACTATCTGCAGTTAATTCTAGTCATCCTCCTGGCATTAAACCAAGGCTTGTAATTTGAATCAGTTCTCTAAATGCTCAGGGACTCAGTATAAGGTGGGCTTGGATAGTTGATGGTGCCAACCTGGAGATCAGTTGAGGTCCAAAGACCAGAGGGCAGGGTGGGCTGGGGGGGCATGCAATAGACCAAATCCCAGCTCTGTTATTTACCAGATGATTGGCTTTGAGATAAATTGTTGAATTTCTTTGAGCCCTTGTTTCTTCATTTACAAAATGGGAACAGTATTATCTAAGTTGCAGGGATATTGAGAAAAGCAGAGACATTTCATGTGAAGTTCTTGGCACACGTAGAGTGTGTACTGCTTGTTTATTTATATTTTTTTGCTTACTATAGCATTCAGTGCATCTCTATAGCAGACAGTCTTAACCTGGGGTTTAAAGACATAAGGGACCTAAACTCATCCTCCTGCACTGAAATTGTATGCAAAGTCTCACACACATGTGCATTTCATGAGGACTGGAGTTCTTGACTTTCATAATATTCTTAAAGGGGTCTGTGAGCAAAAGAAACAGTGAAGCCACTACTTTCTGATTTGGCTTTGCCTATGTGTTGATCCCACAGCACGGAATTTAAAAAAAGTTTGTAATTTGTGATTCTTTCCTTGATATATGTATGCTGTACCTAGTTATTCTCTCTCTAAAGTAAAGCCAAGTTCTGCGTGTGTATGGGTATGTGCGTGTTCACATGGAAATGCATGCTTGTGGGTTTAGGGAATGCTAATTTTATAATGAGCCACAAGTTTACTGAGAAAAAACAGAACAATTGTGAGACCAAAGAAGTTGATGACAGATGTGCACATGGGGTGTGGTGCATGGGATGCTGTGGGAAGAACACCAAAGGAGGAAGCAGTGGGGGATGTGAAGGAAGAAAACAGAGCTGGGGCAAAGCTGAGAGCCCACTGGGATTTGTTTTGCCAGGGACTCGGCAGACACAGAACCCCAGTGGACTTGTGGGAGGGTTGTTACTAGGATCATGTGATCAGGTGCCAGGTATGGAGATGGTTTGCGGGGAATCAGCAGGAGAGAGTGTGAGGTGTCATTAAAGGAGACACCACGACGTGTTCTGGAAGAGAGAAATATATGTCCAAGGTAGAGGAAAATTATATAACATAGGTAAAATAAGTTATACTCTAGTAGGCAAAAAACTCACAGAGATTTAGGCAGATGCAGAAGAAAAATTCATAGACCTGTTGCTTCCTAGTTCAGCTGGCGTCCCTTGGCCCAGATGCCAGTGGTTTACCTCACCCCAGGGTATGCTTTGCTTGGTGGTATTCACACATACATGTACCTATATTCATTCAATCGTGTGTATACGTGTATTACTCAAGCTCTTGACCAACCTTCTTGAGCTTCTTCCCTGCAGGACATAGCTATGTGTGTACATGTGTACATATATTAATATAGCAGTAAACGTGCCTTAATGTTGACTATTTGCTAGGCGCTATGCTAAGAGCTTTAAAGCTCATTCCTATTTAATCCTTAAAGCAACCCTATGAGATAGGCATTATTATTGGTTTCTATTTTATAGATGAAGAAACTGAGGCTTCTGAAGGCGAAGTGATTTTTCCAAGATCACACATTAAATTGTTTAGCTGGGACTTCAACTAAAACAGTTTGATGCTGGAGACTATAATATAAATTATATTCCTAGGGCAGATGGCGTCAATTTACAAAATGCTAGGGCAGTAATTTAAACAGAAGAAGAAGAGCCAGGGACTCAGGTTTGAGGTTTGAGGCTGCTTCTGAGTCTCATGGAACCGTTTCATAATACTCCCCAACGTGGATGTATGACATCTTAACCTTGTACTGTGCTCTGCCGTGTTTTATTACTTCTCTGTACACCAGGCAATAGAACTCTAAACAGAGAGGAGAGGTCAGCTTAAGAAAGGAGCATAAAACTATTGAGAGCCCTTTTATTTTTTCTACACCAGTCCCACAGGTCTGAGAAAGTCAAGGACTTGATATTTACCATTCATTGGCTTGACACAAATGGAAATCCACACTCAGAAGCCACAAAAACATAAGAAAATGAAGTTCACCACCTCCCAGCAGTCCTGGTCGTGCGGAAAGGACATGTTGGAGCTGATCTTTGATGGCTGCTGGTTAGTTCCTCGTGAGCAGTGTCAGGCTAGGGACCAGCAGGGAGAAAGGGTCCCTTCTGTTATGAGCTTGGAGAGTGTCTTGACCTTCACAGATGTCTTATATATTGCCTATCTCTGAAGATTAGAATTTTGGTGAAGTTTCTCAAAGGTCACAGAGGCTTCTGAATTCCCAACAATTCATCAAGTACTGCACACTCTTCTGCCTCAATTGTTTGCATCACCTTTCTTCTCTGCAACCCCTGCAGCTTCCTTCTCCCTTCATATTGCTTCTCTGTCTTTCACTCTCTCAAATGAGAACTGCATTGGAACCATGTTAAGTTTGAGATTGAATGGCACCGACCTGGGAATACGCAGCCAGATTTCTGCTGCCTGAATACAGCTCCTGAGGTATTTGTGGCTTACTTAGAAAAACAGGGACATTACAACACATTGGTTTGGATGGATGCTGGTAGCCATAGGCATGCAGGTTTCTGTTCACTTCTCTGCTGAAGTTTTGGATATACTCTGAGGATATCATTGAATTCAGAGAAAATCTGTGACAGATTAAATTCATAGTAGATGTGTGTATTTTGTTTATTTGTTTATGTAGCCAACATGTATTTTCTACCATTCCTAGGTATAGAAGCTTCTGGAAATTACTCATGCCTGTCATTTTCATTACTGTAGTCCCAGCTCCTATCATGTAGTTGGTACTCCATAAATATTTGTTGAAGAAGTGAATAGACGGCAAAGTGTGAATTTGAATCCCTAACCAGATGGACTTACTCATCTTTGAGCCCCTAGTTCCTACCGTAGTGCACAACTGTGGTCAATCTAAACGACTAATGGAAGCTATTTCTGCAAATTCTGGGTAGATGGGCTGTGGTGTGCCATCAGTTATAAAGAGAAGCAGGCCAAAGCTAAGCTTTCCTTTGGGGATCACACTACGGCAACAGATGCAGGGAAGGAATTGGGGAGAATCAGTCATCTCTGCTCTTCAGGGCCGCAGGATTACCTGGGCTGACAATGCTGTCCCTTGGTTCATTGGAATCTCCTTACTAGGACCCCCTACTCCCAACTTGACCTTTTCTGTACAGTGAAATCCTATTCACGTACCCACTTCTACCTTTGATCCTAGGAAATATTTCCATTTTAATAGAACCTTTACCAGTGCTGAATTTTCATCCACAGGAGAAGCCCTAATGGTGGGTACTTCAGAGAACAGAACAGGCCAACGGGGGAGTTATTTGGAGGCAGGTGGTTATTTTCTGTTTTGGCTCGAATTCTATCATTTTGGCATCATTTTGCTCCACCTCCACAGAAAGGGAGTCATTTCCTCGGTTACTTTAGTGATATTTCCTTTATTGGAGGGAGAAAGTGACTCTCAGGGAAGCAACCAGACCAGCCTAATTGAAAAAAATAAGGCTCTTAGAGAATCCTTAAGATCCTCCCTCACTTTCTCTCTAGCACCATTTCCAATCAGCATTCTTGGTAACCACTTTAGAAGACTTCCGCCTCCCATATGATTTTTTTAAAAATAGGTCTTTATTGGAGCATAATTGCTTCACAATACTGTGTTAGTTTCTGTTGTACAACAAACTGAATCAGCCATATGCATACATATGTCCCCATATCCCCTCCCTCCTGAGCCTCCCTCCCACTCTCCTTATCCCACCCCTCTAGGTGGTCACAAAGCACTGAGCTGATGTTTCTGTGCTATGCGGCTGCTTCCCACTAGCTAGCTATTTTACATTCAGTAGCATATATATGTCAATGCTACTCTCACTTCACCCCAGTTTCCCCCTCCCACCATGTGTCCTCAAGTCCATTCTCTATGTCTACATCTTTATTCCTGCCCTGCAACTAGGTTCATCAGTACCATTTTTTTTTAGATTCCATATATATGCATTAGCATACTGTATTTGTTTTTCTCATTCTGACTTACTTCACTCTGTATGACAGACTCTAGGTCCATCCACCTCACTACAAATGACTCGATTTCGTTTCTTTTTATGGCTGAGTAATATTCCATTGTATATTTGTGCCATATCTCCTTTATCCATTCATCTGTCGATGGACATTTAGGTTGGTTCCATGTCCTGGCTATTGTAAATAGTGCTGCAATGAACATTGTGGTAC
>NC_041221.1:152313370-152314135 GCF_002837175.3 Physeter macrocephalus
ATTGAGCTGCTTGAGCTGTTTGTATATTTTGGAGATTAATCCTTTGTCTTTTGTTTCATTTGCAAATATTTTCTCCCATTCTGAGGGTTGTCTTTTGGTCTTGTTTATGGTTTCCTTTTGCTGTGCAAAAGCTTTTAAGTTTAATTAAGTCCCATTTGTTTATTTTTGTTTTCATTTCCATTACTGTAGGTGGTGGGTCAAAAAAGATCTTGCTGTAGTTTATGTCAAAGAGTGTTTTTCTATAAGAGTTTTATAGTGTCTGGTCTTACATTGAAGTCTTTAATCCATTTGGAGTTTATTTTTGTGTATGGTGTTAGGGAGTGTTCTAATTTCATTCTTTTACATGTAGCTGTCCAGTTTGCCCAGCACCACTTATTGAAGAGGCTGTCTTTTCTCCATTGTATGTTCTTGCCTCTTTTGTCATAAATTAGGTGCCCATACATGCGTGGGTTTATCTCTGGGCTTTCCATCCTGTACTACTGATATATATTTCTGTTTTTGTGCCAGTACCATACTGTCTTGATTACTGCTTGTTCAGTGAAAAATGTCAGTGGCAATTTGATAGGGATTGCATTGAATCTGTAGATTGCTTTGGGTAGTAGAGTCATTTTCACAATGTTGATTCTTCCAATCCAAGAACGTGGTATATTTCTCCATCTGTTTATGTCATCTTTGATTTGTTTCATCAATGTTTCATAGTTTTCTGAGTACAAGTCTTTCGCCTCCTTAGGTAGGTTTATTCCTAGGTATTTTATTTTTTTTTGT
>NC_041221.1:152314145-152315430 GCF_002837175.3 Physeter macrocephalus
TGGTAAATGGGAGTGTTTCCTTAATTTCTCTTTCAGATATTAAGGTATAGGAATGCAAGAGATTTCTGTGCATTAATTTTGTATCCTGCAACCTTACCAAATTCCTTGATTAGTTTTAGCAGTTTTCTCATGGCATCTTTAGGATTTTCTATGTATAGTGTCATGTCATCTGCAAACAGTGACAGTTTTACTTCTTCTTTTCCAATTTGTATTCCTTTTATTTCTTTTTCTTCTCTGATTGCCGTGGCTAGGACTTCCAAAACTATGTTGAATAAGAGTGGCGAGAGTGGGCAACCATGTCTTGTTCCTGATCTTAGGGGAAATGCTTTCAGTTTTTCACCATTGAGTATGATGCTTGCTGTGGGTTTGTCATATATGGCCTTTATTATGTTGAGGTAGGTTCCCTCTGTGCCCATTTTCTGGAGAGTTTTTGTCATAAATAGGTGTTGAATTTTGTCAAAAGCTTTTTCTGCGTCTATTGAGATGATCATATGCTTTTTATTCCTTAATTTGTTAATGAGGTGTATCACATTGATTGATTTGCATATACTGAAGAATCCTTGCATCCCTGGGATAAATCCCACTTGATCATGGTGTATGATCCTGTTAATGTGTTGTTGGATTCTGTTTGCTAGTATTTTGTTCAGGATTTTTGCATCTATGTTCATCAGTGCTATTCATCTATAATTTCCTTTTTTTGTGATTTCTTTTTCTGGTTTTGGTATCAGGGTGATGGTGGCTTCATAGAATGAATTTGGGAGTGTTTCTCCCTCTGCAATTTTTTGGAAGAGTTTGAGAGGGATCAGTGTTAGCTCTTCTATAAATGTTTGATAGAATTCACCCGTGAAGCCATCTGATCCTGGACTTTGTTTGTTGGAAGATTTTTTTTTTTTTTTTTTTTGTGGTACGCGGGCCTCTCACTGTTGTGGCCTCTCCCGTTGCGGAGCACAGGCTCCGGATGTGCAGGCCCAGCGGCCATGGCTCACGGGCCCAGCCGCTCCGCGGCACGTGGGATCCTCCTGGACCGGGGCACGAACCCGCGTCCCCTGCATTGGCAGGCGGACTCTCAACCATTGCGCCACCAGGGAAGCCCTGTTGGAAGATTTTTAATTACGGTTTGATTTCATTACTTGTGATAGGTCTGTTTATATTTTCTAATTCTTCCTGGTTCAGTCTTGGAAAATTGTACTTTTCCAAAAATTTGTCCATTTCTTTATGGCTTTACATTTTATCGGCATATAGTTGTTTGTAGTAGTCTCTTATAATCCTTTGTATTTCTGTAGTG
>NC_041221.1:152315658-152315820 GCF_002837175.3 Physeter macrocephalus
TTGATCTTTGCTACTGTTTTCTTCATTTCTATTTCATTTATTTCTGCTCTGATCTTTATGATTTCTTTCCTTCTACTGATTTTGGGTTTTCTTTGTTTTTTCTCTAGTACTTTTAAGTATAGGTTAAGTTGTTTATTTGAGATTTTTCTTGTTTCTTGGGCT
>NC_041221.1:152317738-152325839 GCF_002837175.3 Physeter macrocephalus
CATTTCTTTATGGTTTTACATTTTATCGGCATATAGTTGTTTGTAGTAGTCTCTTATAATCCTTTGTATTTCTGTAGTGTCAGTTGTGATTTCTCCTTTTTTCATTTCTAATTTTATTGATTTGCATCGTCTTCCTTTTTTTCTTGATGAGTCTAGCTAAGGGTCTATCAATTTTACTTATCTTCTGAAAGAACCAGCTTTTTCTTGTTTCTTGAGCTGAGATTGAATTGCTATAAACTTCCCTCTTAGAACTGGTTTTGCTATGTCCCATAGGTTTTGGGTCATCGTGTTTTCATTGTCATTTGTATCTATGTATTTTTTTTTATTTCTTCTTTGATTTCTTCAGAGATCTCTTGGTTATTTAGTAGTGCACTGTTTAGCCTCCATGTATTTGTGTTTTTTTACAGTTTTTTTCCTGTAATTGATTTCTAATCTCATAGCGCTGTGGTCAGAAAAGATGCTTGATACAATTTCAGTTTTCTTACATTTTCCGAGGCTTGATTTGTGACCCAAGATGTGATCTATCCTAGAGCATGTTCCATGTTCACTTGAGAAGAAAGTGTGTTCTGCCATTTTGAGGTGGAATGTTCTATAAATATCAATTAAATCTTTCTGGTCTATTGTGTCATTTAAAGCTTGTGTTTCCTTATTTATTTTCTGTTTGGATGATCTGTCTGTTGATGTTAGTGGGGTGTTAAAGTCCCCTACTATTATTGTGTTACTGTCGATTTCTCCTTTCATGGTTGCTAGCATTTGCCTCATGTATTGAGTGAGGTGCTCCTATGTTGGGTGCATAAACATTTATAACTGTTATATCTTCTTCTTGGATTGATCCTTTGATCATTATGTAGTCCATTTGCATGGAATATCTTTTTCCATCCCTTCACTTTCAGTCTGTATGTGTCCCTAGGTCTGAAGTGGGTCTCTTGTAGACAGCATATATATGGGTCTTGCTTTTGTATCCATCCAGCCAGTCTGTGTCTTTTGGTTGGGGCATTTAATCCATTTACATTTAAGGTTATTTTCGATATGTATGTTCCTATTGCCATTTTCTTAGTTGTTTTGGGTTTGTTTTCGTGGGCCTTTTTCTTTTGTGTTTCCTGCCTAGAGAAGTCTCTTTAGCATTTGTTGTAAAGCTGGTTTGGTGGTGTTGAATTCTGTTAGCTTTTGCTTGTCTGAAAAGCTTTTGATTCCTCTGTTGAATCTGAATGACATCTTTGCTGGGTAGAGTAATCTTGGTTGTAGGTTTTTCTCTGTCATCAGTTTAAGTATATCCTGCCACTCCCTTCTGGCCTGCAGAGTTTCTTCTGAAAAATCAGCTGATAACCTTATGGGGATTCCTTTGTATGTTGTTTTTTGTTTTTCCCTTGCTGCTTTTAATATTTTCTCTTTGAATCTAATTTTTCTTAGTTTGATTAATATGTGTCTTAGTGTATTTTTCCTAGGGTTTATCCTGTATGGGACTCTCTGTGCTTCTGGGCTTGGGTCACTATTTCGTTTCCCATGGTAGGGAAGTTTTTGACTATAATCTCTTCAAATATTTTCTCAGACCCTTTCTTTTTCTTTTCTTCTTCTGGGATCCCTATAATTCAAATGCTGGTGTGTTTAGTGTTGTCCCAGAGGTCTCTGAGATTGTCTTCAGTTCTTTTCATTCTTTTCTATTTATTCTGCTCCTCAGCAGTTATTTCCACCATTTTGTCTGCCAGCTCACTTATTTGTTCTTCTGCCTCAGTTATTTTGTTATTGATTCCTTCTACTGTATTTTTCATTTCAGTTATTGTGTTGTTCAGCTCTGTTTTTTTGTTCTTTAGTTCTTCAGATCTTTGTTAAACATTTCTTGTGTTCTCTCAGTCTTTGCTTCCATTCTATTTCCGAGATTCTGGATCACCTTTACTGTCATTACTCTGAATTCTTTTTCAGGTAGATTGCCTATTTTCTGTTCATTTATTTGGTCTTGCAGGTTTTTACCTCACTCCTTCATCTGTGACATATTTTTTGTTGTCTCTTTTTTTTTTTTTTAATGAGTGGGATTGTGTTCCTGTCTTATTGGTTGTTTGGCCTGAGGCTTCCAACACTGGAGTTTGTAAGCTGTTGGGTAGAGCTGGGTCTTGGTGCTGAGATGAGGACCTCCATGAGATCTTACTCTGATGAATATTCTCTGAAGTCTGAGGTTCTCTGTTATTCCAGTGGTTCAGACTTGGAGCTCCCACCACAGGAGGTTTGGCCTGACCCCTGGCTCGTGAATCAAGATCCCGCAAGCCGGGCTTCCCTGGTGGCGCAGTGGTTGAGAGTCCGCCTGCTGATGTGGGGAGCGCGGGTTTGTGCCCTGGTCCGGGAGGATCCCACATGCCGTGGAGCGGCTGGGCCCGTGAGCCATGGCCACTGGGCCTGCGTGTCCGGAGCCTGTGCTCCACAGCGGGAGAGGCCACAACACTGAGAGGCCTGCGTAATGCAAAAAACAAACAAAAAAAAAACAACAAAAAAAGATCCCACAAGCCATGTGGGGTGGCAAGAAAAAAAAAAAAGAGAGAGAACAATAACAAAGTAAAAAATAAAATTCGACTAGGAAACTAACAGATATGTTAGAAAGAATATAAAAATAAAAATATAGATGAATCAACAACTGGAAGGTACATCAGTACCACAGTAGTAAAAAAGAGGAGGAGGGAAAAGAAAAAAAAAAGGGTGGGGAAGACGTTGGCTGTGGAGGGTGGGGCCTAAGCAAGGGTGCAGTTTGGGTGGTGGGCAGGCCCTATGCTTAGGACCCACAGGGCTGCAAAAGGCCCTGGGGACTGTGGGAGGTGGGGCTTAGGCTCAAGGAACAGAAGGGGCCCAGGCGTGCCCCCCACCAACCCCAGGTCTCAGAGAGTGGTGGACCTCACCTGGGAGCCCATCAGCCTTCCTGGGCTTGAGTGTTGATCTTCTCCTCTCCTCCTCCTCTGGTCCTGGATGGCCCCTCCCACCTGCCTCTCCTGATCTCCCCGGCCTCCCTCCTATGCCCCCAGGACCCACGCAGCCTGGAGGGGGCTTTGGAGAGGGAGGGGGTATCAGCCTGGGAGCTCAGCAGGGTCCCCGGCCCCAGTGGGCCAGGCGATCGCCCTCCTCTCCTCTCCTGCTGTTCCTGGAGTGTCCCTCCTGCCTGCCTCTCCTCATCTCCCTGGGCTCAGGGGCACCGATCCTATCTGGCCTCCACGTCTCCTCCCCCCTCAGTCCCCCCACACCCTACCGGTTCACTTGGGGGTTCCTCCCCTTTCCTTGGGCGTCAGGGTCCCCCACCAGCAGCTGGCAGGTGCCCTAGTTGTGGGGAGATGCTAACTCGCCGTCTTCCCACCCCGCCATCTTCCCTTATGATTTTTTATTAGGAAAAGCAATCCCACTTGGGAAAAAAAGGCATTGCAGCTAGCATATTTGAAGACTATATTTTATTGATTGATTTTTAAAAAACATACATTTTTAACATAATTTTTGTTGAAGTTATATTTATGTGGTATCAGCCCTTGGATAGAATGTGACAATGTATGCACAGTATAAATGAGTGAAACTCTGCATGTACAAGATGTTCAATTAATGATGTATGAAATATGTTGCATGTAATTTTCCTTTGTATAATACTTATATCTAGAGTATTACCAGTTTCTTCAGATTTATATGATGCTGGATATCCTCTTATGTGGCTCTGAAAGGAGCTCTGGACCAAGCTCTGGGGTTTAATCTTAGCTCTGTTTCTACCTTTCCCTTGGGCAAATAAGTTTTTTAAACCTCAGTTTCATAGTTTTTAGAAGGATATTATTATAGTTTATGGAATAAAAGCTCTGGAGCTTGACAGTCTTGGATTCCAGCTAGACTCTTACAAGCTACATGATCCTGTGAAACTCATTTCTCCTCCCTGATCCCTTTATAGGGATAATATCAGCCCTTACCTAACAAGTTTACATATTAAGAGATATAATCTATGGACTCCTGCCTCAGAGTTGGCTGTAACAGGAATACAGTAGATAAACACTGCCACTGTAATAACCAGGAAAAAAATAAATTACAAAAATCAACTTGTCAAAACAAAAGAGAGCTATAGGAGCAACAGGAAGTAGATAAACTAAAACCCCTGAGAAGGAAGATCCCTTTATAGGAAATCCAATGGTCCTTGGCAGTTTTCTTAACTGGAGGCATTTGCAAATTTTAAGAATGGCCTAAGGCTTGGACTTAAATCAAATGGAGGGATTTTATGGAGGAAAGATAAATCTGGAGAGGTTTTGGAAGTCAAGATCAGGCATGATAAACTGGAAAATAAAGGAGCCCCAAACACAGGGAAACTTGCTGAGTTCTAGGAGGATATGGGAGACTGGGGGGCTGGGTGAGAACAGAGAAGTGAAAACCCCCACACTCCTGCTGTGCTTATAGTGTGATCAGTTGTCTTAGTCTGTGTGGGAATCAGAGGGTTCCCAGAATGTGGACCTTTAAGTTTTAAAACCAGGAGAGTTCTAGGCAAACCAGAATGAATGGGTTACCCTAGGTGTTTAGGAGAAAAAGTCCCACTGTAGGGAGCGGGGCAGCTACAAAAAATACATAACTCATCTCTTCCTCAAGACATTTGCCAAATATGTAACTTCTAGAAGGTGTGGAGCTGAAGAATTAACTTCAATGTATGCCAAGTTTATACTTTCAGAGTTGAGGAGATTGCGACCTGAAGGTTCCCAAACAAAAACCTGGAAGGGGCATGCCTGAGGAGCCAAATATGCAATAAATCTTACTAAAACTGCAACTCAATCACAACCCAACGATCCATGATAGGAGTATAGTGATCAGCTCCTCACTGTCTGTGTAACAGAGGAAACGGGGACCCCTTTTGGTAGAAAATATCCTATGAAGGCTCTATGGTTCTTTTATCTCAATGTTCAGCATAGAATAAAAATGACTAGACACAAAAGAGGCAGGAAAACGTGTGCAATAATCAAGGAAAAAAAAAACAGCCAATAGAAACAGACCTGCAGGTAAGGTAATAAAATTTGCAGACAAGGAGCTTACAATGTCTGTGATTAATGTGCTAAGGAAAATTGAGAAGATAGATGAAAAAATGAAAGATTTTAGAATTCAGTGAAGAATTGTATATAAAAAGAATCAAGTAGACATTCTAGAACTGCAGAACAAAACATTTAAATAGGAGTCTGTACATAGCAGAAGATGTAATTAGTAAACTCAAAAACTGGTTAATGGACAATATCCAAATTGAAACAAAGAGAAAAAGGAATGGAAAGAACAATAACCATATGGAAAACAACCAAAAGGTATAATACATGTAGTTAGAATTCTAGAGGGAAAGAAAATAGAGGCAGAAGCAAATATTTAAGTAGAAAATAGTCAAGAATTTTCAAAATTGATGAAAACGCACAGATTCAAGAAGCTTGGTGCACTTTAAGAAGATAAAAGCAAAACAAACTACATAGGCACATCTTATTTAAGCTGTCAACAGTCAAAAGACAAAGGAAAAAAACCTTAAAACAGCCAGAAGAAAAAGACACATTACCTTCAAAGAAGAAACAGTAACTTTCTATTAGATGTTATTGGAGCCAGAAGACAATGGAATTACATCAATAAAGTGATGAGAGGAAAAAATTGCCAGTCAGTATTTCTGTACCCAGTAAAAATGTTCTTCTATAATGAATGATAAAGAAAGACCTTTTTAGACAAACAAAATATTAGAGAATTCATTGCAAACAAGTAGGCATTGCAAGAAATACTGTAGGAAATTCTTCAGGCTGGAGAAAAATCCCTAGTGGAAGCGGGAAGAAATGAAGAACACCATACGTGGTTAAATAGATGAGTAAATATAAACAAATACTGTTTTAAGCAACAATAATAAAATTGTCTTGTGGAGTTCATAACATCATAGAAGTAAAAGGACAGGTCAACAATAGCACAAAGGGTGCAAGGGCAAAAAAAGTAATGAAGCTAATGTTTCTTTTGTTATTTAGGAAGTGGAAAAAGTACTAACTTAACATATACTGTTAAATTCAGGATTGCATATTGAAATGTTTAGGATAATTACTAAAAATAAAATACAAGGGTATATAACTAAAAAGCTAATAGAGAAGAAAATATTGAGTATAAATACGCTTGAATTCAAAAGAAGGAAGGAAAGCATGGATAAAGAAATAAAAATATGTGAAAAATAGAAAACTAAAAGCCAGTGAGTGTCATAATTACAATGAAGATAATAATTGAATTTTTAAAAGACTCATCTATGTGTCAATTATAAGAGACATAAGTTAAATATGAAATCACAGCTAGGTTAAAAATAAAAGGATGAGAAGAAGATGCATCATGAAAACAGTAACAGAGAAAAGCACAGTGCCTGACACATAGACACTTAATAAGTACTTGATAAAAGAAGGGAGGATGGATGGAAGGAAGGGAAGGAAGGGAAGGAACAGAGGAAGGAAGGAAGAAGGGAGGGAGGGAAGGAGGGAGGAATGAATAATACCGGAAATGTGTTGAGGCAGAGTAAAGTAGAAGTGGGGGCCAGTCCAGATGCAGTGAATTTCCAGGTAAAAAGATAATGGTAGCATGGAATAGGTAGAATAGGTTGATGCAGCAAAAGATAGGGTGAAGTGTACAGATTTGACACATTTTAAGGAGACAGGCTCAACATAACTGCTAATGAATTGAGTATCATGGCTTGGAAAGAGGTATCAGTGGTGATGTCCGGTTTCTATTATGAACACCTGGGTGGATGAAGGTGCTATTTGTTGAGCCAATTAGGAGCAGATTTAAAGAAAGATCTTGAAAGTCTCTAATGGACTTTCCTTCCTTTCTGCAGAGTGAAGTGAATATAATCCAGTCTCTCTTTGAAGACTGAGGAATTTACAGAGGCAAAGCATACTCCTTGGGCTCAGCAGGGAATATTGCGCAGGGCTGTGGATAGAGATGCAAAGCTGTAGACACTGAAGCAGAACCATTTACAAAGAAAATCACAGTGCTTATTAATTAATTAATTTATCTATTTTGGAGTGAGGCGCTTGTCCTTGATACCAATTTGTTTACTTAACAAATTTGGTCTTTTTCTCATAAATTACCATATTTCATGATTCTAAGATGCAAATATATTTACAACTTAATATCTCAGAAATTGGGATGTGTTTTACTAGTCATAGTGCATGCCTGAGAATTACTATTTGTAACACCTGAGGCAGATAGTTTATTTGGGAATGAGTCTCCAAGGTCAGTAGTGGGTGAGTGAACAGGGAAGGAGAGAATGTCAATGCAAAGTAGTGTCATTGAATGGCCAGGGCTGTAGGTGACTAGTAAATCATCCTGGAATTTCTGTGGCGACCCTTGTAAAGTGTTGCTCAGAACCACCTGCCTGAGGACATTGCTTACTGTTGGTTACAGGTTGCCCTATGGGGCATGCACATCTTTTGTTGCAAGTGTGCAAGTACCAAAACTACAGGCATCCCACACAGCAGTGTCAGAGAAATTCTGGAGCATAAAGCAAGATACAAGTGAGCCAAAGTCTCCACGAAACTGTTGAATGTGAAGTAGTGCACAAAAGGCATTTGTGGTTTATGATTTAATTGCAGTTCTTTGTTTCTTTCTTTCTTTCTTTCTGTTACCTACAATAATGGTCTTTCTTACAACTGATGACATCTTAGATTTAATGGAACACAACAGACTTGTGTTCCATAGGTAGGTAGGTAGGTTGACCTTGCAAAGATGAATCTTGTTGAAGTGAGATTTGAATAAACAACATTTGTAAAACTAAATTAAGCCATTGGTGTCTGCAAGGCAGAGATTGTAGTCCTTCTATCACTTGCCCTCACTGGAACTGTACAGGTAAGTTTCCACATACAAGAATTTCTTTAGTATGGAAAGTTTTTCACCTGGAAAGAACAAGTAGAATGGTAGGATGGTAATCTGTCATATTAACTGGTAGAGAGGAGAATTTTCATTTTTGTTCCTAAACAATTGAATCCTTTTTTTTCAAATGAAGTCTTTTCCAGAGCCCGATTTTTCTATTTTGTAATACATAAAAATGGAGATTTAGGGCTTCCATGGTGGCGCAGTGGTTGAGAGTCTGCCTGCCGATGCAGGGGACGCGGGTTCGTGC